>NW_013185621.1:1922544-2522544 GCF_000150505.1 Schizosaccharomyces octosporus yFS286
GATAATGATATAACATGATTTGAATCTTAAACCTTCAAAAGTATTTGAGAAAAGAAAAATAGCATAAACCTATGAAACAAGACCATCATATAAATTTTTTTCTAACTAACACGAAAAGACAACTTACGGTGTTTCGTTAACCAAGGATCCCGATTTCTCTTGACTAAGGGTATGGTTGAGCACCAAACGAACTCCTTTTGCCGTCTCTGTACATTTCTCCAGCAATTCCTTAAGCCGTTCAGGAGTGCATTTCCCCTTCTCCCAAATCTGAGTTACGTGCCCAAGAGCAGCCATGTGGCCGACTACTAAAGAACCGTACGGACGTGGTCTACCACACTCGTCCATATAGTCTGGATCCACCCAATATTCTGGTCCTTGGATTTTATATAATAGACTCACACCTGTAACCAAATCAATGCATTCTATATTGGCGTCAGCGATAGCGGCAGAAGCACAAGTAATGGCAGCCGCCAATGTTGCCATTGTTCCATCGCTCTCAAGAATCTGTACATAAACATCAATAGAACTTTTTGGATACAAGTGTAATAGGATACTAGGAGAAAGAGCTGTTTCAAGTAAGAAACCATAGTCCTTTTCTTCAGCACTCTGTACGTGTCCCTTCCTCTCAAGCATCGAAAAAGGACTAAATTTAACTTCGCAATTCAACTTAGCTATATTTTGGAAAGAAAAAGTTTTGTTTGGTCTAGGACCATAAACACCGCATCCAATTTTGATTTTACCAGACTCATAATAAGCGCTTCCCATGGCCTTGGTGGCCCATCCTAGCTTCAGATCTAGTCATATTAGCTTTATCTTCCTTTAATAAACAGTTCAACTTACATATTTTTCGGCAAGTATCCGCATTGCGATCTCTCGTAAAAGCAGGTTGTTCAGGCACTTCAAATGTTGGAGGTACTGAAACCAGAGGACCGCCTACTCTCTTACGGTCTGTCATGACTTCTTCTATATTTGGTCAAAAAAATGACAAGCCAATTTGTCAATCTTTTGCGGCGAGACCGTCGAAAGCTCAACTTTCTTCATGTTTGAACGTCTCACTTAACAGACGTAGTACTGCTGACGCTATGTTTAAATAGTGATGTCTAGCTATATACACTATAGTAATTACTGATAGTCATCAAAGACTCTTAAGCTACTAGCAATAGAGAGCAAAATGAACGTATATGAAGAAACTTAGTTCTGAAAATCAAAGAAAAAAGAGGCAAATTACTCTTATCTTACTGCTAAAAAGGTGCTAATCAAGCCTTCGTAAGCTAGCTTCAAATTTATTTCATGATTTCTAAGCACTTTGTATTCACTGCGGTAGACTTCACTATTTCCCATATATATATTGAGGTCATCGAACTTTCTACCACGCCAACACCACAATATCCATCATGAGCGTACGTGAAACGAATTATATTGAAAGAATGGCAGTTGAATTGAATACTAACATGTTGTAGAGTAAAATGAATATAGATCAAACGGGGTCAGGCACCATTGATGAGGGATTATACTCCCGACAACTATATGTTTTGGGTCACGAGGCCATGAAGCAAATGAGTCAATCAGATGTTTTAATTATCGGATGCAAAGGTCTCGGTGTTGAAATTGCTAAAAATGTTTGCCTTGCTGGTGTCAAGAGTGTTACGTTATACGATCCTCAACCAACTCATATCGAGGATTTGTCTTCACAGTACTTTTTGACCGAAGACGACCTGGGCGTTGCACGTGCTGAAGTCAGTGTACCAAAATTGGCTGAACTTAATCAATATGTTCCCGTTTCTTCGACTCCACAATTGTCAATTCAAGATTTAAAAAAATATAAGTGTGTTGTTGTCACTGAGACTTCTCTCAGCAAACAATTGGAAATTAATGACTTTACTCATGAAAACGGAATTGCCTTTATCTCCGCAGATAGTCGCGGTTTATTTGGTTCTGTGTTTTGCGATTTCGGACCCGAATTTATTTGCACTGATGTTGATGGAAACGAACCCTTGACTGGAATGATTGCTAATATTACCGACGATGGCACTGTTACGATGCTTGAAGAAACTCGCCACGGCTTAGAAGATGGTGACTATGTGAAGTTTGCTGAAGTTAAGGGTGTGCCTGCTTTGAACAACGGCCAGCCTCACAAGGTAGAAGTTAAGGGTCCTTATACCTTTTCTATAGGATCTATAGACGTTCTTGGTGGTTCCGCTGCCACTGGTGGCATTTTTACTCAAGTCAAAATGCCTCAAAAGCTCGCCTTCAAATCCCTTCGTGAGTCTTTAAAGGAGCCTGACTATGTATTTCCTGATTTTGGAAAGATGTTGCGTCCTCCTCAATATCATGTAGCCTTCCAAGCGCTTTCTGCTTTTGCTGATACACATAACGGCGCCTTACCTCGTCCCAGAAACGATGCTGATGCTGGCGAATTCCTTCAACTTGCGAAGAAGATCGGTACTTCTTTTGATTCTCAGTTGGAGTTGGACGAAAAACTTCTTAAAGAGGTTTCTTATCAAGCTAAAGGTGACCTTGTTTCCATGTGTGCTTTCCTTGGTGGTATCGTTGCTCAAGAAGTTTTGAAGTCTACCACTAGCAAATTCTTCCCCTTTAAGCAATTTTTCTACTTCGATTCCCTCGAGAGTCTTCCAACCTCTGTGGAACTTAGCGAAGAATCCTGCAAGCCTCGAGGCACTCGTTACGATGGCCAAATTGCAGTTTTTGGTGCCGAGTTCCAACAAAGACTGAGCTCCTTAAACCAATTTTTAGTTGGTGCTGGTGCCATCGGTTGTGAGATGTTGAAGAACTGGTCTATGATGGGTGTTGCCACGGGAGAACATGGTCATATTCATGTTACCGATATGGATTCGATTGAAAAATCCAACTTGAACCGTCAATTCCTATTCAGACCCCGTGACGTGGGTAAATTGAAGGCTGAATCTGCCGCTAATGCTGTAGCCATCATGAATCCTTCACTAACTGGAAAAATTACCTCTTATCAAGAACGCGTTGGACCCGAGAGTGAAGGCATTTTCGGAGACGAGTTCTTTGGTAACCTTTCTATGGTGACTAATGCTTTGGATAATGTTGAAGCTCGTTTGTACGTCGATCGCCGCTGTGTTTTCTTTGAAAAACCATTGTTAGAGTCTGGTACTTTAGGTACAAAGGGTAACACTCAGGTGGTTGTTCCTCACCTTACCGAATCGTATGGATCATCCCAAGACCCTCCTGAGAAATCTTTCCCTATCTGCACTCTTAAAAACTTCCCTAACCGTATTGAGCATACAATTGCTTGGGCACGTGATTTGTTCGAGGGATTATTTAAGCAACCTGTTGACAACGTAAACTTGTATCTCAGCTCGCCCAACTTCTTGGAAACAACTTTGAAAACCAGCAGTAATCCTCGTGAAGTGTTAGAGAATATTCGTGATTATCTTGTCACTGATAAGCCTCTTTCTTTTGAGGAATGTATTATTTGGGCTCGTAATCAATTCGAAAAGTTTTTTAACCATAATATTCAACAATTACTTTTCAACTTTCCCAAGGATTCTGTTACCTCCAATGGTCAACCTTTCTGGAGCGGTCCCAAGCGCGCTCCTTCTCCTTTAACATTCGATATCAACAATCGTGCTCACTTTGATTTCATCGTTGCTGCTGCCAGTATCTATGCTTTCAATTATGGTTTGAAGGAGGAAACTGATCCTGCTCTTTACGAACGGGTTCTTTCCAGCTTTAAGCCTGCTGAATATACTCCCAAGAGTGGTGTCAAGATTCAAGTCAATGACTCTGACGAAGCACCAGAAGCAGCTGCTAACTCTGACAAGCAAGAGCTTAAATCTATTGCTGATAGCTTACCTCCTCCATCTTCTTTGGCCGGCTTTAGATTGACACCTGCAGACTTTGAAAAGGATGATGACACCAACCATCACATTGACTTCATTACAGCTGCTTCTAACCTTCGAGCTCTGAATTATGAGATTACGACCGCCGATCGTTTTAAGACCAAATTCGTCGCTGGCAAGATTGTGCCTGCTATGTGTACTTCTACCGCAGTTGTTTCTGGTTTGGTTTGCTTAGAATTAGTCAAGTTGGTAGATGGCAAGAAGAAATTGGAAGACTATAAAAACGGATTCTTTAACCTTGCTATTGGGCTTTTCACATTCTCAGACCCTATTGGATCTCCCAAGATGAAGTTCAACGAAAAGGAGGTTGACAAAATTTGGGACCGGTTTACTCTTCCCAACTTCACCTTGCAAAATCTTATAGACCACTTTTCCGAAAAGGAGGGCTTGGAAGTCACTATGCTTTCTTCTGGTGTTTCTTTGCTTTACGCTAATTTTCAACCACCCAAGAAACTTGCAGAACGTCTACCCCTCAAGATTTCTGATTTGGTTGAACAAATATCGAAGAAGAAGTTGGAGCCTTTCAGAAAGCATTTGATCCTTGAAGTTTGTTGCGACGACAAAGATGGTGAAGATGTTGAAGTTCCTTTCATTACAGTCAAAGTTTAAAGAGAAAAAGTATTAATGATTTTTAATGGTTTAAGATTGTCTGCGCAATATGGATTTAATGGCTTGGTCTTTTCATAGATTCGATATAGCTAAAAAATCTTTGTGTTTGTATCTATTTATCTTGTTAAACTAAATGAGCATATATTTTCTCATTGATTGTGTATATGTAGTATCAGTGCTTAATGAAAAGACTGACGAGTTATGCAAATCTGCATTAGCTCGTATGATCATTAAGCCTTCACGAAATCGTCGTCACTGTGCCTGTAGCATAAGCAAACAAGTTACGGCTCACCTTTTTGTCATATGTAATTAATGGCTTATTACTAGTAAGTACTAACAAATTTGCAAATGATCAGGCATAAGGACTTTTGAAATTGAACCTCTTGAACCTTAACGGTATACCAATATTCCTGATTGTATTCTGTTTCTATTTAATTACAGTATGAAAAGTGTTTATTTTCTTAACAATTGCCGCTTATGCGACATAAAAAGTACTATCCTACGGGCGGTAACAGAAGGCGATTTAAAAAATATTTTAACAAAATATATCATACTAAGGGAAGTCCTCAATATGAAGCTATTAGCGGAACGAAAGCCTTCATCCATTTGTTCATTAACATGTCTACAGCATCGAAAACCTGTATTTTGGGTGCCTCTGCGTTCAGTATTTTTATGGTGTATTTCGTCCATAGCAATCAGATCGCAGAAAAGCAGGTAAACTTACACCTTATAAGTGAATCGTGACTAATTCCATTTTAGAGAATGTCAGCAGGTGTAGAGAAAGATCAGGAGCGAAAACAGATCAAGCAAAGCAGGTTTGATGATCTAAATAAACAAAGAGCATTGTACGATTTCTACGAGAAGGATCAACCAATTACGAAAAATTCAAACGACTCATCGTGAAATTTAAATCATCACGAACTTATTTGAGAAACAGCTTCTCAAACAATACAAAAACAAAAACACGCGTTTATAAATAGCACAAACAAAAGAAAACAGTTATTTTTGAAAATACATTCTTTTAGTGAATCATTTTCCGAGCCAGATCAACAAGGATGCTAAGGTCGATAGTATGCGTTACGGACTTCCACAAAACGGTTTTTAAGCAATATAGCGTGAAGGCGTTAAATCCATTGTTTTCATCACTACGGACTTTATAAAAAAAAACATAATCTTAATAAATCATCTCAGATCTTTTAAAGTTCATTCGTTTAGTCGATTAATTCTTTATCGGGAGAAAGAAAGTGTTGTGTGCTTGACAGTCGTAAAGACTGTAATTTGGAATTTTAAATGAGATGAGTTCATCTACGAACAAAGTTGGTTCCACTGGTTTGGTAGCACCTCGAAGATATTCTACTATGACTAGTTTGAGGAACGTAACACCTCAGATGAAAGGAAGTTATCCCCAAAACCCTTCGTTGATTCGAAACTTTTCGAACCCTTCAACTCCAATGTATCGAAGCAATAGCACGCAACTAAGTGTTGCAGAATCTTCAGCACTTGAACTTGGAGTGTCAGAGGGAACTGCTTCACCTCCAGGAACGTTAGATAGATATCCTCGTCCGTCGATTTTGAACCTTCAAGATGCAAGCAGTTACCGTACTGAATCTTTTGATAGTGCAGCTTCATCGTTCTCAAAAACCGATAGAATTCCTTCTTCTGGCACTGGTAAATTACCATTGTTGGGCAATGATATTATAACAAGTATTCGTATACGTCCGGTTGAAACACAAAATAACAACCTCTGGTCACATGGAACTGTTTTAAACGATCCTTACGAGCGGGAGTACATTCACCAAGATACAAGCTCTAACTCATCTTCTCTTCAACAGGAATACATGTTTAATCATGTCTTCGGTGTGGAATCCGATAATCTTAGTATATACAGGAAATCTGTCGCTTCCGTTGTCCGTAACGTCTTTTCTGGATATAACGGCATTGTATTTGCTTATGGTATGACAGGAACAGGTAAAACTTATTCGATGCAAGGAACAGACGAGGAGCCGGGAATTATTCCTTTGGGTATGCGTGACCTATTTAACATGGTAGAGTCAAATGCAGACTCTGACACGTTTCAAATTCGAATTTCCTATCTTGAAATTTATAATGAACGGATTCGAGATTTAATCAGCGATTCGCACGAGGAGCCAAAGGTTCGTGAGGGTGCTAATGGTGAAGTTATTGTCTCACCAATGACCCGTGTATTAGTAACTAGCCCGGAAGAAGTAAGCCAAGTTATCGAGCAGTGCAATGCTATTAGAAAAACAGCCGCTACCGATTACAATACTTATAGTTCTCGATCTCATGCGATATTACAAGTCTTTCTTATTCGAAACTCAGAATCAACTCACACTACAAGGACGTCTACGCTCAGTCTTGTTGACTTAGCAGGAAGTGAACGAGCTTCTACTGATCATGAACGAAGAAAGGAAGGTGCATTCATCAACAAATCGTTGCTTACATTAGGAACCGTCATTTCTCGATTATCCACTTCTTTGAATGGGGGTGCCTCTTCAAACAATAGTCATATACCGTACCGTGAATCCAAACTTACTCGTTTGCTTCAACAATCCTTGTCTGGTCAATCCCAGATATCCTTGTTAGCAACTATCAGTATCGAGCCCCGTCATGCGGTTGAAACCACGAATACCCTAAAATTTGCTATGAGAACTCAGAATTTACCTACTGAAATTCGACAAGCCGAAGCATCTACCAACTATCAAGCCGAAGTAAGTTCCTTACGCGCTGCACTAGCTAAAAGCAACCAAGAACTTGAACTTTGTACCAACGTAATTAAACAACTTAAATCTGATTTGGAAGAAAGAGATGCTTATATTTCATGGCTTGAAGCTGAGAAATCGCATGAAAGCGCTATTAGTCGTGCTCGGTTGCGCATGGAAGAATTACTTTCCGATCGAAATATGGAGATTGCTGATTTGAAAGAAGAACTAAGCGACAAGGAAAAAATCATTTATGCACTGAGATCTTCACAGCAACGACGTGAGCTTGCGGAGTTAAATCAATCCAAAATCCGTTTTCCGAAATTTCGAGAGTTACCAAAAGGCTATGTACTCGAAGGAACTGGAAAGGAAAATATGAATTTTTTTGAGAAAAACGACCAAACAACCAGATACGTTTCTGATCAGGCTGAAATGGATGCACCTGATGTGGAAACAATGTCTTTGGAAGCAATCAATCCGCAAACTACAGCCATTTAATGATTTGCTTTTTTAAAATTATTTATCATTTATTAAAAAATTTATATTTGGATTGCTGAAGTTCCTATCGTCCTTCATTTTGTTTTTGTCTTGACGTTTTATTTACTGCATTTGAAAGTACCTCGCTATTTGTCTTCAGTATTACAATGATTCCTTTTGTTACACCTTCTTGGTACTACCCTTCAACAGTGCTATATCCTATGGCTTCTTTACGTTTATTCTTTCATTCTTAAACGAACTCTAATTAACAGAGGCATTGAGGCTGCTACACATCTCTATTTATGTAGATTTTGACGACTAACGCTGAATCGGTACAGTCTAACCTGACTTTGAATTAATTGACAAGGGTCAGCTTGAACTTTATGGATATTACAACAAATTTTCTTTCTCGCAGCTTATCTGAAATTGCTTCGTCCGTGTCCGACGCGTCAGGGGACTTCTCTTCGACGAGTACAAATTATGAGTTTGAACAAAAGTTACGCCAATTGATTGAGCATGCTTTTTGTCCTAATGTCTTCACATTGTGCTCGGATGATACAGAAACTTTTATAAAAGGAAAAGGCTTCAAAAACTTTGCTTCTTTTATTCGGTCTTTTGGCGACCGTGTCGAACGCAAAAAATCTAACAACCCCAACACTTCGGCGCAACATGCAAACTCACAAAGTGGTAGACTTCGGGAAGATACAAGCTCTATTCGTTTTTTACCAATGTCAGCTGTGCGAACTCCTCAACAATGGCATCGCGATCGAGCATGGAATAAAGAAAATGAGATTGAATTAGAACAAGAAATGTCTTATGAATTTGCACCCGGAGGAAATATGGAACATATACGTGAACTTTTTGAGAAAAATATTAAGAAATGGGCCGCGGAAGTTGATGATCAAGTAGAGCCGGATTCGTTCTTAGACCCTATGCTACAATATTTCAAATTTCTAATGTCTGGTAATCCGATAGCACAACAAGAAACCTTTTCCCATCCTGTCGGATGTTTAATTGTGCTAACTTCCCATAATCCACATCCTCTAGCTACTATAATGCGCTTGTATAAAGAAGTAAATAACGCTAATTTTCCTAGATTTATGTCAAGGGAGATGTTGCATTATTATCTTTATATTCACGATGAAGATGAACATGATTTAGAAACTTCTCTTCAAGTGTTTGGGAACATACAACGTAGCATAGGTGCGAATTCTAAATTTATTCGACTGCGATCACGATATATCGATTTAGCGCATATACAAAACAGGCAGTCTCCATCGAACTCGGAATATAATAGGGATGAACTAAAAGGTGAAGGTGACCTTTATAATCCCTCAAGCTTACTTTCTTCGGCTTCGTTAGTCAACAGTTTTTCAAGTCCGACACTGTTCTCATTTGACTCAGAATTAGCTAAAGTGCCTGAACCTACGTGGAAATCTCCTTTAGAAATTTTAAAGGAAGAAGATGAAGAAAAAGGAAGTTCTTTGAAGCCAGTGATACCCTCGGAAGAAATTCAAGAAATGGAAAGTTTAGTAACCACGATACTTTTTGAAGGCATACGTCCTTTTATGCAGAGATGTGTAAACTCCTGGGAAGAGAGTACGGTTACGCATTATGGTGGATTTACAGGGAAGTTATTTTCTGCTTCAAAAAAATACCTTGGGAAGAACCATTCATCCTCTGCTCAGGGAAACTACGATTCTGACTATTTTATGTATTCTGCAGACAAGCCAGAAGCTGTGAAGCGAAGAATGGCTGATTTTTTGTTCATGCTGCGTGAGTATAAACGAGCTTACGAGATTTATGATGAGCTACGGAAAACGTTTTGTCAGGAAAGGGCGTGGAATTATTTAGCTTCTTGTTTGGAAGCCCAGATAATCTGTCTTTTGATGCAAAACCGTGCAATTACTCCAAAACTACGAACGTCAGTTTTGGATAAGATATTTAATGATATGGTGCTCGTTTATGCTGCAAGACTTCATTCCTTATACTATACTTCCCGAAGTATTGTTATAGGAAGTCTATTATTAGCTACCCGGCCGGGAAATTGTATTGACGATGCTGTACACTGGTTTCAACGACTAACTAATTTAAATGTAATTCCTCTATCGAAATTTGAGTATGCCTTTTTTATAACATGCTTAGCTGGATTATTTACTGTCCGAGCCAGTCTCCCTTCTTTAGATAAAGTAATCAATGGTCGCGAACGAAAAGCAGCGTTTTGGTTTTTGCATTCAATTAAAAATTGGTTAGATTGCGATCATCCAAAAATGGCTCTAGTATGCTGGAAATTTGCAAGTTGCATCTATGAAGATTCATGTTGGTCTGTTCTTTCGACTCATATAAAAGCAATCGGCGCAGAATTGTCCTCAACAGCTAATGATAAAAACTAAAACAAATGCATTCAATGATGTGAAAAATTGAAGTACGCTACATCTTTTGATGATAAAAAATCGTTCAAGGCCTTTAGTTTTTGGTAAAATATATCATTTGACATGAAGATATGCCCAATTTTTATGAATAATAACATCTTTTTCTGAATAAAAACCTTCTTTAGTAGATTTCTCTATGTCGTTTTTTCTAAGTATGCCCAAAATTGATGTTCAATCTAATACGCATAGAAGTAGGAATGCATCCGGTATGATCTAACGTATAACAATAATAGTTGAGATAGGTTGTTTTTTAAAATTACTATTAGAATATGAAAATAAAGCATAACCATCCCTTCAAAAGAATGAGACAATCTTTGTTTCATAGAGAATGGTAGACATGCGCATATCCTGTTGGAGAACTCACCTTGTCAATATTCAAGAATTAAGAAGCGTTGGATACAATGCATGATGATGAATCTTTAATTGATTTTCTAAAGAAAAGAGGTATATTTAAAGAAAGTCGGCTGAGAAGTCTCTATTCTGATTTAGGGAACCTTTATTCCAAAAATCCAGAGGGATTTAATGCTAATGTACAAACATGGAAGGATGCGATAGAAACTGCGTGTTTTTATAACAAATTGGGCTCCAAATTAATCATTCATTTCGATGAAGGCCTTGAAAATGCTTTCTTTAGTTCGTCATTTGGAAAACCTCTGAGTTTAGGAATGATTGCCGTGAGTATTAATGAAGGGAAATTCGTATGTTAATTACTAACATAATCTAAAGAATTACTTGCAAGAGAAGAATGTATGGCCTAACATTAAGGAATTTCTACACATGTGTGAAAATCCTGACCGGGGATTACAGTCTTATTTTTCTGTGTATTCTTGGTTACATTGGGGAGGTAGAATCATAAGCTCTAAGATACAAAAGGGAATTTTGTTTTCACCTTCATATCCAAAAGACACTCTGGTACTTGTGAAAAACGTAGAATTACTGGCTTCTCTCATACGCAAAGAAGCTCATCAATTACAAAGTACATACACGAGTACCATATATACACGGAGCTCGTTTCAAAGTACGTTTGGGCCGAAACTATGGAAAGATACAGTACTCTCCTCTATGGAATTGGAATGTTTATTGCAATGGATGTGCCATCGTATGCACTTAATTGTCTTTGATAAGGATGTAAGTGCTCAATATACCTATTATCAAAGAAACTAACTAATTGTCACGTTAGACTATCAAGTTTTTACCTAATGACTTTCAAGAAGGCGTTATAGAAACTGTTGATAAATCCATAGCAGCAATTGTGGAATCCAGAAGCTTCATATCAAGAAGCAAGGAACTTGTTAACAACAAGATTGAAGATCTTACCCTGAAGGTTCATGAAGCGATCTCACAGGCAGAGAAAGTAACTGCCCTTACGTATTTACGGAGAAAAAAAATTCTGCTTAAAGAGTCCGATAGGAAAGAAGCAGCTCTTCTTCAAGTAGACTCTTTGCTTTCCAGTATTGATGGGGCTTTTGAAAATAAAGTACTGTTGTCAGCTCTTTCCTCGGGTTCTGATGTTCTCAAATCTGTTGTCAGTCAAATGGGTGGTATCGAACATGTGAATGAGATATTGGAGTCTGTTCAAGAAGCCAAACTTGATTTTCAGGAGGTTGATTCCGCTGTTACGGCAATAAACACCCCAGAATCTAATGTTGACACAGAAGAACTCGAGAAAGAATGGGAGGATCTTGTCAAAGAGGATAAAAAAGAAGTTGATCTTACCGCTATGCTAAATAGAGTGTCTTTAAATCCACCGTCGAAGCCTATGCCTTCTTCGAAAGAACAAGTGCTGAATGACTTAAATCCAACTCATAAACAAGCTGAACCATCTACCTAACTTTTTACTCCCTCCCGCTACTGCTCTATATTAAAGCCATGAATATTATGTGATCGTATGCACTTCTAGTACGTGAAAATCTGGAATTTATTTTAAGTAATACTTAATGAATTAACGTGCTCTACTGTTTTCATCCTATGTAAATTGCTTCCGTTTATTCAACACCAAGATCTTCTTGTTTTGTAAAGCTTGAATATTTTCTAAAGTTGGTGGGTATTAAGCGCTCACTTGTAAAAATTTGTTAGCTTTAAATTATACAGATTTCAGTAAGACTTGGCTTATCTACGTTTGTAAATCAGTCATAAACCTCTACTCTTCGTTGTAAGGATATCTAACAATTTCCATGCAGCCTTGGGAACAGGTAGTGGAAAAGTTGAATATTTTGGAACGCGACGTTCCGGAACAAATATTTCTTCAAAAGGTATTATTGATATTCATGGAAGATTCTAACATATAGCAATTGGACTTTCTGGATGGTTTTGTCTTTAAAATCGAAGAAGAAAAGCTTTCTCATAATCTAACTGCATTACTGCCGTATATATCGCCAAAGGAGAATTGGATTAATTTTGGTATTACAATAATATTCGCTAAGTAACTACTACTAACGAAACTAGAGAACAATGAGTTGGATGTTGAATTTAAGAAACCATATTGTGAGCGAGCATATCGACTCTTGAGTATATTCGAGGAGGAGATTAAACAATATGTGAAAGAAGAAGAAAATTGGGAAGTTCTTCTGACGTTAATCTCGCTACGAGGTTTAAGATATAAACCTTTTGAGTTTTTTTGTGTTCAAATAGTCGATAATACACTGATATCGATATCCACGGAGGAGAAAGAGAACTTTCAGAATCATGTTTTGAATTATCAGTCTTCCCTGTTTTCAAGAGATGATCGTTTAACAGGACAAGGAAGGCGATACGCTTATGAACTTCCTCCTGAAAAGTTCAGACAAGATCAAACAGATGCACTTCTAAACCCATCATGGAAATTGAAGAATTTCTTTATTCCTGAAGTACTAAATTGGATAGTTTGCAACAAAAATCGATTTACAATTCGAGATATATGGCATAAAGTGATTCCATCAGTGCTACGGATTTTGAATGATCTTAACCCTTTGATAAAACAAAAGGGTTTGATGTTAGTTAAGTCAATACTAGATGTAGCAGGTCTTGAATTTTTAATGCATACTGGACTAGCCGAAATTTTACGTGAAGATCTAATGCTATTTTATACATTTTTACCCCCGCGATATAAAGCTGAGACATGTTCTTCCCTTATAAACTTCTCATTTAACGTACTAATTCAGTTTGCAAAAGAAATGCCAGACTTGCTAGATAAGTTATATCTGGACGGTGTTATGTATATCTTTCAGTTCGCCTCAGACAGCATTCCCATGATTCGTCTCGCGTTTTCGGAATGCATGTATCTCATGAAGACATTGAATCATAGATTCTTAAGATACCTTAGTGTACGACATGTGATAATTTTTACTCTATTGCTATGAATGCTAACATACACTAGACAACTCTGGATCAACTTTGCTTAAGGATCGAGAACCCATTACTTTGTAACACTCCAGAATTTCTCTTTTTCCTTTTGGAAGCACTTCAGTCATTCTTACATTTTTATTATTACCGCATATCCTCCCATCATGCACAATTTCTCATTTCCCTAGTTTCTTCATATAGGAATTGTACCCACAGAAACTTAAAAGAACTAGATTCATGCAAAGAAAAAATTATGGAAATCCTTAAATTTATTGAAGATAATTTAACAGAATCTCAGAGACTGGACTACCAGGCTGTATTGCCTTTAATGGAACGCCCAACTGCTTGATTCATCTAGTCTTTTTACCGCGTACAGTTCTCGGTATATGTGCCTACCCCATCATACATAGTGACCATACGAGATGTAAAAAATCACTAAAGAAAATGGATTTTAATGGTAAAGGACATGAAAAATATGTACAATCTTATGGTTTATTTAAGAATCGACCACGAATCAACTTCGTAAGGCCTCAAGAAGAGGAAACAACAAACCGAGAAAAATATGGAGAAAAAGATTCCGTTTCATCTTTTTATTACTCATTATTCCCGGAAAATGTGAAAGATTTGGGTAAAAATGCGACTACCGATACACGTGGGTCAATATGTCCTACATGTCAAATATTCATTGAACCTGAGAATCAAATTATGCACGCGAAATCTGTAAGGCATTTATTATCTGTAAATCATATAGACAACAAATTCCAACCTGGCCTCGTAAAGCCAGAAAGCCTTGGTTTTCGTGTCTTATCTCAGTTTGGATGGTCACCGAAAGGCGATGTTTCTGGATTGGGTGCTGAACATCAAGGACGCCGTGCTCCTGTCCGTCATACAAGAGTTAAAAATGATACTTTGGGGATTGGAGTTCGATTACGTTCCAACTTATCGAAAAGCGTTTCTCGAAAAGGTAAGCGACATTCTCAGTTTCAACACAAACGTGACATCCGTCTAAAGCAAGCTTTGTTAAAACATTTTTCTTCAAACAACTAAAAAACGCCTTTCATTAGAGATAGTGTTCGAAAATAATGATCTAAATATTGTGCTTAGTCATTCAACGAAAATAGTTAATTGTCTCCTGCATATATGCCAAAACTAAATGAACCATAAATGTAAACAATAACCAGGTTCTGCAGTAGGAACCTTTAATTTGATTAGCTGTCTTTTCTCTTCAATTTTGAGCGGATTCTTTGAAACAAGGATGACTTCTTCGATTTTGGTAATTCGCTGACTGGAACAATTTTTCTTGTAAGGAAGTTAAAACTTCCTCCAAACGTCAAAGCCATGATGGTGGAAGTCAAAATTATAACGTTGTATGGCATACTAAAGTCGGGGGTAGGGATAAACAATAGAAGAGCTGAGGTTCGCAATTGACATATTTCAACATCGTCTGTGTTGTAAACACTCACTATTGAAGGTGGAAGGTCATAACCTCGGTTAGCATCAGGTGGGTACTCTTGGAGTCGTAAAGTTGTTTTTTCGATATCATAACTCATAACGACAGATGAACGAGCAGGAATCGTAAATCGAGACTCGATCATGGTTCCAGCTTTACGGTCTTTTAAAGGTTGGTATACTTGGTCTTGAAAAAAATCAATACAGGTTACCGGTTGATCATTAACTGCTATTTTCATAGTGTGAAGATACACACGAGCATACCAAGGTAATCTTTCAAAGTACACAATACTGTAGGACTCATCAGTGGGATTGGTAAATGTTGAGATGATACCACCCCAGTGGTTTCCAGAATTTGTTAGTGACCTTTCAACAAGAACTGGAGATCCTGGACGCTCTTCACTGATTACAGGAATAGATATCTCTTTCGCCATTTCTAATGGATACCCAACGACAAGACTGGAAGAGTTTTTAACATATATATCACTTTCAGAAGATTTAAAAGGACATTTCTTTTCAAGGGTTTTGTGAAATAGGTCTTCAAGAGTATGAAAACTTGCTGTGTAAGTGGCAGTCAAACAACGTAAAGGATCATGAGCAATATCATCACCGCAAAATTCAGGAGGAGATGAAAATCTAGTTTCAAGTTTCCTTCTATTTGTCCTCTCCACGTCAATGACTGTTTGAATCTTGACAATTAATTTCATTGAGCTAAGATCATCAGTAAGGTTTGGCACGATATCTATAGATAGAGAATACCAGTCGGTGTCAAACAAAAGATGGCTGTTCAGAAGTGAAGCAATTCCAGCTCTATTCTTACAAGGTAAAAATTTGAGCAAAGAGGAAAGATTTTCTGTGCAGACGGACTCTTGAGGGAGAGAAGCAAAGTATCGGGTATGCGAAGTAGAGGACCAAGATGGTACAAAAGAAAGAAGTGGTTCATACGTATTTAACTCATCAATATTGTTGGACGAAAAACAAAACAATCCCGAAAGCTGGCTAGTTAATTTGTACCAAGAATCTAAATCTTGGTCGTCAATAAAGGAAGCCCAAACCTCAAAACCTGACCCGCCAGAATGAAATCCATTGTCAGGAGGTTGCTTCCAAAACCCATAATCCCATCTGCCCCTAGTTGCCCTAACATGAAGGTCCATTACCTTTTGGTCTTTCATTGTTCGGGCAAGAGAAAGTGGGAAAAATTGGTAATTTGATTCCGAAAATGCATATCTATCTTCCCTGTTTGCTTTCGTGTCAATTTCAAAGGTGAATGAAGCGTACGTATGCCGATTTGACAAGTTTTCCAAATATAGTCCTTCGTTATAACTCTCGTTTAAAGACGAATATCCAAAAGAAAACAGAGAAAATAAAAAAACCAATAGTAGACCGCATAGCATCATTTTCTATGGACCAAAATATACCTGTAACGCTAGCACTGTATACGTTGTAAAGTTTCGGTTGCTGGTAATATTCTAGTATTTTAAAAGGAAAGTGTTTAATAAACTTGTATAATGTTTACTCCATCAGCTTATCAAGGAAAAGGCAAAGACAAAACAATAACCTTGTAAGAACTCAGTTGTCCGAAGCAAAATTGAAGAATTAACTAAACCGATGCTAGTTCAGTGAATTTTTGTAATTGTAACAAGACCTAACCAATCAAAGTATAGCTTCCTTGATCCTACTTTCCCCAATAGAAAATCAAAACTTCTATGAGTAATGATAAATTCAACGATTCTTTAACTGTTGTTTCCTAAATTGGCTTGTAAACATATGCTTAAATGAATGGTACAGATACCCTTTTCAAAATAATAGACGCATATTATTTTAGATATTACTATGGAGAATGGTATGTATTAAAGACTAGGGAAACAGTAAACAAACCACGATTTCTTTCAATGGCTTTAAATAAGAACAATTCCATTGCTTTTATTTCATAGAACTCCGTTCTTGACTGGAATCTTAATATAGCAGTACAACTTCGGGATAAACCAATAGTCAAGGCATCATGAAGTGCATAGCATTGACAGACGAGTGTTTCCATGCTTAATTTAATTATCTTGCAAGAAGTAAGGAATGAATCTCACAATAAGTACAAACGCAGCTGGAGTATGCCATAAAACGATCAAGGCTTGCAGGTAGCATCCTACTGTAGCAACGGTAGTCGAATATCCTTTTTTGTTTTTTATTATATCTTCTTTTTAATGTAGTTGAGGTTCATGGCCTGACTTCTATCCGCTGGTCTGCAAACCAAGACTTCAATAGGTTCCATCTCATCAAAAAGGCATGTGTATACAGACAAGATTCAAGAAGAGATATCTATATCTTAGGTTTGCTTTGCATATCCTGCTTCCATTTTATTTCTCTTTTTCGACGGTCTGAGTTATCTAGAAAAAAAATAACAGTGCCATTTGTTGGGTGAAACTGAAAAAAAGGAAGAAACGACGATTAGACTAAAACTTTTATTTATACTTTTTGTTCCAAACAGTAAAGTACACCATAGGAATTCTTTGATAATTCAATTTGCAAGTTTGTTCATTCATTAGCTTCGAAATAGTAACAACTCGGAATGATAATCAAACAATTTTAATTATATTTTATTCAAAGTTTACAAAGTAGAAAATAACTCTTCTCACGTATTAGGATGGTTCCTTTTCGGCGTCCTTTGGACATCCTCAGTTATGCTTTGAGGCTCCCCATACTTGTTCACTACCAATCTTTGCATTGCTGGAAAGTGAAGTAAGAGGCAAGCATACTTGAAAACAAGCGCTTAGAACTTCTATATGCTTTTCATTGAAAAGTTATGTTTCACGCCTTGAAACCAGTATAACTTGATTTGATTTTGTAAAAAGGTCGAAATTCGAAGAGACCAGTTTTCCTCTGGAGTTTATAGGTCTCAACTAATTTTGTTTTGCAAACTATAACTAGAATTAATAGATCGTCGCCCAAGCATTATCTGATTTCGCTTTTTCTTTTACAAGTTTCTTTGACTCCTATAATAGAAATCAATAAGCCTATCGCATTTTATCTTGGCTTCCACTATAATAAGGATACAAACTTCATTTAGAATAATCCGCATCTCTTGTTAAGCTTTTCGTTTTCTTGTTTATTGCACCCGACCCATCCTCTCATTCTACGTTTTTTTGTTCTTCCCCTTTTTCACTATGAATAAAGACGAAAAAAATGCTGCATATTACTATCGAAAAAAAAATTCTTCTTCTACTAATGTAAAACCCGTATTAGCTCGTACACAGTCTGATTTGTCTGGTTTTGGTGAAAATGAATTTAGAAGTTTGACTCCATCTAGAATGGCCCCGAAGCCACCTTCTATCAACACGAATGTTCAAAAAGAACCGTTTGGTTCTGGTTCTAGTTCATTCGCAGCTTCTCGTACAAATTCTCGGACACCATTAGGATCTCGACAGACAAGTTCAAACTCTATACAGAAATTACACTCATACTCTTCTGTTGACTCCCGGCAAAGCGATGAGAAACCTCAAAAGAAATCCGCTTTCGAAAGTTTCGTCTCGAGTATGAGTTCTTTGCTTACTGGAGGAAGTGGCAGTAGTCCAACGAACTTACATGCTTCTGGTGCGAGTAGCCCAAGAAAATCAACAATTATATCTTCTCCTTTTGATCCGAAGCATGTAACTCATGTTGGTTTTAATTATGAAACTGGTGAATTTACGGGCATGCCTACCGAATGGCAGGCACTTTTGAAGGTCAGTGGAATTACGAAATCTGAACAAGTTCAACATCCGCAGGCTGTACTTGATGCCATGGCTTTTTACTCACAGTCGAAAAAATATTTAGAGAATGGCACTAGTCCTCCTTTCCCTAGAGATAGTGTGGAACGATCTGCCGTTCCTTCTCCAATTTCGAGCATTTCAAGCGGTGCTTCTTCGCCAGTTCAAACTCGTAACGCTTTGCCCAGTAATCTTCAACCATCTCGTCCGGCACCGACTCCTCCAGTAAGCACGGGTGTCAATTCCTCTATTGCATCGCCGAAGCCTGTTAAATCCCCCAAACAATTTACGTCTCATCAATCCTCTCCGTTGGCATCAAAGAAGCCTGCCAATCAAGTTTTAAGGAGTCACTCGCCAGTATTGCTTCCTTCGCCTAGTTTGAGCTCTGTTCAGCCAAAACAAATTCGTCCAAATAATACACCTCAAACCCGCCATAATGAGTCGCCAGCAAAGCAGATTACAGCTCAACCGCCTTCAACGGAAGCTGTGACTACCCAACGAGTGCAAAAACGTGGTGCTCGTCAACAACCAAATGATGCAGCAACTATAGCTAAATTGCAGTCAATCTGCAATAAAGAAAATCCTACCCTTCTTTACCGAAATTTTACCAAGATTGGACAAGGTGCTTCTGGTGATGTATTTTCGGCTCGCCAGGTTGGCACGAACTTGTCTGTTGCTATTAAGAAAATGAATATCAATCAACAGCCCAAGAAAGAATTCATCGTAAATGAAATCCTGGTGATGAAATCGCATCATCACAAGAATATTGTAAACTTCATTGATACATTCTTTTTCAAATCTGAGCTTTGGATGATAATGGAATATATGCGAGGCGGAAGCTTGACTGAAGTTGTTACGAACAATACATTAACAGAAGGCCAAATGGCTACGATTTGTAGAGAAACTTTGGAAGGTTTGAGGCATCTGCATCGAAATGGTATTGTTCATCGCGATATTAAATCCGATAATATTTTGCTATCCTTGCAAGGAGACGTTAAGTTGAGTAAGTGCTACCAAGTTGGAATATCATTGTGGTCCTTATTAACATTTTTTTTAGCTGACTTTGGATTTTGTGCCCAAATTAATAGTCAGATGTCGAAGCGTACAACTATGGTGGGTACTCCGTACTGGATGGCACCCGAAGTTGTTACGAGGAAAGAATATGGGTAAGCTTTTTATACGTCGAGTAAACTTAATGCATTCTAACTATAATTTTAGTTTTAAGGTGGATGTCTGGAGTTTGGGTATTATGGCTATTGAAATGGTAGAGGGGGAACCTCCTTATCTAAATGAAAATCCTCTACGAGCTTTATATCTAATTGCTACAATCGGCACTCCAAAGGTTAGCAGATCGGAACTTCTGAGTTCGGCGTTTAATGACTTTCTCACAAAGTCTCTTAATGTTAATCCAAAGATACGTCCTAGTTCAGAAGAGCTTTTGAGACACCCGTTTTTGAAAAAATCTGTCCCTCTTACTTCTCTCATTCCGTAAGTAAAGCTTGATTTATTTGACCTGTCTGCTAATATTAATTTAGTTTAATCAAGTCTATTCATCGTGCTAGATAATTCGGTTCTTACAGCAATTCATTTTAGAAAGTAGTTGAAGCGATTCAACCTACATAATTTATTGCTTTGTTTTTTTTTCTCAAAGTTTGTAATTATACATTATGATTTATGAGCTAACGACTAATTACTCTACGTCTTTTATTTTCTTTGTTTTCTCATTTTTTACTGAGTTTGGGTATTATGCAAATACTTTTCTGATTACTTAACAATTGAACCCGATTATTTTTGTAAATAAACTACTTGCGTTGTTTGTGGGTTTCCAAATTGCCTCGATAGTCTGGTTCGTATATGTAAAGAATAAATGGCATAAATTGTTTTTTCTCTTTTTCTTTTGTGAGACACGGGTTTAGTGACTATATTTGGAAGACAAGAAAAAAAAATAAGAAAAAGAAAAAAGAAAAAAAACAGAAGAAAAAAGGTTACAACAAGGACTCAGTCCTCTATTTGGGATAAAATATTTGTATAGTGTATGATACTTTGAATATTGAAAAAAAGAAAAACATATTTGAATCTTTTTATGCTTTCCAGGAAAGAATTCAGAAATATATAGCAAATGAATAAGTAATTTCACAAAACTCATGATTAAAAGCACCTCTTTTGTTTCTAACTTGCACTTCGTTTCATTCTCTCGTACTATTACACACCCTTACCTTATCATTAGGAATTTACCAAAAACTAGCCTTTGGTTCCTGTTCCTTTAAAACACTAGAGAAAGGGAATTTATTTAAATTTATTTATTTTCTTGTTTTATTATAATATATAGAGCAGGGAAAAGAAAGGATTTTCTCGAATACTAAGCAAACGTGTCGGCTTCTATACTAAGCAACTGAATACAGGCACTTTGAAGACTGACAAAGCACACAGTAAACCCGAGAAAGGTATTTTATACGCGATTTAATAAGTTTAAAACCACTTTGGGTTGATAAATTTGAGTTATTAGCATCATGTCCGCAATTGTCAGCAATTCTTTGAAAATCCCTTCTAGATTTCTTCAAACTGGAATTTTTGGTCTAACATCTTATTCAATTCGGCTACAAATCCCATATTACGGCTTGCAAGATCTATGGAACTCTATTTTGCTTGCTGTTCCCAAAAAGAAAACTTCCTATTCAAAAAAGCGAAGCCGTTTTCTCGCCGGTAAGGCCCTTAAAGACAAAACCAATTTAAACCGGTGCCCTGTTTGTCATTCCTTCAAACTGACCCATCATATGTGTCCTTCTTGTTATAAGGGTCTTCGTCAGGAATGGAAATCTCAAGACCTTTGAGCATCGTTAGTTTGCTTATGTTTTCAATATACTTTTGACCTCTTCAATTTTGCAAAAAGAATCTTTTATTAGGTGAAAAGCTTGTAAAACTAGCAAGTCGGCATGAACCCGCAGGTAAAGGAGCTTTGTTCGTTAGCTTGCTTTATCTTTGTTCCAATGTTTTGGGAAAGCTTCGTTCAGTATTTCCATCACTATAAATTATTTCTACTAATTTTGAGCGAACAGTTTTTTCTATGGCTAATTTTGTGACTAATTTGTATTCAAAATACTTCTTTTGTTCAAGATCCCTAGTCAAGTATGTCGAGACTCCCCTCTTAAGAATAATATTGCGTCCATAGTGTTTCTATTTCCAAATTTATATACATATATACATTCTATTTCTTATACTCTGATTAAGACTGTCCCAACTATGGCAAACAGTAAGTAAAAATGCAACTTGACTTTACAATTTCTGTAGACCGAGGATATAGAACTCCAATCCTCTTTTGTTTATCATTTTCCCCTTCTTTTTGAATTTTCATCTATTTGTTTTTTAATTTTGAAGTATCGGGTTTATATTCCTTTGTCTCTATTCCTTACATAGACCGGTGATTTTCACTTCGTAAACTACAGAAATTCTTATGGCTTTGTCGAATTTCCCTGAATTAGAGCTAAATTATAATGATTTGAAATCAAAAATATCTAATTTTAATAGCATTTTTGATCGGTTTCTGCAAGATGAGCGTAAGCAGCTTTTAAATAACAAGAATGAGCATCTTAAGAAACTCTCGAATGTTTATGGTAACTTTCCTTTTTTATAATAAAAACAATTAAAAAAGCTAATCGTTTCTTTAGAAAATCAAAAGAATATTGAAAAAACGTTGGACCATTTACAAGCTCGAGAACAAACTTATAATGAATTGCTTGAGAAAGAACGTGTTGAAAGAGAGGCTACTGAACAAGAAATACAAACAATTCAGGGAAAGGTAGAAGCTATGCAAAAGCGTAAACAGACTGTTCTTGATGAAATAGAGCGTTCTCGAGCTGTGCTTACAACGAAACAACAGACGAAAGAAGAACTGGAATCGTCGAAGAGAAAACAAGAGCAATTAAACATGCCAGAGCTTCAATTTTGGCAGGACTATTTAGGATTACGAATGGAAGGTGTTCATGAAGAAGTTATTCGCTTCGTATTCACTAATATAGACGAGAAAAATTGGGACAGGCCATTCTCTTTTCAAATCAATTTAAGCCATATAGATTATGAAGGTATGAATTTAATCAATTTCAGCAATTACTAACCGTTCTTTAGTGACCCACTGTCGCCCTTTGCTTCCTACCTTGGATAATTTGGTGCATAAACTAAATCAGTCAAGAGATTTCTACCAGTTTTTGAGAGATATACGGAAAGGATTTGTAAATTATCATAAAGGCCGTGAAAGCTAAATAATTGTGCATTTTATCTCTATCTTACCGGCTCTTTTTTTTTTTTTTTTTTCTTTTTACGTTACATTGACACAGGGCGAACACAAGACAAGCCTAGAAACTAACATGCTTTAATCACACAGTAAAAGACGTAATGTACAGGCTTTAGAATACTAAACTCTCATTTCATTCGTTTCTTCTCTAATTCATGTCCTTTTAATTTCAATGTTATGAGACAAATTCATTACTCATGTTAAGCGATAGACTCAATCACTAATCCTTTCCTTCAATGAAAACAAGTGATTGTAATATGTACAGATATTTACCAATATAGGTACTCAAATATAAGATTGGGACGCTAAATCAGTTCGTATTAACAAAGCGAATATTTATTATGCAAAAGTGAGAACGTAGATAGCAATAGAACCGTGAGTAGTTCGTCGTGTTCTTTTTGCACAATTTTTCGGTTGATTTATAAATAAGAATTAGACGAAAAATTGAAACAAAACAAAAAACGTTACAGTCGTAGATAGATACACATAACCTTACAGATTGCAGCAAACCGGTTCAAGCAGCCGATCGCCAGAAGCCAGTATCAATTCGTTCCCGGCGGTGAGGATCATAATGATTCGGATTCATAGTATTACGAAAAGAGCGTCTGAGTACTTGTACAGCTTTTTCCCCGGGTAAGCTTACAGTTACTCGAAAAGGTTGACTAGGATGTATACGAAGTGGTTGTTTTGAAGAAGACCGAAAGACTGGCACCTTTTCTTCCAATGGCTTCAATTCCTCTAATTTTAATGACCTAGTAGATAGTTTACGTGTGGGACCCGTAAAAGGAAAACGAATGTTCAATACTACATCTCCTCGAGGACGAGATATTTTGGCGGTACCATGAGGTCTGTTATGTGAAATGCTATTCGAATCGAAAGACGATTTCATCCTATCGGAATAAGGAGAAGTTACAGCTGACGAGTACCGGGAGCTACTCAACTGTTCTTGATGAGGACGAACAGGCAATTGAGAAGTACCAGTTTGATAAGAACGTTGTTTGTAAAGATTGTTATCAAAAATAACGTCCTTAATACTGAGAATAACTTCATCTATACTTCTGGACTTGCTATGACGAGTTGCGTTCTCATCGCTACCAATTGAAGAACGAAAATTTCCAGACTTCTCGGAATTTGAAATAGGTTGAACGGGAGGAATAGGAGGATCGCTGTCTCTCCAAGAAGAAACATCTGCATCTTCTTTTTTGTGTTGAACATTGGATAAAGTCGGTGATATTTGGTTATCCTTAACATCATTGATATTGGATGTATCCAAAGGACTACCAGGCTCTCTTAAATCGGTAGCTAATTTGATCTCTTCTGCCTTCTTCCGTGCTCGTTCTCTTGATTGCGTTAGCTGTTCTTCTTCTTGACGTCTACGCTCCACGGCTTTTTGACGGGCTTCTGACATTACACGCTGCTGTTCTTCTCGAAGACTATTCACTGCTACAGAAGGAGACGAATTGTTTTGTTCTAAAGCAGGTTGTTCTACATTCCTTGTAGTTTCTTCGTTCTCAGAAAAGGCAACCGTGTTTCGCGGAGCATCAGAACTTTTCTCTAACGTAGACTTGCTATAGTTCATCTTTTCAACAGTTCTTCCTCTAGAAACCAAACTATCTTTCTCAGTTGGATCAGAAGAAGTCATGGAATTTTCATTGGGAAGAAGTTCAGGGTCCATAGGTGCATTATCAACCAAATCTGGTTTAGATTTCGACACTTCCGAAGCATTAATATCAGAATTAGTGTACGTTGTAGAAAATGTATGAGACGCGGATTGGGAAAGTGAGGAGGAAGGTTCTTGTTCTTCGTGTTCAGGATGTTTTAAAGGCTCATATTTTCTAGTTTTTGCGTCAATAACAACTGTTGTTCCATCTTCAAATTCAATTGTACTTCCCCAATCATCATCATCTTCATCATCGATTTCATCCCATTTTCCCTCAGAAAAATGAGAAGCACGACGAACGCTGGTTGGAGAAGGAAGACGACTTGGTGATACTTCTTCACCACCTGAGGCAGAAGGATTTTTGTTGTTTGTAGTAGAGTTTTCCTTAGTTTGAACTTCTTGGTCCTTTTCGGCTTGATGAAGTCTACTAGAGGAAGAGGAAGCGGAAGCAGCGAGAGCTTGAATATTTTTAGGATCGACATTAGATAAACCATCTTGAGACTGATTAGAAGAAGCAGATATTGAGCTTGGATTCTCAAGTCCTTTGATAACGTTGCCGTTTGAATCGTATATTGTCCCAGCGTACGAGGCTAAAGCAGCTGAAGTTGAATGACGGGCAGCAGATGCAGCGGCAGACGCATATAAAGAAGCAGCTCCCTTTTTGTTTTCCACATGAGTATCTATACTGTCGGGGGATGTGGTTCTATTTGTAGTCGTACTTGACGATAAACGTTCGGCTGAACGAACTGCCCAAGGATTCGTACTGCTAGTACCAGCCTTTGGGGTACCCGCTCCGCTTACATTTCCACTAGTACTTAATTTGATAGAAAGACGGACCTTATTATGGGGAGCATGGCCGGTACCACTCGCAGCCTTGATACCTGCAGTTGGTGAAGCATGGTCTACACTATTCAATCGCACCGGATCGTCGATAGTCTCAGCAGCAGTTGGTGCCAAAGAAGCAGATGCGCTTTTGGGTGTCGAATTATTTGATCCTCCGTTCGTAGAAGGTGAGATGGATCCGTCTAAGCGACCGGATACTTGGACGTTCTTAGTAGGACCTCCAGAAACCCCGCTGACGGCATTAGAACAGCCTGGTGTGGATGTCTTCCCCAAGTATGCTTTATTTAAGGAAGAAGATTTAATTTTCGGTCGCTTAAATATCGAGCTTATATGGTCCGTAGAGGACGTTTTAGTTTCTTCTGCAAGGTTTTTTACTTCATTTTCATGTAATTTCTCCATGACCTAATTATAGAGACGTTTCTCTCCGTTCACCGTTAATGGTGTGTAAGTATTTGTAGTAGCAGAGATTGGCAAAAGAATACAACGCGAGGACTCTGTTCTTAAGAGTGCACGACGGTAACCAATTTTGGTGGTGTATATTACAGTAATATATTATTATAAGTTAATCTTAATAATAAAAATGAGTTTTTTTGTGCATGAATAAAGTAAACTGTAATAAACAATAACTAACAAAGAATAGAAAATGAGACTAATAAAAGACAAAAGAATAAATTTCAAGTTATCATTGCGATGACAAATGGTGACTGGACGGTAGTTGAATATACGAAGACTAGAGACTAGAATCCCAAATTTGTATAACGAATGTTCTAAGATTAGCAGGAGCGTTTGTAAGAAGCTTTACGATTTGGTACTATTTGGTCTGATTCAGAAAGAGAGAGTAAGATGGAGATGATGGATACTCTCTAATATCGTTAAAAAAGTGGCTTGTTTCAAATGGAAACGTAGTCGAACTTCATCTCAATGCTTTCCAAGTTATTTTACGTATTTTCTGATCTGAATTAACAAAATACTGATTTTTATCAAGTAAGCATCATATAAAAGCTGGCTAGTAGAAACATCTTTTGTTGGACCGTATCATGAGAATACTTCCATCTATAAGTCTACACAAGGCGAATTCGCAATGAATACTTGAATTTTACAAGTAAAATAAAAAAAAAAAAAAAAAAAAAAAATGTGGTGGACAGGAATGTATTCATTATCCGTTCATTGTAGCCTACCGCTACGAGAGACAAAAACAGATAAAAGAGGGAAAGCAACTTCCAATTTCAATCAAATAGAGCAGCTGGGCTTTTAATGTTCGTGATGACGAATATGGTAAAAGTACTCAGAAGCATAAGAAAAGATAAAAATGGCACCTACCAAATGAAGTAAGGGAGCACCACTGGCGTTTTTGCCAAGGTATTTGGCATAGTACCAATTAAAGAAGCCATTGCTAGACTTCTTGGGGGCACTACCCTTGGGTAAACGAGTGTAGAAGTCCACAATACGGCCCATTCGAGCAGAACTGGGGAATGCATTTAGAGCCTGCGAAGTTAGTAGAGTTTTTGAAGGAGAGTTATTCTCTTTTCTATCACTTACTGTAGGATTAGCAACTTGAGGGGGGATAAATGGTTTCAATGAGAAGGGAGCCATTCTTACTGAATTGTTGGTAAATGGTTAGTTGGATTCGTATCTGCTATGGATCCGCTCAGATGGTTTTAGGATCATATTTCTCCACGGTAAAACACATAACGATCTTCGTTAGAGTTTTCTAAATAATAAACATTACAATTTCAATTCTTACAAAAAAAGGGAAAATAAAGAAAAAATAATGCGACTCAAAATCTTCATTGTAATACCATATATATGTGTTTCGCTCAACGTGCTATATAAATAATTTTCTTTGGACTCCTGCAAAGAAACGTGTACCGACCCGTCTATGATTCTTCATGGTCGCAATGGAGACGAAAAACGAATAAATAAATAAATCGAGATTACCATTAAAGAAGTAAGCGTATGAAGAAGCGAACGAATTCATTTAGAGTGACTGAAATAATTCACAAGTTACTTGTCCAAAGGTTTCTATCCTTTCAGCTAAGGAAGCTTTTAGCCGTTCATTTTCAGCTTCACACTGTTCTCTTTCCTTCTTTTTCTTTTCAATTGACTGTTGATATGACTTTATCTTTTCCATTTGATGTTTGGGAGCTGTTGAAATACCAGGCAACTGTTGAATAAGAGTATCTATTTGTTGAAACTTTGTGATCAAGTCCTTGGCCATATCTTTTTGAACAACTGTACAACATGGTTAGTCTTACCAAGAATCAAACCATCATTGGATTGTGCTACAATCCTCGTCTCTTACATTTCAATTCTTCCTCAGAAATCGGATTCACTAGTACTGTCAGCAAGAATGCCAAATTAAACTCAATATCTAATTCAGAGGAACATACATTTTGTATCCGATGCTTTCTCTTGTCCAGGTAATGGAACGAAATCATGTTGTGAACTCAAATAATGAATCGATGAGTAAAACTGAGTTGTCACCTAATCCTGTAAGTAATATTCTTTTTTCATAATAATCCCTACCTCATCAATCGTATCCTGAAGTTGCGTACAACAAGACATCGTTTTTTATGCGCAATGTCTAAGGGAAGTAGCAAACCTTTCAATAAGAACTTCAAAAAGCCTATACATCTGTAAGAGTTACATTAATATGCGTTACTTCTAAACCTTGTTAGTACTATATATTATAAAATATAAAAAGCAAAAAAGATATTGAAAGGGGTGGGACTCGAACCCACGAGCTTTCGCACTAGTGCCTTAAACTAGCTCCATAACCACTCGGACACCCTTCCTTTGTTGGAAGGTATGTATTTTTATATCTACCTATTCTACAACTTGAAGTGACCTTCATATTTTCACCGAACTAGAAATGCAATAATTACTCTTTCGTTTGCTTCTTCTATGAGCTATCTAAATTTTCAGTCCCTTCGATCGCATATCTCGAATCCTAGGACCTCTCTTCCTTGGACTTATTCAACCCAATGTATATACCATAATCGAACGCAGCGGGGTATCGAAAACACCGACATGTTGAATATCGGTAAACCAGTGTTCAGGAACGAGTTCGATACCTGGAGAAAGACTTTTTGTCAAACAATACTAATATGTCTTCCAATTGGGAAAAATTAAAAAAAGTAAGTAAGAAAGACGTTTTTATGGATTGTTCTTCAATAGAAAGGTGTAACAATCTTAAAAGACTCTGGTTGTGCTTCAGTACTAACAAAGGGTCGACTTTAGAAATTAGATAGCACTAAAAGTGGTCGAATTGAAAAGAAAACCGGGAAAAAAGAGACGAAACATAAAAAAGTTGTGCCGAATGGAAAAGAAAGTGCTTCTCAAAATGGACTGCAGATCAACGATACCCGTACTCAAGAGCTGAAGCAGTTTGCTCGAGAGCACGATCTCCCTGAATCTCAAGTCTTTGATGCATATGGCGTAGATGCTGGAAATCTAACTCGAAAAACGAACCTCGAAACTCTTGGAAAGTATATTGCAATGGACTGTGAGATGGTTGGGGTAGCCGATGACATGTCTGTCCTTGCTCGCGTTAGTATCGTTAACTATCATGGAAGGGTTGTTTATGATACCTATGTCCGACCAAAAGAACGTGTGACGGATTGGCGAACTTGGGTAAGTGGTGTCAAATCATTTCACATGAGAGACGCCCCTCCCTTTGAAAAAGTTCAAAAAGAGGTAGCTGACGTTTTGGAAAATCGTGTCCTTGTAGGACACGCTATACAAAATGACTTGAAAGTCTTACTTTTGTCACATCCACGCAGACTTATTCGAGATACTAGTCGATTTTCCGGATTTCGAAAATTAGCAAAGGGAAAAACGCCTTCGTTAAAAAAGCTGGCTGAACAGGTACTCGGCAGAGATATCCAATCTGGTCAGCACTCTTCTGTACAAGATGCTCAGGCGACTATGGATCTTTACAAACATGTGAAAAAGGAAATGGATGAAGGTTATTTTAAACGTGGTTTTAAGGGATAACATTTGAAGATCTATTTTCTTTTCTCTTTCGTTTGAGTTATTCCCCTCAACCTTCCACTCTTTCTTGAATATTGGTTTTCGTGAGTAGTAGTACAAGGCGCTTGTAAAGGCAGCCCCTGCTACTACTTTTTGTAACGCTACTTTTAATAATGGGTCATTGGGTATTTGCTTGTCAATAAATGGTATTTATTCATCATTGAATTTTCATTATTTGAGCTTGATATCAAAATAAAGACAGTAGTTGCGTGTGCTACGGTTTTACACTCGTTATGTTCCGACTTTTTTTATTATCCTAGATTAATGAAAAAATAAACCTGTAAAATAGACTGTCAATACCGAAAGTAGAGAAAAACTAACTATAAAACAATATGTGCATTCTCAATAAATTTGCTTAAAGTTGAACTATTATCAACAAGACAACGTGGCCGAGTGGTTTTAAGGCGTTCGCCTGCTATCAAGTAGCCCAGCGGATTCCCTTTGGGAGCGCAGGTTCGAATCCTGCCGTTGTCGACAACATTTTTCTCTTTTTTGTCCCTACAATAGGGAACTTACAATTTAAAAATTGTTTCCTCTAGAAGTATTAAAACAATAAATAATAGAGCAATGTCATATACGGTAATATGATTACTTTCATTAAACATTTTGTATACAAGCATATTTTTATAGCATATGCGTAAATGGATGTTATACGAACTATATGTTGGTATGAAAAAATTTCAAGTCAGAATAAAAAATATAAATACGGATTATGAAAACATAATATTTATTTAATTGTTTTTTTTCTTCGTTTCTGTTCATAAAAATGAGGCTTGGGATACTTTTAAATTGTGTCTACTGTAGCGTAGTTCAGTCATGGTAATCTTTCTTTTTGGCAACTACAACTTATAAACAACTTGAAAAGAGGTGTTTTGACGAAAGGGAAAAATGGAGTCAAGATTTATGCCAGATAGAAGAAGTCGATTCAAAGGAAAGGCCGTCTTTAAGGCCGATGAACTTCGTCGTCAAAGAGAAGAACAACAAGTCGAAATCCGTAAACAAAAGCGTGAAGAGAGTTTAAACAAGCGCAGAAACTTAAATTCCGTACTTCAAAATGAAACATCTGAAAACATGGAAAATGAGCCTGTGCGAGGCTTTATGGATGGACAGATGGATGATGAATTCCCCAAGCTTACTGCAGACGTTATGTCTAATAATATAGAGCTACAACTAAATGCTGTCACAAAATTCCGTAAATTTTTGTCTAAAGAGACCAATCCCCCGATCGATCGTGTTATTGCATGTGGTGTGGTAGATCGCTTTGTTCAGTTCTTGGAAAGTGAGCATAATTTACTTCAATTTGAGGCCGCTTGGGCCTTGACTAATATTGCAAGTGGTACCACTGATCAGACACGAGTTGTTGTCAATTCTGGAGCCGTTCCTCGGTTCATTCACTTACTTTCCTCTCCAGAGAAGGACGTCCGTGAACAAGTTGTGTGGGCCCTTGGTAATATTGCTGGTGATTCTTCAGCCTGTCGTGACTATGTTCTTAGTTGTGGATGTTTAGAACCTTTGCTTTATATTATTGAAACGAGCACTGCAGATTTGTCTATGCTTCGTAACGCTACATGGACGCTCTCCAACTTGTGCCGTGGTAAAAACCCTCCCCCCAACTGGTCAACCATTTCAGTTGCATTACCTACTCTTGCGAAACTTTTGTATTCCGATGATGTTGAAGTTGTTGTGGATGCCTGTTGGGCTATCTCATATCTCTCTGATGGACCTAATGAAAAAATTGGTGCTATCATTGACGTTGGATGTGCTCCTCGTCTTGTAGACTTATTGAATTCATCTAGTCCTAATATTCAAACACCTGCACTCCGCTCTGTTGGTAACATCGTCACCGGTACTGATGCTCAAACTCAAATTATTATTGAGTGTGGTGCTTTGAATGCTTTCCCAAATCTTTTGTGCCATCACAAAGAGAATATTCGTAAAGAAACATGCTGGACTATAAGTAACATTACTGCTGGTAACATCCAACAAATTCAAGCAGTGATTGAATCAAACCTGATTCAACCATTGGTACACCTGCTAAAGAATGCAGATTACAAAACTAAAAAAGAAGCTTGTTGGGCTATTTCCAACGCTACGTCAGGTGGTTTGGGTCAGCCTGAGCAAATCCGCTACCTTGTGAAGCAAGGCGTCATTAAACCATTGTGTGATATGCTAGAGGGATCGGATAATAAAATTGTTCAGGTTGCTTTGGATGCCATTGAAAATATTCTGAAAGTTGGTGAAATGGATCGCACAATGGACGTTCAGAACATTAATCTCTGTGCAGTCTATATTGAAGAGGCTGGTGGTATGGATAAAATTTACGAGTTGCAAACATCTGGAAACAACGACATTTATCTTAAGGCATACAACATCATCGAAAAGTATTTTAGTGATGAAGACGGCGTAGAAGACTTAGCACCTGAGACAAATGGTAGTACGTTTAGTTTCAGTGGTGGACCGGCCGCAAATGAAGAATTCCATTTTGATTCCCAGGATATGGCCATGTAAAAACTAAATGGTCGTCTCATGTCTATGCTTTAGTTCAGAGAAGGTGGTCAGGCGTGTGTAATGTTAATACTCGAGAAAATACGAAGAAAAGGATGATTTCTCAGAAAGTAAAAAACAATAAAAAAATAAAAGGATTGGTATGTCCTTTGTCGTTGTTTGCTGTTTGCAGCTTTATGGATACAATAGTTTAAATAGATTCAGGTTATAACGTGAGGTTGATTAATTAATATTTCGTTTCTTTTCCCTTTCAATTATGTTTTTGTAGTAATGGTAAGAGCTACATACACATACTATCCGCATCTAAACAGGCAAATCGTAAAGAATATTGAAAAAAAGGTAAAAAAGGATTTACAAGCTATATTTATGATATGTAAGAATCATTTCATAAAAGTAATTATTATTTGCGACTGGCCAAAGACGAAAAGAGAAGGGGGTTAAGTAAAAGTTATTATTCGAAATCCTTTGCAAAAGCAAAGTGGATCTTTCGACTACTATAAGGAAAGCCTATTAACTCGAGTTAAGGAACGAAGAATTTGATCGAATTAAGAACGGCTTAATTGGTTTACAAGATTGTAAACTTTAAGCGGTAGCCAAAACCTTCTCAACCTCAGCAACACTTTCGTTCAAAGCTTCTTGCTGGAACTTCTGTGTAGAGACCTTGCTGTCGACGCGGCTCAAGACTTCAGAGACCAAACGCTTTTGTTGATCAGCACGAATGGAAGCTTCATGGTTAACCCAGCTATCCAAAACTGATTTGGCTTGATGGGTCAAAGCAACTTGTTGCTCGAGTTCAAAAATTTCGGCTTCCATACGAGCAGTATCCTTTGAGGTGTTGAACAAGACCTTGGTGATCTCTTCCACATCTTGCAGGCCAGAAACTTGTTGAATGCGCTCTTGAATAGCATCTTTATGGCCTTCACGAGAAGTTTCCAAGATATTGGCAATGTTGTTGATTGTCTTCTCAGACCACTCGTTGTAAGCCTTACGGCCAAGGGTACCGAAGACACCCAAAAGACCAAGGAAAGAAGCAACAACAATGGTTTCTTCGTTAACAACGTAAATGCCCTTGGAAATAGCAGTAGCGAGAGCAGCAGCAGTAACAGTAAGGACACCAGACTTGGTCAATAAAGAGGTAGAAGGAGCAGCATTGATAAGTTGAGCAGCCTTTTGATCGGCGGGGGTTCTCTTTGGTGGTTCAGAATTATTCAAGTTTCTCGGGGTGTATGAGAAACTGCGGCTAAATGGGGCGGCCGTACGCATAAAGGCAGCCTTTTGAAAGGCGGGTAATGTTCTTTGCACTATAATATTCGTTAGTTTGATTTGGAACACGATGAACATAGACACCACATACGAAACAATCTTGAAGCCATTCCGAAGTTGTTTGCTAAAATCAGCTTCTTGAGACGTGGAAAGTTGACGATCCCTGTAATTACCGATGCACGCTATATTGTTGGTAAATCGATAGGGCTCTACAACGAAGTTCCGAAACCAAATATAGAGATGTGTTAACAGTTACCTTATCCAAAAAGAATTGCATTGAGCTATGCATAATGGTTGAACTTTCCAGGAGCCAAAATGATAAAAACTTTGGAAAATGACATTTATAAGTCGAAAAAGAATTTAAACAATGTTATTGAATTAATGAATTATATGGATTATCAAACCCATTCATTAGAAGAAGTGAATGAGGCAGCAGCTGCGCTTTGTCGTGTTTTCAGTCATTTCTTTAAAACGAAGGAGCTCAAACGCCCCGATGCTGATGATGAATCTGCGGGTGCCATGGTCCAAAATTGGATTTCCGATAATTTCATTTCATTCACAGAAAAATTGATGCAGGTATATTCAGAACCCGATGTGGATGCCTTGCAGGTATCGTTTTTGACAATAGCCTTACGTCTTTGCAAGGCTGAATCATACTTGGACCCAAATGGACTTTTAAGAAATCAATTGTATTTTCGAATTTGTACCGCTTTAGCTGCAGCATCGAATTTATCGGACCTTTGTGTTCAAGATTTCGTGCAATCGTATCTCACTAAATACACGGATTTGTTATATTATTTCTATAAGAACGTCTCGAAAATAGCTAGCGCATACACAGAAGATGATTTATCGGGCTTTTCGTCAGATGAAATTCATACACTTGCTTCAAATATTATTCGCATAGTCTCACTCATACCTTCTCCGCTCTCATCATCTTTGTCCTGGGCATCTACGCTTTCATCAAATGTCGAGCAATCATCATCCTTAAAGCGCGCCTTCCAAGATGCTTGGTTGTCCGCATTGTCTCTTCCTCTTTCAATCGATCTCTATAAACGGATTTTGAGTGTTATCCACAAGCGCGTGATTCCCTTCCTTCCCAAGCCAACAATGCTTATGGATTTTTTGACTGATGCATACAATTCTCATCATACCGTTGCGTTGCTAGCCTTGAATGGTCTTTTCACTCTAATCATGGAGCACAATCTTGATTATCCTTTGTTTTATCCTAAACTTTATGCTCTTCTGGATAGAAATTTATTGTACTTGCGTACAAGGTCTCGCTTCTTCCGTTTACTCGATTTATTTTTGTCCTCTACTCATTTGCCTGCTACGGTCATTGCTTCTTTTATTAAAAAATTGGCCCGTCTAGCTTTAACTGGATCACCTGGTGCGATTGCTATCGTTATTCCTTTTATTTACAATTCTTTACAGCGTCACCCAAGTTGTATGCGAATGCTCCATCGGGATGTCAGCGAAGAAGATGATCCTTTTGATATTCAGCAACCTGATCCTTTGCTGACATCTGCAATTGATTCTTCACTTTGGGAATTGCATACGTTGCAGAATCATTACTATCCCAACATTGCTAGTTTGGCTGGTATCATGAGTCAACAATTCACCAAACCTCGTTACGAGTTAGAGGACTTTCTAGATCACAACTACGCTACTATGTGCGATGCAGAACTGCGAAGACCGATAAGAATTGAACCACCTATTGAATATGAGAAGTGTACTCTTTCTTCCTATCTTGACGATTCTTGGGCATAAATTTGGATTGGGTTTAAAATTTTAAGTTGTTTAATAAAATTGGGTTATCATGGTTATATTTTCTACTAGAATACTTCAAAAATAAAATTCTAAAACGATATGTCCTAGTTGATATGTACATCAGTCAGGAGTAATTGCATATATTCTCGCACATATATATCATTCACTTTTCATTCATATCATCAAGATACGTTAAAAAAATTCACAAAGTACTTTTGTTACACATATACTTTAGTTCATTTAAAATCCAGACTTGAAGAGATTGATCAAGCCGTTAGTACTAGCATCGTGGTTGTCAACCTTTCCTTCAGCTTCAAGTTGGGACAAGACGTTCTGGGCGAGCTTCTTTCCAAGTTCGACACCAAATTGGTCAAAGGAGTTAATGTTCCAAACAGCACCTTCGGTGAAGGTGACCCATTCATAGAAAGAAATAAGGGCACCCAAAGAAGCAGGAGTGATCTTCTTGGCGATGATAGAGTTGCTAGGGCGGTTACCGACAAAAGTCTTGTGAGGGACAATTTCATCAGAAGCACCTTCAGCCTTAACCTCAGAAGGAGTCTTACCGAGCATCAAAGCTTCAGTTTGAGCGGTAAAGTTAGAGAACAACATGCGGTGGTGCTTGTTGTTATCAATAGGGTTGTGAGATTCGATGGGAATCAAGAAATCAGCAGGAATTAGCTTAGTACCTTGATGAATCAATTGGAAGAAAGAGTGTTGAGAGTTGGTACCAGGTTCACCCCAGAGAATCTTGCCGGTAGTGTAGTTGACCATGTCACCGGAACGGGTAATGGCCTTACCATTAGACTCCATACTCAATTGTTGCAAATAGGCAGGGAAACGGTGTAAGTATTGGTCGTAAGGAGCAACCAAATGAGTTTGGGCACCAAAGAAATCAGAGTACCAGATAGAAATTAAAGCAGCCAAGGCAGGGATATTCTCTTCCAAAGGAGTGCTACGGAAGTAGTTGTCCATGGCATGAGCACCACCCAAGAAAGCCTCAAAGTTTTCATAACCGATGTAAAGAGCAACACTCAAACCAATGGCACTCCAGACGGAGTAACGACCACCTACCCAGTCGCTGAATTCGAACATGTTGGCAGAGTCGATGCCGAAAGCAGTCACCTCCTTTTCGTTGGTGGAAAGGGCGGCGAAGTGCTTGGCAACATGGGCAGTATCCTTAGCTTTAGAAAGGAACCACTCCTTGGCAGACTTAGCATTGGTGCAGGTTTCAGCAGTGGTGAAAGTCTTAGAAGCGACCAAAATGAGAGTAGTTTCGGGGTCGCATTTGCTCAAGGCCTCAGCCAAGTGAGTGCCGTCAATGTTGGAAACGAAGTGAAGATCTAAATCCTTCTTACCATAAGGCTTCAAAGCTTCAGTAACCATGACAGGGCCCAAGTCACTACCACCGATACCGATGTTGACAATAGATCTAATGGGCTTGCCAGTGTAACCCTTCCAGGCACCACTACGGACAGCGTCGGAGAATTCTTTCATATGGTTTAAAACACTGCGAACACCAGGCATAACATCATTGCCGTTAACCTTCATGGGCTTGTCGGACAAGTTACGAAGGGCGGGATGGTAGACGGCACGGTTTTCGGTGAAGTTGATGTGTTCACCTGCAAAGAGGGCATCACGAAGACCTTCGACATTGGCTTCTTTAGCGAGTTGAACTAACAACTTGATAGTCTCCTCGGTCACGAGGTTCTTGGAGAAGTCAAAGAAGATAGGTCCGTCTTGCTCCTTCAATCCCTTGAAAGTGTGGGAGAACTTCTCGAAACGAGAAGAGTCCTTGCTGAACAAATCGCGGAGGACTAAATGTTTACCAACATTTTCATAATGGTTTTGAAGAGCTTGCCAAGCAGGGAGAGTAGATGCCAAACTGAAGGACATTCTGAATGCTTATCTACAATTCTTTTGTTAGTACTAAATCTCTTGTACACACAATCACCAACACTAAATAATGCTGTAACCTCTATTGCTTACCTTATGCTTCAATATTTGTTATATGCAGAAGATAAGTTTATATAGTTCGATCCTTCGCTCCTTTCACACGTACACGTGACTGTTACGTATACCCAGACGATTCTTTGAAGTAGGTAACAATAGACTCATGACTAAGGAAAATCCCGGTATTGTTACCCGTTAAAGGATCTAGGTAGCTGTTACCGGTTAGAAGAAAATATTTGAGTGAAGTTAGCTGTAGCGGAAAGGCCGTTTTCCTTGGTTCATAGAGTACTCTCGAATTATTGACATGGATATTTGATTTGTTAAATTATTAACTTTTTACCTAGGTCGTCTGCTTTTAGATGGTGGATTCTCGGTTTGTTTAGATTTTACTAATAGTCATTAACAGAGTAAGTTGGGCGAGATGGAAGACGAGATTCGTCACTCGACAATTTAGTTTACGATTGTCTAATGAAAAAAAAAAGTATTACAAATAAATGAATCCTTTATAATACTGGTTCGATCTGGAATAGCTTTTGTTTTGTAGAGTTAGACATTAATTTATCCTGGTTATGAGGGATACCTGAATGTTCACTAGAAAATAAATATACGTAGATCAAAGAATTTCCAAAAAAAATAAATATATGGGGACGATTATGTACGAGCTTAGTCTAACTCGTGGATTTATCCGACTGTTTCTTCATGACCAGCTCTGTTCGCTGCAATGCACCGATGCGAGGCTTATAAAAAAAAGAACGCAAAAGGAAAAAAATGGTATCTATCTATCATCAATTTCAGTTTCGATCGAAATCTTGTTGAGGGTACGTAAAGTTTCTTCGTAAATCAGCATGGTAATTGCCCTATAGAAAAGTTAGTAAGAAAATGAAAGAGAACATACCTTCCGGGAGCCACTTTGGCTATGCTGATTGGCAAACCCCGATACAAACCACGAGCTCCAGAGGTGTGCAGTACGGTTTTGAAGCATTGCAGAAATGAAGGATTTTGCAACTTAGATACTTGCATGTTCTTTACGATAGTATCGGCAGGGAATAGCAAAGCTTTCGCCGTAACACCAGCCAATACTCCGCTTATTGAAGAGCTAGCTGCTATCCCCATCGGCGACAAGGATGAATAGATGGCCCGGTAAGCCATGAAGAAAAGACCGACATGAGGTCCAATTTGATATAGAGTAGCCGTCAGACCAGGAAAAAAGCCTCGAATTCCACGGGTTTGAAGGATGTTTTTAACAGTTGACATGAAGCGAGGAGTCTCTTTTGAAGCTGCAAACTGGCTTCGTAATGTATCAAATGGGTACGAGGCTATGGTTGCACAGGAACCAGCAAAAGCTCCACATAGAAAATTCAAAACATGTTTATTCATCTGCATGTTTTCTGTCAAAACCCGACTTTTAGAAAATACCACAAACTCTGTACTACCATAAATTAAGTATAAAAATTCAGCTGAAATATTACCCCTCCAAAGAGCTCGATAACCTTCATGTTGAAGAGTCGTATTCAGTACCTGAAGAAACGATGATTGGGAAACTTGCATTCTTATTTTTAAAACATCAAACGGTGCAATCGCAAATCTACACAAGATTAATAAGTTAAACTCATTTATTATTCCTGACTTCAGAAACGAAGATACCACAGATGTTCGTTTCGTCTTTTCTTTTTCTTTACCTGCATATGACGGACGCGAGTCCACCGGCAAAGGTGTAATGCCAAGCTGGTTGATGGAACTCGGTTGCACCAGACACTGCCATTTATGAATTAAAAAAGGTGTGTTCAAATCAAAATCCTCCTCGACGTCTCTATTGTTTAGAAAAAGCTTTTATGTTTTCTCTTCTTTTTATTTGATGATATGACCGATATATACTTAAACTAGTTGTTTCTTATGTTAAAAGCCGTTAGTTCAAACTGGTTATTTTTTGGTGTTTACGAATTCCATTTAGATCATTCCTGCTGCTTGATTGGAAAGAAGCCTGTTACAAAATCAGAATCTTCTCATCTTTTTTTTTTGCATTAAGCTAAATTATTATTATTAAATAAGAAAAAAAAATTTAAAAAAGTTCTATCTAACTTTTTTGTTAATATGTACAACAATAATATGCTTTTATATAATTTAGTAAGCATATGCTCTTAGATATTTTCGTTGCAATGTGGGTTTCCTGTAATACAAAAACAAATTCACGAAAGTCTAACAATCACCTAAACCGATACAGTTACAATGAATTTTTAGATTGTGGAAATGTCGTGGAAAGTTCCATTATTGACTTCAGTGAGGGTTTTCTCACGCTTCTACTCCTGCCTCTTAGTACATTAGACATTTCGCTTTTTATTTACCGTTTAGCGAAGTTCATTATTATCTATTATTCACATCAATAGCTAACAATAGACAACTTGGAATGATATTTATTTAGCGTCTTCAAAGTTGCAGGAATCGCTTTGCAATAGATCTATTCATTCTCTTCCCGTGAAATATGGGTTTATTTCAGTCCAAGTTCGAACCTATAGTTGATAAAAGGCGGAAACGAATTCTTCCTTTATTTCGTGCAAATCACAGCCAACATCGTCCATTGGACGAAGAAGGATATATGAATTGTCTTCCATTATTGCTGTACGGATGCATTTTTTCTGATTGCGACCAAAAAGATATCATAACTCTCTTTGAGAACACTTCCGTGTATCTCGAAAAGCAAACACACAAGAATTTGGACACATATGAATTGGATACCTTAGTTTACAAATCACATATTGGTTTTCCGCAATTTGTAGAGGGATTTGTTTTGTTTTACGAAGATCGGCTCGTGTACGATGGTGGTTACAGTATATACGACTTAACGCGTAAAACCTTTGAAGCTGATCCAGAATATGTTTTTGGTCTTTGTTATGAAGGTTGTGTTCCACTTGCATACCTAGGCATTGGTTTAGAATTGGATATGCAGGAAACGATCATCGATGCGTTTGCAGCAGCTGCATGCTTTTCCCCTCCTATATCCGAATCTGCTCCTCCAAAAGAACCTGCCTCATTTTGTGAAATAGTACAAGATGGTGGTCTATCAGTAGAGGAGTTTCTGCAGTACTTGGAAAAGACTGACTTTCAATCTGGTCAACCTCCTAAGCCCCTCGCTCTTACATCGATAAATTTACAAAAAGCTTTTAGAGAGTTGGTGGAAAGAGATTTTTTACGATTCTACACTGCTTACCTTGCTGCGACTGCTATTCGCCTTTTGGATGAAAGACCTGAAGGATCTTTCCAAAATATTCTCTCTCCCCTTTCTTCTCAGTTTTTACTTTCTTTTCATCAGACCCCTTCCTTTTTCCAGACTCCAATAGTCTTGTCTTGGAGGTCCATGGCTGCTCTGCCATCCGCCTCTAAAACTACATAATTAACAATGCCAAGGACTATGATCTTTTGGTAAATTCATTCACATCATCAGTTCCAAATTTAGATATATATTTGCAATCCTAATTATATTTTGTTTCATTTCTTTATACCATATGCTTCCTTAACATCTTTAATATCTTAATATTCATCCCAAAGAGTTTAGTTTATTATGCAGTGTCGTTCTGCTTCGGTATTAATACAAAAGTGTAGAACGTTACATTGTCGTAAATAAATTAGTATATTCTACCGTGTTCTCATTAAGCAAACTTTCCGGTTTAGACTTCGCGTTGAAAATTCGTCTCAAGAACCATAACCTTTTAAAGCAGTTTTTTACGCTCTAATTATTTATATTGGTTTACTTTTTGATCCAATTTTCTCCCTTCTCTCGTTTTCAGAAAATTGCTTCCGTCTTTTTTCGTGTAGTTGATCGAAAAGTCGTTTCCACTGAATTGTAGAAAAGGCTTTATGTTAATATCCCGTCGTTACTTCTGAAGTATATTGTTTAAATTTTATGCAGTCGGTGTTTTTCTAAGTTTCTTTCGTGCATATGCTGAAAAGGGCTCGTTATGTAGCTCTCCATACTCCCTTTCCATTTCATGGATTTCCATGCCAAGTCTTCAGAAAGTGCACAGTGTCTCCAAAACAACAAAGGTGGTTGACAAGTTCTCATAATGAAATTTCGTATACACGCTCTCCTTTAGAGCTAAAAATTTCACCGTCAGCCATTAAGTTAGAGGCAACTCGAAATGTGGGATCTCAGCCCCTCGGACCCACTTTACGTACTTTTACGGATGACTTAAACAAAAGGATGCAGGAATTTTATGACAACGGAGACTACAAAGCTTGCGTCTCTGATTTTCGTAAAGCTCTCCCAAAGTTCAGAAATGACTGGCTCAAAAGCGAAAGATTTATTCATTGTTGTATCCTGGCATGCTCTTGTTATGATAAACTATCACAGCCCTTGAAAATTAAAAGGGTGTATGGAATTTTAACAAGTAAGAAATCAAAACTCACTCCCCAACTTAATCGACTGTTCCTATCATATGCTACTGGATGTATTAACTATGGTCACAAAGCAGCCCTAGAATGCTTCGATAATTCTCCAAAAGAGCTTATTGATTATAATTTATGGCTCTCTTGGCTTTGCTTTTCCAGAGCACCTGCAATTGTAGTCTGGATGACTTTTACTCGTCTTTGCTCTGCCGGTCATACCCCCGATGTAGAAACATATGAACATCTGTTTCAATCTTTATCCTCTCAAAAACACGAATTTCTTTTTGATAAATCACACGACTTATTTCAGAAAGATAACTGTTGTTGGCGTCCGTCCACCTTTAGAATTTTAGTAGAATCGTTCGTTCGCCTAAAGCGCATGTCCGATGCTGAAAGCATAATTCACCGTTACATTCAGCAGAATCCCCAACAAGCCCCTAATGAAGCGCTATTCGTACCCCTTCTTCGGCATTATGCAGCTACTTTCGACCTTTCCAACATGGAAAGGATTCTCTCGTTAATGAAGAACTGTAATACCGATATGTCTACTATGACTCTTAATGTTTTCTTATGTATGGCGTTCCAAAGGCCAGATCACAAAAACTATTTTCAATTTTGTTTTACTAAAATTTCCCAGCTTCTCAAAAAAGATGTTCAGCTTGATTTCGATTCAATTCTGTTAATATCCCAGTTTATGAATCAGATTCGCGTGCCTGAGAATTTAAAGCCTTGGATTGATTCCCTCATCTCTCGTTTTAGTTTACCCGAGCGCTGCTCCCTGCCAGTTCTTCGAAAAATTCAAGAACATGCTTTTTGTTATCCGCTTTTGCAATCCAAATTACCCCTTGCTATTGAAACTCTAAGGCTAACCGGATTTGACTGGAATGTAGCCACTTTGTACATAGGTTGGTTATTTTCCTGCAAGCGTGTAACTGATGCGATAAACTTCTTCTATTCAGTTACGATTGAAATTGGAAACCGACCATCTCCAGAAATGTTCCATACATTCATGTCAGGGTTATTAGGTGCTGCTCCTTCCGAAAAGGTATTGAAGACAGTACATGAAATTCAGTCAAAGTATCCATTGATTTGTGATTCTTCAAGCACAAATCACATCATCCTATTTCTGAAATCTATTTCATTTAGTTCAACGCCTTCGACAGTAAAACGTTTGATGCAAATATTCGAAGCTGATGCATCTGTTTCGTCAAGTTCCTTAATGTTGGCTGTCGCCGAATGGTTGTTTACTAGAGATTTATTTCAAAGCTCGCTTTTATATGCGACGAAGGTGATTGAAATGGGCACTTCCTATAACTTCTTCCGCCCTCAAATTCTAGTTTGCTGGTGTTACTATCGACTAAGGGATTTTCGATCATTATCCCAGCATGTTACGTATCTGCTACAAACAGATAATGCTGCTTTGCTAAGAGCTCTGGCTACAAGTTTGAAGCGTATATCTCAAAATGAAAGCAATCTAATTAACAAACAACTATTAATGAACTTGAAGTACAGGGTATTACTTAGAGCTCAACCGTCTAGAGATCACAGTCCCGCAGCCAGAAGAAAGGCACTTTATAGAGGAAGGAAGTTAAAGAAGATCCTGTTATCGGCTTTGCAAAATCAGGCTTCTCTCGGTAATTTACTAAGTTAATAACTTACAACATACACCAATTTTGTTATCAACAAAATTAAAGAAGGAAATTTTATACTTGCATAAATGCTATAACAAGCGAATTCATTTCTGTACATGAAAGAATGTGACGTTTTTTATTTTTGGAATGAAAAGTCATAAGGTTAAAAATATTATTAAAATAAAAACATTTGCATGCGTTAGAGGTAATGTAAGTGACCTTTTCCGTTAAGACATTTTTAAATGCTTTTTGCAAGGCGTGCTGTAATCCAAGCGTATTGATATTGTCTTTGGTAAAAGTTACGGAAGCTTCTTCTATTGGCAATCCTGGGGACTGTAGCAAAACTTCCTCCAAGGACAACATTATGCTTTCCATCAAAGAAGTCTTTGGTATAATCCGGATAAAGCGCTTCTGGTTCAAAGCCTTCGTGTTTATCAAGCACTGTACTGGACCATTCCCAGGCACCTGTAAAAATCTGGTGTGTCCCATCATCCTTCAAGTTCGCTGGATGTAATTGTTGGAATCCAGTAGCCATTCCTTTGGTGCTGACGTATGTTTCAGACTTCCTATGAAGAACATGATCGTAGAAGTGATTTAGTTCTTCTTCGGTAGGCAGACGACATCCTTTGGAGGCAGCATAGTCATTGAGTTCTTCGAAAGATGCCATAACTGGCCAACTGTGATAACTTTCGAGAGGGAGCAATCCATACATTGTTGTCACGTATAACTTACCATCAATAACTTTCCACGATTTTGGATAATGTTTGTCATCAGCAGGTTTACTTTCTAAGTAGTCTAGGTATTCACCGTTTGAAATTGGTCGGTTAGCAATTTGAAAAGAGGGAATTTGTTTCATTCTCAAAGGTTTCTCATTATCCCATCCAAAAAATTCTTGCTCGTCTGGTTCTTCAGAATTCAATTTTGTTTTTTGATCACTACGAATTGGTAAGCCTTGTAGGACTTGTGCGTTAGGGAATTTTATCCAACTAGGGTCTTTTTTTAGCTTTAGATTTTTACTTGGAGGTAAACCACATAAAGTATTGTTTTGTTTGGGATGTTGGAAAGACTGTACATATATGTACAACGTAGTTTCGATATGCATAGCGACGTGTTCATAGCATAACCAAAGAATACGCTTTTGGGATGGTGACAGAGCATGGCTTCCATCCAACAATTTCAAGATATGGTTTTGCCATGAAGCAACTTCGTAAGAGCGTAATTCATTTGGAGACGGCCATTTGGGAGGAGTTTGAGAATGCCAATGGCATTGTTCCGGATTCTCAACATCGGGATCAATACCTCTTTGGAACCAATCCCAATATTCCCTTTTCGATGCGGTAGCTGGGTTTTCAAAAATGCGAGATAAATAGATGTCATTGAAGACCGGAATATGACCCATATAGAAAATAAAAGGGTGTCTCAAAGGAATCCATACATTAAAGATATTTGAGTCATTGAGAAGTTTGTTGGTAACGAAAAGCCAAATGTCTCTTGTTTGTGACCACTCCTCCAAAGAAATTGAAGCTTCTTTGGGAATTTGAGGAAGAATTGGAAAAGACTTGGATCCAACATAGACAGAGTAACTTGGGGTAGTATTCGTATGGACATTATCGACTACAAAGTTGCCGTTGTGAATAATTTCACGACATTCATTATCATTGCTCTTCCAACTTTCCTCACAGAGAAGGAGATGGCCAGCTTTGAAATTAAAAACCATAGGGCCTTTCGCAATTGTTAAGTCTTTTTTTGCTCTCAAATAGGCACGATGAACACCCAAATCTTCTTCGTACTTGCTAACATAATCCCAATCGTTTTCGTTAAACAGGTCCTCACCGAAAACACGGTTTGCACTGGTCAAGATATTTTTCTCAAAAGTCTCGGTGACGCGAGTGGAATCGTCGTAGGCACGTTCGACCAGCTCTGCTGAGTTGCGGTGATCAAAGCTAAGAAGGAATTTGTCACCAATGGCAAGGCGATCAGAGAAAGATTTGATGAATTTGGTGGCCGAGTCACGATTGAAGTTACCAATGGAAGAACCTAGATATAGAATACTGATTTGTCCATTGGATGAGCCACGGAATTTGTCAATGTTTTTTAAAAACATGTCAAAGCATCCACAGATACCAGCTACTTTTACATGTTTGTAAGAGGCATGTTGTTCTAGCTGGGAGAGGCCTCTGCGTAGTTCGTCCTCATTCAAGTCCAACGCATAGAAATTAACATCCTTGCCGGTTCGTTCAAAGGCGTCGAGCAAATGTTTGGTTTTATGCATAGCACCACAGCCGAGCTCGACCACTGTGTTTGGCAGGTCAGGCGACAAGAGTTCTTGAGCAATTGCATCACTATCTCTTTGCAGAATAGATAGTTCACAGTCAAACAAATAGTATTCTTCGGTTCCTGTGATTTTGTCAAACAATTGTAATCCCTTTTCATCGTACAACAAAGATGTGGGTAGCTGACAGACTTTTAAACACTGTTCAATGATCTCGGGAGAAAAGAGAACCTCCAAGGATCCAATGTTGATAATATTGTTACTAATCATGATCGTAAAGAAGGCTACTGAAATGAATAATCGTAAACAACGTTGACAAGAGAAGAAGATATGAAGACAGAGACTAAGACAAAAACGAGAGCTGAAACTTTTTAAAAAGCTGAATGAACAGTATGAAATGCAACAAGACAGGTGTAGCTTATTGCTTTTATTGTATTTTTTATTCTTCTTTATTAACAGGCAAATATGAGAAATGTATCTCGATGTTTCTAGCTTCTCCCAAAGGAAAGAATGGTTGTGCTAATCTTCAAAATTGAATAAAAAGGTTTGTTTAATGCTAAAAAACGAGTGAAGGGTTTACTTATATAAGTCCGACTAAATACAAGGGGACACCAGTGTTCCATCTTGATGACAGCACCAAGAGTCATACTGACATAAAGCAGCTTTCCCGTAGTCAAGTCATTGGTACAGTATCTCTCCGATCAGAAAAGAAAAGAAAAGAAAAAGATGTTTAAAAAGCAATAGTTTTTTCTTTTTCTTTTTTTGTCTCTGTTTTGTTTCGTATTGGAAAGCAAAGCGAGGCAAAGACTCAAATTCAAATAAGCAACGACTTGGCGTGTCGATCGTCTATTGAAACCGATGATGAAGCATGGAAAGTAAATCTTTCGAAAACATCGCTAACTGTCATTTCCTTCTTTCTCCTTTGAAAACCATTCAAAAATGACCTTTTACTTTTCTATTGATGAATATTTCAGAGCTTCTCTCCTTGTCTGTCTCTTGGTTTAGTTGAACAGGTTGGTTTGTTTATTGCTTCCATGACGATTACATCTGGAGTCACAGACTCTCGTCATGGACAACTTTAAATCATGATCGGTTGGAAATGTAAACAAAGGCAAGCTAGAATAGCTTCTTTGAAGCGCTGTTGTAAGTTACTCCGACATATTTGAAGTTTTTATTTGTAAACATAGATTTGTTTTTCTATTTGGTGGTTTCCTTTAGGGAAGCATTTTGGAGAAAGGAACATTCCATGAAAAGGCGTCCGTTTCGCTAATTCATCCAACTATTATCATAAAAGAAAGCTCTCTAATTTTTTTCTCTGAAATACAAGGGTCTTGAAAAGACCCTTTGAAGTACATAAAGAACGTTCGTTTGGGATAAAAACAAACCTTGTAACCTGTCAAATCGTATTACATTTCTACTACGAATTTGTTACTTGTTTTTTTAAAAAATCGGTCTCTTACCAAAAAGCAATCCACAAAGAGGCCATTCAATAGAAAAGTCTTGAACAAGAATCGACAAACACAATTGTCATTCTTCAGACAAGTCACTTTGGACCGCGTTTTTGTTTTTTTTTTTTTTTTTTTTTTTTTTTTTTCCTTCGTAGACGCTTTGCTTTATATTTGAATGTGGAGAGACTTCGCGACGCGACCATAGACGACCCAAAGAAGTGAACAAGGAAAATCAAAGGATGTAAATGAATTGAATACACAAGAAAAAGAAAAAAGAATTTTACAAAATCATTCCAAGTAAATGAAAACAGACCCTAAAATTTCAAAACCAATTCTTAAGTTTTCTCAAAAACTATTTATAAAAGAATTTTCATTCTTTTTTCTCTTTTTATTTTATGTATTCAATTGTTTACGAGATTTCGAGTCTTCTGCTTGAAGGAGTCGGGTTGAAAGGACAGACTGATTTATTATAAGTACAGCTTCCATTTCACCTAGTACTATAGCTTCCATTGACTGTTTTCAAATTAATAATAAACAATTCTTTATAATTTCCATTTTTCTTCACAAAATGAACCCTTCCAACTTCAATGCTTCTACTCTTCAAACCCAACGCAGCTCTAATGCCTCTCCTACCACTACCACCACTACTACTACAGGACGCGTTTCCAAAGCAGACTCTTCTCTTGCTGGAGGTAACACATCGGTAGCGTCACTTCTACGTAGTTATCCCATGAAACGCACTAAACGCACTTACCGTCGTTCTCCAGCGAGTGTTCCTTCGTATACTGCGGAATTTGAAAATAAGGAGAATGTTTCAAAGAACTCCAACGATGGTTCCGTTAAATCTACAAAGCGTGCTTTAGCGGCATCGGATATTATGAACGAAACGACGTTGCTGGATCTCTTTCATACACCCATGGACGACGCAACCATGGATATTACCGAACGCGTAAACAATGAAACTCGTCAAAACATGTAAACAAACAAAAGTCTTACAGCGAAAAAATCTTAAGAAATGATTTTAATTTTGGTTGAATGGATTTAATTTCTATACTTCCTTTTTAAAGACTTTTTTTATTTTAATCTTTTAATGCTGTTGTTTGTTTTTCCTTGTTTTGATCGAGAAATGTCAATTTGGTTTCATTTCATTTGACTTTGTTTTTTATTGTTGTTTTCCCAAATGTTTCAGTCATTTTCTACATCTCTCCTTTGATCTTTCTCCTTTTTTAATTGTTTTATTTTTATTTTTCATCTTTTCTTTTCCTTTTCCTTTTTTTTGTTTTTGCTAATTTCGATCTTTCTATGTGTTTTGATGTACCTTCTCCCTATGTTTGAATCGGGACACACTTGCTTGAATCATCATTTCAGTGCTCGTCTCATACCCTAATGACCTTTTGTCCTTGTTTGTAATATTAATATGTTGTTCATTGGAACCAGTGGTTTCCTAATTGTTTTCATCCACCTTTCTTGTACCCAACCGATGAATCCATAAACATTTGTGATAATTCTTTCCTCCCTCCATTGAGAAAAAGGAAATGTGCTCTCTAGCAAACAAAAGATTGAATAAATGCTTTCTTTTCTACCGTTCATCATAGTAACCATTCATGAAACGTATGTTCAATAAAGTAATATTAGAAAAAACACTACAAAAACCATACAACTGGTAAACAGCTCAGCAAATTTGAAAACGTAGGCAAAATGCTACAAAGCAGGAAAAGACGGAAGGAAAAAAAAAAAAAAAAACAAGAGACTGGAATGCATCCAACCTATCACAGCCGGGTTTGCAAATACACGGAAATTTCTTTCATCAAGAAAACATGAAAAGAGAAGCTTAAAGATACAGAAAATAAAAAAAGTTAGCAGACAGACGTACGCACACAATGGACGACAGATGGTTTAAAAGATCGAGTTGACAAGGTCAGCACCAGCGCTAGCACCTGCACCAAAAACAAAGGCGTTACCAATGTTGCTACCAAATTTCTTCAAGCCGTTATGCTTTTTGGGAGGAACATTTTGTTCCACAATGACAGGTGGTTGCTGTCCACCATAACTTTGGGTATATCCCGGGGCAAACGAGGAACTACCAGGAGAAGGATATGGACCAGGTGGTGGTGGAACTGTTGAAGGGTCACGCAAAATAGAAACATAGTTGGAAGGGAAGATGCCCTCTTTTCCATAGAGACTACCACGCCACCAGTCCTTGTTAATATGATCCTTCACATCAATCACATCGCCAGCTCTGAAAGGTAGATCACCGGCATCAGGACCTGGGAAGTTGTACAGGGCGACCACACGTTCGATAGCGGTGGTTTCCACAGCGTGAGGATAACTTGGAGGGGGAGGCATGTGTGCCTCTGCACTAAGCTGTGCCGCAGATGCTTTTTCAGAAAGATTGGAACTGGACTGAGGACCGGGAGCATTAGAGGAGGAGCTGCCCATATGTGCCTTTTCTTCATTTGGTCCTACAGAGAGGGAAGCTACCTTGGATGTCACAGAGTTAGTCTGGGCTTCCGAAGCAGAGTCAGAAGATGCTTGAACATCAGCTTTCTTAGGTTCATTTGATGAAGCTGCAATTCGATTACCTTCATAGGGTAGTTTTTGCTGAAGCCAATGAAGAGCATCATTGTCCAAAACGCCTTCGTCAATCAAGAGCTGAAAGTCGTTGTAGACGTTTCGGATAACATGGTTTATATAGTTTTCTGGATTTTTTCCTATCATTGGAATTTATTGATTCTTTCCTACAAAGTTACAATTGACTTGTGTAGAAGGCAAAGTTGGTAGTGGCTATTGCTATATTTCGCCAAGTCAAACCATCCGACCCGAATGAGATCCTCATTCTTTTACCGCAGATGCTAGACGACGACGCATAGTAACTACACGTCTGACGAAAAGAGAAAAAATAGGTTTCAAGGAATAATTACCAGACAAGAATACGAATGGAAAGGAACTACTTCTACAAAAGCAATTTCAATTATGATTCATCTGTTGCTATCCCGAATCAAAGTTTCTACAATATCAACAATTCTATTTTAACGTAGTATTTTATTTTTAAAAAACATGGAAAACAACATGAAAAAAAGTAATCCGTAAAAGCTACCACCATATTCATTTCCCAAATTGTTTATTTATGAACGAGTCCTAAGGATGTATACTAAACTTTTGTTAAGATATGTCGTACGAGGATGGCTTTAATACATTACGAGATTTGTTAAGTATCCGTATCGCCTTAAAAAGCTGCCGTATGTCTTTTGATATTATTCTTCGTAAAGCCGAATTTCATTCCAACATTGTCCTCGTTATGGATCACTAAATGGAAACAATGCATCTCTTGTCTAGTGGGAGAACTGCAACATTTCTACATCTCTGACTTACGAATATCATTTATTTGTAAAAAATGCAAAGAATTCAAAAGATTTTACTGTACTACGTTTTACTCACAATTTTGTACCGCGTAACGTACTTGTTTGATTTGGAAGAACCGTGGTCAAGTTTGCGTCCTTACACACCTTATTTATTTATATTGGCATTTGGTGGTTATTTAGGTGCTACATTGTTGTATAACGTTGCTACGACTCATGATAAACCTCAAGCTTATGTGGATTTAGTCAATGTATGTGTGTTTTGCTACTTCTTGAATGCCAGTAAAATTCGGTACTAATGTTGACACAATTTAGGATATTAAAGAAGCCCAAGATGCTTTAAAAACCAAGGGTTTCGTTATCGAGGAATAATTATTTTCCTTTGATAGATTTTATTGAATGTCCAACCACTGACCACGTACACCGTTGTACTGCTACTGGGGATTTAAAGATACGAAAAGGATGAAGGACTTTCCTTACAATGGCAATTGGAAATCGTAATTTAATTTCTTTCATTCTCCTTCCATTTTTACGGTGGTAATCAGCATAATTATAATGAGATTGTTCCATTATTCTTCTATAGACAGACAAACAGACAAATCGATATACAGTTCTAATCGCATACTACATACCATCTCCTCTGCTTTTTGCATAAAATAGAAAAGATTCTTATTTTTTGAAGAAACACAATCCCAGTTCCATATATATATTTACCAAAAGTTGTACAATCCTTTAAACCTATCTCATAAACACGGTTTAAATTCAATAAGAAAACACAGGAATAACGTCGATGATTATTATAGAAAGCAAAAAAATTCTTTTTTTTTTTTCAACCGTTGCGAAACTCCAACATCATAAAACTAATTCGCAGTTCATTTTTTTTTCTTACAAGTTTCCAATGAATAAAATTATTTTCTTAAATAACGCAGATATACAGGATTGTTGGTTTCATCAACCCAAGCATAACCCATCGTCTCTAAAATTTCGTTCAATTTCTCCAAATGACCTTCCTTGATTCGCAAACCCGCAAGCACATTTGCAGTATCACCACCACAATTTCTGTAATGGAACAAGGAAATACTGCATACTTCCTTCAAACTCTTCAAAAATTTACTAAGAGCTCCTGGACGTTCAGGGAATTCGAATCTATATAAACGTTCATTTAACACGTCGGATTTACCACCGATGAGATAACGGGCATGCGTCTTAGCAAGCTCGTTGTCACTAATGTCCACGGCAATCATGTTGTGTTCTGAAATTTTCTGAAGTACTTCAGGAAGTTCTTTCATGCGATCTTTGACGACAAACGATGTATAGATGTTGGCATACTCAGAATTGTCGTAGCGGTAAGAGAACTCAGTTATGCTTCGAGGAGTGATGATGCTGTGGAGCTTTTCAAAAGATCCAGGACGTTCAGGGATAGTAACACTCAAGAAAACTTCTTTGTTCAAACCAAGATCTGCACGTTCGGCGACAAAGCGAAGACGGTCGAAATCCATGTTGGCGCCAGACAAGACACATACTTGAGAAGCTGAATCAGGATTTTGAGGTTTATGCTTTGCCATGTAGCGCTTCATACCAGCAACAGACATAGCGCCTGAAGGCTCGACGACGGAACGGGTATCCAAAAAGACATCTTTGATGGCAGCACAGATTTCATCTTTATCGACCAAGACAACATCATCAACATATTTAGAAGCAACCCTGTAAGTTTCTTGACCGACTAATTTGACAGCCGTACCATCGGCAAACAAACCTACATCCTTCAAAGTAACGCGCTTTTTCTCTTCTACAGAGCGTGAAAACGCATCAGCATCAAAAGTTTCGACACCTATAACCTTGACATGAGGAGCAATTCGTTTTACATAAGCACTGATACCGGCAATAAGACCACCACCACCAATGGCACAATAAATAGCATCTAACTTACGGAGATCCAGTTGGTGAAGAATCTCTAAACCAACAGTACCTTGACCAGCAATCACGTAAGGATCATCATAAGGATGAATGATACGAAGGTTCTGTTCCTCGGCAAGACGATTGCATTCTTGTTTGGCGATATCGAAGTTGGCACCGTGTAACAAAACGTTAGCACCGAGTCTCTTTACGTTTTTCCATTTGATGTCAGGAGTGTTTTGGGGCATCACAATAGTCGCCTTAACACCCAATCTTCTAGCAGAATAAGCAACACCCTGGGCATGGTTACCGGCTGAACAGGCAATTACACCGCGTTCCAGTAATTTCGGGTCAAGAGAAGCCATCTTGTTGTGAGCGCCACGAACTTTGAAAGAGAAAACGGGGGTAAGATCTTCACGTTTCAAATAAACAGGAACTCCGGTACTTTCAGAAATGACGACACCTTTTGTCAAAGGTGTTTCTTCAATCACATCGTAAACGTGAGAAGTCAACGTAAGGCGCAAATAATCAGGTGTTCCATCGGGCAAAAGCATTTCCTTTGGGATGTCAAAAGAGACATGGGAGCTTTCTTTTTCAGCAGTTGCTGGAGAAATATTATCCTCGATAATTCCCGGGATGTGAAGATCGCGATAATTATCATCAGCATTTTTAGCATTGTTTGAATTCCAACGTCTGCATTGGAAGCTCCAAAGTGATGATGCGCGAGGAATTTGGATGTTTCTTAAAGATTGGGTATCGAGAGCTCTACGAGCCAAACGACCCGTTCGAAGCAGCGAACCGTACATATTAGCAAAAACTATTTAAAAAGCATCCAATTGCGAAACCCAATGAGTATGCAGGCTCCTTCTTGGCTGATCTCTTAGGTTTGGCTGAAGACAACATTTCCACTGTTCGGTGAAGACACCTTTCTAGCGTGACTAGGAGAATTTCACAAGGGTTCGTTAACGCTTAGAGATTTAGATGAAATTGATCGAGTAGAAATGGAATAAAATAAGAAAAAAAAAACACAAAAACAGCTGTTTTGATCCAAATCCCTTACAAAAATCAGACAATGCCAAGGATTCTGCTGAAGCGAAATAGTCCGGTGAAGTCAACGGACTCAGTGCTTGCAAGTATAAACAAAAGGGAAATCAGGTTGGGGTATCGAGTGTTTTTATTCACTGACTGTTTCTCTATTTGAATGGTTCCTGTGAATATGAAAATCCTTTGAATGAATGTAAGAATGTATCATCTTCACAGAAAGTTGGGTATTGTTTACTTTTGCACTGCAACGTACTGCGGAAAATTATCTGGATTTTTTTTGAAAATACAAAAAAAGGAAATCGTTTACGAGAAATGAAATCATGCTAGAAGAAGCAATATAAAAATTTTTCTTCTCTTTCTTTAAGGAAGCGACAGAAACCAGGTTTTTAAGTGACCTATGTCTACTCCTTAAGGACGTCTCTTCTTGGTGAACAACGTGGTATAGAGCAATTAGAAAATGTCTAGAGAATAAGGAACTTGTAAACGCAAAAAGAAGAAGAAGTATATCCTTGCAGATTTTATTTTGAGGGATACGAAGGTTTCCTGAGTTGGAAAAAAGTTCCTTAAACCACGTTTCCTCAAAAGCTAGATTGCATATTTCAAAGAATGGAACATTTGCACGGCAGATCAACCTCTTTTCGAGCTAGTCCGTTTGGCTAATCTGTGATGAAATCGTTTTATCCAAATATTGGGTTCATACTTGTTTATTTACGAACTAAACGTATCGCAACTCGTTTTAAAAGATTTATGCGATGAAACGAAATATTTCGTTTGTTTACGGAGTGATTCGGACGCAAAAGGAAGAAAAAAAAGAAAGAAGAATAGAATGATACGGATGAGTAAACGAATGGAACCGTTTAAAGCATCCATAATTCAAACCATAAGGCATTATCAACTGCAATTGACTCTATTCCAGACATGACCTATGACGGCATCCTATATTTCCATTGAATTTCACAGGTAAATTAAATGAAAATGATAAAATCCTGTACTCTTCCCTTTAGCAATTCATAGACGGTTCAAATATCAGCAAGCCACCAACAACTGTTTCACTCATTTGCATCCGGATTGCAATGCATTTCAAATAGTAGACTACCAAGGAATCATTTCAACGTAAACAATGTTTCACTACTGACGTTTTCAGGTATGTCAAAGAGCGAACAATGACAGCAATTAAAGCTTTTTCTCAGTATGTTTCCTGCTCAAGTATCATACAAGACAAAAAGAAATCATTTTTGCAAGATTGCATCCGTAATCGGATATGTGTTTCAAATGTTTGATACTTCGGATATCCGAAACCGCGTCCATGATCGCAAGTAGACTAAATACTCAAGTCAAAGTGAGGTCGAATTCAGGTATAAATGATGGATGCAACGTCCTGTTTTACTATCATTTTAACAATCCATCGTTAATAAGAATCTCACTATGGCCCCTGCTACTGCTGTTGCTCAATTCCAAAATCTCTTCAACGCTGATCCACTCAAGGTTGACAAGGAGGACGCCCTTGTAAAGACTGAACAGAATGCTCTAACAAAATCTTTCCCAAACTATCAATTGGACAATGAATTTACATTTTCTCCAATTCGTGAAAGCACTGTTTCTCGAGCCATGACACGCCGCTACTTCGCTGACTTGGACAAGTACGCAGAGTCTGACATCGTTATTGTCGGTGCAGGATCTGCCGGCCTCACCGCTGCTTACTATCTTGGTACGCGCCGTCCTGACCTGAAGATTGCAATCATCGAGGCTTCTGTGGCTCCCGGCGGTGGTGCCTGGTTGGGTGGTCAACTCTTTTCGGCCATGGTCGTCCGTAAACCTGCTGACGCCTTTTTGAGAGAAATAGGTGTTCCTTATGAGGATGAAGGTGAATACGTTGTCGTCAAACATGCTGCTCTCTTCACCAGTACGGTCATGGCCCGTGCTCTTTCTCTTCCCAACATCAAGCTCTTCAACGCTACCGCTGTTGAAGACTTAATCGTTAAGGCTGACGAAGATGGTAATCAACGTATCGCCGGTGTTGTCACCAACTGGACCCTTGTTTCTTTGAATCACGGCCTTCAATCCTGTATGGATCCCAACACCATCAATGCTCATTTAGTCCTATCTGCAACTGGCCACGATGGCCCCTTTGGTGCCTTCTGCGTTAAACGTGCTCATCAAGCTGGCCTTATCCCTCATCTTGGTGACATGCGTCCTCTTGACATGAACCGTTCTGAAAACCTTATTGTAAAGGGTAGTCGTGAAATATATCCCGGCTTGGTTGTATCGGGAATGGAACTTTCTGAACTCGACGGCGCCAACCGGATGGGGCCTACCTTTGGAGGTATGATGTTCAGCGGTATTAAAGCCGCTCAAGAAGCTCTCAAAGTCTTTGAAGAACGCAAGACCGCCAACGAAAAATGCATTTAAATTTTCCTTTTGCTTCTAAATATCAAAATTACGATGAACCCGTACAGAGAATTTTTGCTAGAAATTTTTCTGAATATTTCTAACTGAATAAATGCTTTTTATGTGCGTTATAACATGCAGCATAGAAAGCCAGATAATCGCTAAACTTAAATGACAAATTCGCTATAGTTCTATTCGGATTATTCCGTGGTCTTGAGAGGTTCTGTGATCGTCAGCAGCATAGATGCTTTTGATGAACAAGAGTCCAATTTTGCTAGATCTTTAATGTAGCTATATAATTACGATAATTCAAATGCATAACACTACAACATAAATTTTCATAAAATCCTTTTAATAGTATTTAATCAACTACAAGGCTAGTTCGATTTTTGTCATTTGATGTAGACTTCTACAAATGTATATAATGAAATTTCTAAAAGCCAATGCTTCGTTCATAAAAAATATAACTGTAATAAAAAGGACTAATTCCTATCGGATGTAATCAATAATTTAATTATGGAAAAGATGACTTCGGACATTAATGGATATTACGAAGACGTTCGACATTGAGATAGACATCGGTATCCAAGCGATCACTTTTATCGTGAATTTTGCCGAGTCGAGCGTTTTGGGATTCAACTTCTTGTCCAGTAGCATATGCCAAACCCTTCAAACGACCAACAACACCATCAAGCTGGTCTAAGTTCTTATCGATTTCTTTTTCGTTCATGTCATCTTCTGCATCTGGCTCGAACTGATAACGCGAACGTTCGAGAATGGATACTCCTTTCTTGTCATTAGGCTTGACTGATTCTTTTTGATTTTTCTTCATAGTTTCACCGATACGGCGTTGAGACTGAAAAGCAAACTGTCTATTTAAAATTTCATCTTGACGTTCAGCCTCACGCTTTGCAGTAAGCCGTGCCTCCTCAGCAGCTACACGCTTCCCTTTACCCCATGGTTTCCCGATGTGAATAGCAAACATGCTCCTGTTCAAAGTTTTGAGTTCTCTAGCCTGCTCTTCTGCTCGCTTAGCATGTATCTTGGCAACATCCAGTTCTTTCTCGGCACTTGCAACCTTTTCTGTTTGTTGTCCCAGGTTTTGAAGAGTGGACATCCCTACTTGTTCGGCATTGTTAGCCATTTGCAAGGCATTTCTCGTGCTCGATAAACTGTCTTGCTTGACAAATTGGATTTTTTGCTTAATAGCCTCAACGTCCTCGTCTTCCTCTGCAGTTGCACTATACGAATCTGCCATGCCAGCTTCTTCTCCACCATCATTCAAGTAGTTTTCGGAATTCTCTTGTATGCGACGTGCACCTTGAAATAATTCTTGCTTTTTCAAGTCCAATGTTGTTTGGCTTGCTGGTGCTCTCTGATAACTTGGCCGTTCATGTCCGAACGGAGTGGAAGGAGCTACCGCAGCTCCGGATCGCATTGGAGGCATGTCTTTTCGAGCATATGGATCATTGCGAATCGACTGCATATTATACCCACCCTTTGGCATGCTAGATTCATATCCGCCGTCTATACTGTACGCGTCAGGGTATGAATTACCTGAATACCCATTGGAAGTATAAGACGGAGCAGGAGTTGCAGTACTGGCGGCTGAACTTCCCTCCTCTGGAGCCTTGTACATATCGGGATTGACGCCCTTTTTCTTTTTAAAAAGACCCATGGCGAATTTGTTAAATATAAGGTAGACAGAAAGTTAAGTACGACAAGTAGGTAAAACCACTTATATTTTCGTCAATTATTTAAAAATGATGACTTTTTATAAAACAATATGCTTAACCACACGTTTACGCAAGTTTGAAGTTCCGCTTGATCAAAGTGTTTCCCATCAACTGTACGCTTTGTAAATTGACGCGTGTCCTACGCCTTCTAATCAAAGAAAGCAATATTGCATTCAATTGGCACTTCTAAGTAAAATCGAAGACCCCGTTTCTTAAACCGCGAATTTTCAGATGTGTGTTTTAGGCAAGGTTCCATTCCATACATTCTCTTGGTGGCATGCGCATCTCAAAGAGCCCAAACAGTGAGATTTAGCGCGGACATATGTAAACAAGGTATATTATATTCCGTGTTCCATACTTGTAAATTTAAAAGCTCATGTTTAAAAGGAGATGTTGTCTTTAATGAAAAACAATAAAATCAAATCAATCGTACTCAATAAATGTCACTTTTCTGTAGGTCTTCGAAGTTTGCAGACTAAGGTAACTTTGGTAAATTAACATTTACATCGAAATAAAATACATAGACACTTAAGGATAATTCAAAAGCAAAGTTCTAGCTTTTTGAAAATCTAATTTATGTATAAAGCTGATTTCCTTGGTTTACTATATAAACCCTCACGGGTCTTTTAACTTCTACCAAAGGCAAGTGATGAGTAACACTTTTTTTCATGGTTTGTCTGAAAAACTCTGTTGACTAAAAATTATGCGTTATCTTTCTGATGCCTTTTATAAAACCGATGTTCTTTTTGTTGCTAGTTAGATGTAGTCATTTACGCGTGAATATATATGGAGAAATGTTTAAGAAAATTAATGGAGCTTATTCCAAGTATGATTGTACTTTAGAAACCTATACGGAGAATGTTTGAATGGTTTGAAGCGTTATAGCTGTGAATCTGTATATTTTTGGAAAAGTAGATCTCTCACTTCATTTATAATGTAGTACTGGACCAGACATAAAATCGTACTAACATATTTCAAAAACCTCTACAACACGATATATTATATTACTGTATGATAATTAAACAAAAAGAAGCGTTTTTTCGTGGATGAATCGTAGGTTGAAAAAGAAAAAGAAAAAGTCTTTCGGGCTTCCATGAGTAAGTGGTTTATTCGAGTCTTCAAAAACTTGTCTTGGTTATGGTGTATCTTGTGTAAATTGATACATCACATACTGAAGCAGCGTTTATTCTTTTTTTTTAGCGTTCACACCGAGAAGCATAAAATAAAATAATTAAAGAACTTATCGTTTCATAGTTAGAGTGATTTATGTAACCTGAAAGTACTACACTGTGAAGTGACCATTATCTTTTTATACATGTCTTTGTTCAACGCGACAAGTTAACCACCCTTCTCCACGTCTTTCACCAAAGGGAAAAAGGAATTCTTAGCAGGGATTTCAAGTATAGAAGACCTGATATTTTTGTTTTTCTTTTAAAAACAAAATATACCATATTTAGGTACTTCTCTGTCTTCGAAGGACGACCCTCATTCCATAGCAAGTCTATTCGGAGCTAGAAGAATTCTTCGTGTTTTCTCATAATTGCGTCTTTTTTTTGTTGGAATACTTTAAAAAGTAGCAGAAAACTGTAGTTCTTAGATATCGCGTCAGTGTTCATTTTCGTTACAATCGAACAATTCAAGTACCCCAGTACATAATATACACATTTGCATATAAATAGCATATAAATATGGTTAAGGAAAAGACAGTGGACGAAGGATCTCTCAGCTTCGATAACTCCTTTTTAGGCTTTGGTTCCTCTTTACCAGTTTCGTCCGCTTCTTCCCCTAAGAAACAAAATGGAACTGATCAACCGTCTTTTATTTCTAGCGAAGAAAATACAAATGTCGAAGAGAATCCCACTTCTGGTTTTGAGCGTTATGGATTAACTCCGTCAGGTCAAACCTTTCGACTTCCTCACGAGCAAGAAAATCGTCGTAGTATCCTTGAAACCATCGATCCCCGTGTCCCCAAGACGCCTTGGGACTGGGTCGTAATCGGAAGTATCCTTTTACAGGTTGTCTTGTACATTTTCACACGCGGAAATACTCGCCGCTTTTTATTAATGGCTTGCTTCTTTTTTTGGCGCATGAGTTACGATTTCGGTATTGGATTCCTCCTTCATTCTCAATCCAATGATCGTAAAATTGTTGAATGGGTTGTAAAGCTTGGCTTTTTTGATAAAGAAAAGAATCCAAAGCTTTATGAGATGACTAAACATCAACTTGTTTCAAAAATGGATTCCTCATATAATTTTGAAAAATCTCCAGTTGAATTTAACAGTTGGCTCGTTTTTCGACATTTCGTAGATCTTATCCTTATGTGCGATTTTTGCTCATATGTATTGATGGCTTTGGCTTGGACTTGTTGGCCGAATATGAATTTTCTTCTTCACATGTTACGTTTTTTCGGAGGCATTGCCTTAATTATTTTTAATTATTGGGTAAAGCTCGATGCTCATCGTGTTGTTCGTGACTACGCATGGTATTGGGGTGACTTTTTCTTTTTACTCAGTAGTTCCTTGGTTTTTAATGGTGTTTTTGAATTGGCCCCTCATCCTATGTACTCTATCGGTTATGCTGGATACTATGGTATGAGTTTAATTTCTGGAAGCTACGGTGTTTTATTAGCAAGCATGGTTGCTCATGCCGCCCAATTTGTTTTTCTTGTTGTAGTCGAAAATCCCCATATTGAAAAGACGTATGGCAGTGAATCTGCTCATTCCCGTATTATGCCACGAGATGAAGATGCTGAATTTGAACTTCCTCCAGCTCGCGACCTTGTCGGACTTATTAATTTCAATTCAGCTAGGATCTCAGACGTTGCACTAGTTATTATTGCGGCTTATAGTATTCTCTCAAGTTTACTCTCATCTAATTCTTACTATAACCAATTCTGGGCCCTTTTTCAAGCTTTTGTATGGCGCTTCTTGCACAGCGCTTTCCATGGGTGTATATTATTCTACCAATCAAGAGATAAAGCTTGGTCTCGTCACTTCATCCGCAACGGTGAATCCGTTGTGCAAGCGTGGTCTCAATGGAAAGGATTTTACAACATCACCTTAAACATGTCTTATATTTCTTTTTGTATGGCGGCTTGGAAATTATATCATCTTCCTGACAACTGGACTTACGGACTCGTTACCCTTCGTCATACTTTAGGATTCGCTTTAATAGTTTTACACATATATACTTCCGTTTCTATTTACGAGGATTTGGGTCAGTATGGTTGGTTTTATGGAGACTTCTTTTTACCTAGTCGCTCACCCAAGCTTGTCTATCAGGGTATTTATCGATACGTTAATAATCCTGAGCGTTTCCTTGGATGCTCTGCTTATTGGGGTCTTGCTCTTATCAGTAACTCAGCTTGGATTTTCTTATTAGCTACCTTAGCACAGCTATCAAACTTAGCTATCATTCGTCTTGTTGAACAACCTCATATGCGAAAAGTATACGGCAATGCTTTACGGAAGGAAGCAGGAATATCGAAATTAATTAAGCAAGCTACCCAAGAACACAGCAATAAACTTCCGAAATCCATCGAGAATCATGTCAAAGCTTTGGGTAATACCGTCGATAGAGTTCTCGATCAAACAGCAGAGGCCTTGCAAGAGTTTGTAAGTACTGCTCCGCCTAAAGTACAAGTGCTATTGAAGGGTACGGAATCGAGTCTCCGTAGAAGCGCTCAGCTTGCCATATTGAAATTGTTTGCTCCACAATTCGATAGACATGGATCAACTGCTTATTCTCTGAACTTAGATATTGAAGATTCTAAAGTCCCACTTGGATATCCCATACGCGTGAAGTGGGCGGCTCCTTCAGATCATGAATATAATGACTGGATTGGACTTTATCGAGTATCAGATAACATTAGTGATATCCATACACAGGTGCCGAGCGAAGGACGCTGGTCTGCTGTTGATCATAAAGGATACAATTCACACACATCTAGCATAACACAGGTTTCGGAAACTAAGGATTCTGGAGAAATAGTGTTTTCAAGGGAGTTGTTGTTTTGGGAGCCTGGGACCTACGAATTTCGTTATCATCATAGTAACAAGCATTTGGTGATGGCTAAAAGCGAACCATTTCAGATATATGCTATACCTAACGATTCCAAGGATACCTCCGAAGTTAAGGATACTTTAGACAACTTACTGAAGCTTTGCGTTCCCGAAGACCATTCCAAATCATTACAAGATCTATCCGATAGCAAAGCAAAGACTTTTTCCAAAGCTATTCAATATACTTTTGGTATTGAACTCGGTTATCATGTAATTCAAGTTGATGGTTCAACGAAGGTTCTAGCAAGCAGACTTGTGAGTGCTTTGAAGATTCTCCAGCCTCTTACTTACTCCGAAGAAAGTAAGAAGGACGTTTAGACGTTTGCTAAACTGTATTTTATTCAACATATCTTACAGTACATGATTTTGAAGTTATAGAGCCTCTTTATATTCATTTTAACATGCTTATGGCTTACTAGATTATAAATAATGATACTTAATAAAACCCATAAAGCTTTTGTCGACATTTAAAGATTTGATAGTTGTTTATTACCTATTAACCATTATCCCAATTTAAGTAGCATGATAAATTGTCATTCAATAAATAAGTTCATTATTTTAAACTTCAGGAATTCATGCAAACAAAATAAACCAACTTTAATGTTATATATTAGAGTCATTTTCGTCGCCAGAAAGTATACTTGAAACAGAAGTGATGCTTCGACGATCTTCCTTGGAATTTGCAACGGTATAATAAAACCTGTTCAGCTCTTCGCAGTTGTTGCAGAAATCCTTAAAAGAGTGCTTAAGTTCCTCAGCTGTTTTTTTCAAGGACACATTCTGACCTTTGTTACTTTTGTTAAAGCTTGTTTTACCAGCCTTAGAATTATGGAGTAAGTTAGGAAGCCACAAAAACTGAAGATTATCGTCAATTTGTACTAGTACACTTCCCGTCTTGTGAATGTATTGCACGTACCGAAAGCTTGGTTTTCCCCATGAATATACCGCGGTTACCATCTGTGGAAAAACATTGCTCTCCTCACTGTCAAGGATGAAATCAAAATACTTTAATATCTGGCTGCACCACCACTTTTTTGGATGGTTATAGTCGGCAGAATAAGATACGTAATCTGGAAGCGATGGTGGTTCAACCCCAAGTTTAATTACAGAAACCTGATTGAAAGGATTGAGTTCTGCAACGGCTGAAACTTCATGGATTGGTGCTTCAACTAAAGCCAAGCCATAACGCTCAAGGATCCTGGACCACGATTGAAGCATGTTTTCTATAACACTTGCAGTAGCCAAAAGCCATTCAATTCGAAGATGGAAACAGGTATTGGGGTTATGAAGCAGATCATAATGTAAAGTTACCATCTCTGAACGTCCAAGTCTCCGTTCAGGGTCTGCGTCAAATAGAATCTGCCTTGAAAGTTCAATTCTTAAAGGACCTTCTTTAAGAGGATTTTGATTATTCGAATCTTTGGACTGATTTTCTTTCTTGCGATTAAACCAACTCCTGTAAGGACGGGTCGACATTGGCTTTGTATTAAACTCGGAAGATAATCTGTATACGTAGTGTCCGTCAAGTAATGGATGTTTTTTCCTGATATGCTCAATTAGACCATTTTTTAGTAGTTTATTGCCAAAAACTAAGGCTTCTTCTCTATTGTTTATCTCTATGAACGTATTCACTATCCATGAGACAAATTCACTCCCGAGAAAACAATTTTCGTAAACACGGTAGTGCCACGTTATATCATCTATCTTCAAACCATTTATTCCCTGCATTTCCTTCGCTAGCGTGTAGTTGTCTATATCAGTGGTCAAATGTTTGTTTGGCATTAATAGAGATTTTCCATTACGGTTAGAGTCATTGGTGATAGCTTCCAATTCAGAGTTAATATAGTCCCTTAAAGACAATGTGGTAAATTTAATTCCCAGAGAATTCGCAGAAGTTACCTGCGGTGTCTTCTGCGAATTTTCATTCATAGGATCGAATTCACCTCGGCGTAAAATTTCACATAATTTGCATACGCCTTCGACTCTCAATTCTTCTTCTGTATAACTATCTTGCTCCGATGCTTGAAACTTTTGTATAAGGTTTGGAGAAAAGTTTCCGGTAGGTATTAATACAAACCTTGCTCTCCAATATTTAACTGAATCTGGTAAGTAAGTTTCAAACCCGCTAATAAGCTGATCGACATAATTCCAATTGTAATTTGCAGTATCGTTAGCGTTAAACGTTATACTAGAAGGAACATAATCGTGCGTATTCTTGGACCAAATGTAGTAATCATACTTCATCTTGCCGTGCCCTGAAACCTTTTTTACATATCTCTTAACTTCAATATTATACCCAACAGAATCACAAGAAAGACAATGAAATTGACTGTCCCCTAAGGCAAGATAAACGGTGTTATTTCCGACTTCGTTAGGAGCCGACACAAATGTATTGAAGTTACTGGAGAATTCTTTTATGGCCGAACTCGAAGGCTCATTTAAATAAATGGATGTTATAGGATTAACAACAATTTGATATCCTCGAGATAATCGTTGACAAATCATTTCAGTAAGAAGATCCTGCTGGTTCATTTCAGTTATTTCTGGATCAATCCCTACTGTATAGGTATATTCTTCAAAATTATCGTTTAGCTCCTCCAGTGAAGGAAAATAACTAAAAGTAAGCGGAAGTGCCCCAGGCGTACACATTGAAAGCCAATTGAATCTTCTAACGTCTTGTTGATTCATGTACAAGTGTTCCCATCTCAGAGAAACAGGATCGTTGTCGGCTGTAGTTTGCTTTAGCTTAAACGGATTATCTATAATCTTCCACGGGGTTCGGGATGGCTTTTCTGATGTTATACCTTTTGTCGGTGATAAGTTAACTGGCTCTAGGTTATTAGGTCTAAGATGATTTGACAGTCTGGTAATAGATTCGGCCATATTATGGTTGGCTCTCGTAGAAGATCCCGTAGAAGGGAGTTCAACAGGAAATGGTTTTGAAATAGCTTCTTTAATTCCCAAGGGATTTATTGAAGTAGTTGCAGTCGCAGGTTGCACAAGGAAACCTTTCAGGTTCAAGGAGCTTGATCTAGCCCCTGATGTTTTAATTTTCGACGGGGTACGAAATGAAGGTATACTGAGATTTTTCTTTGATGGTTCCCTCAGTTTCTCGCTTAAACTTGAAAGAGTGTTTGGGCGTAATGCATCATCTTGGCGACTTTTAAAATCGATGTCTTTTTCACTTGAATTTCGCAGATGATCCCGGTTTGCAGTAAAGGACGAATTAGGAAATTTGATGTTTTGAATGGGCTCTTTTTCAGGACTAAGGGTTGTAGTACGATGAAGAGGTTGACGAGACGTTTCTAGCGGTTTTTGGAGATGATTGCTAACAAATTGTTTAGCGTCATATTCCTCTTGTGCTTCTTCTTCAAATGCATCACCGCCCCCTAGGGAAGGATCCGACTGAAGTAGAGGAATTGAAATTTTGGCACTCTCGGCCTCAAGGACACCCATCATTTGCAATTCATGCATCTTAGCGGTGGGTTCAAACCGATGCTCACGCATTAGGTTTTCCCATGGTGAACGCAAGGAACGCATTTCGGTAGTACTATAGAAGCTGATATTGCAGCCTATAGGAAATGTATACAACCAATCACTACTTGTTCGAATATTCTTCAGAAAGGAACCAACTGAATAATTTGAAACAGAAGAAGTAAACGACTCTGGAATGCCACCACCGGTGGAACCTGGAAATGAATCGGAAATTTTTGGTAATAGGAGTTGAGATTTTTTGGTACTCTTACTAGGGTTTTTATAACGAAGTACTGGCGTCTGAAATAGAGGAACTTTACCTAAAGAGACAATATCCATGCCGACAACTGTATTCAAAAGGCTTTTTGACGTCAAATGCAACATCTTCTCGTCAACTTCATATAGACCGCTTCCGGGTGTTACAACAATAATACTAGTACCAGTTCTCGATAAATCTCGATCAATATAGTCAGACTGAAATTGATAAACTGCCATGTTTATGACTTCTAGGAAGTTGCCTTCTTGAGAAGCAGTCATTCTGCCACAAACATAATCAACCTCATTACCAAACTCGTTTATAATTTTTTGAACTAACACATTTTCTTTGAATTTTGCAAGCTCGACTTTAAGATTGGCAAGAGTGGGCTGCCAATCTCGACTAGAAACGTTATCGACAACAACTTTGAAGAAATCTTTGTATGGGCCACCTTCTTCTATATCATTTGGAGAGCTGTGAGACAACTGTTTTATCCTTTGGTTTAGACCAGTACTATCCGGGCGCCAGACACACATTGAACCATGGTTTCCGTATTCAACACGAGTAAATAAAATAATAGATATCAAATGATGAGCGCCCAAATCTCTCCATAGAGAGAATAAATCTGGTAAAAATCCGTCTATAGCTTTATTGTAATTCAATTCACCATCTTCTTCAAAATGCCACATTTCTTCGCTCATTTGGATAAATATAAGAAATTTCGCACTTTCAGATCGAAATATGGGTCTTGTATTTTCTGTAAAGTAAGCAGACTTGCATTTTTTTCCATTTTTCCAAATAGATCCTATTTCACCCTGAACATTTCCTAAAAAATAAACCCGCTGTTTTTGATAAACACAAGTATCACAAAGAGTTCTCGACAGACGCCACATATCACTTCTAGAGATGAATTGATCACGAAAAAATATTACGACATGATCTGCCTCAATCATTGTTTTGTCAGTACACGGCTTTACAGATACAGGCTCTCGACTATGACTCCCTAAAAGTGTACTGAGTTCATGCTTAACAGAAAGTTGTAGGTTTGGATGCTTTTTCTTCAATTCTCCCGAAAGAGGGAAAGGTTTAAGGTAAATGGATTCTTGTGTACGTTTACTTTTGGTCCTCGAAGGCGGACTCAAGTCATCTTGCTCGCTGCCATACTCGTCTGATTGAGCAACTTTTACTTCGAAAACGTCTCCTAACGTAGCACCAGGTACCAAATCATAGTTTATAATAGCACTATGAGAAGACAATGCGGAGTCATGGGTCCATAAGTTCAAAGTGCATGACATTTTAGAGGATCTTCGTCAATTCACGCGTCATGAAGTTTATTATTCATTCCATTAAGTTAAGTATGTTAATAAATAATGAGGCTCCAAAAATCCAAAAAACTCGGGAAACTAAGACGAATGTCTGTTTGGGGAAAGTAAAGGTGTTTTCCAAGGTCAATGGAAGATGTATGGGTTATGGTTATTAAAAATGCAAGGTGCAAACTATGCAGAGAAAGTGCTTAATGATGTTGCTAGTAGTATACTATTGTATTTTTGAAAACAGAAGGGAGAAAAATAGTTAGGTATACCTCGAAAAATGGTTATTTGGTAACATTTGGAGAGAACCCCAAGTATATAAGATTTTTAGTTTTGCAACAATACTATTATTATGGAAAAGAAAATTTAAAAACAAGATACTCTGGAAGTAAAGAAAGGTATTAGAGCACTAGGTTCATACTATTATAAAGGACGACACAACATTGATCATAACCACAAACATAAATAAATACTCCGGATATAATTACTCATAAAAAATAATCGGCAATGGGTTGTTTGGTAGGAATTCCACTTCTTTCCTGTGAAGCTGCTCCGAAAATTTTGTATGTTTGAGATTGATCTTCACCAAGCTGCAAGATCGAAGCGACATTTCCACAGCGATAGCAGTAATTGGGGGCACTCCAAACAGTCACTACGCTACCCATGTCTTTTTGAGCTATTGTAACAGTATCACCAGGTGCCGGGGTATCATCATAGGGAGATTGTGGATCAGAATCAGAACTGAAGTCCTGTTCACTAAACTTTCTTGAATTTTCTTTGTCCTTTTCGGAAAAGTGAATTTTATACCCTTCCATGACCAACTGGTGGGCACGGGCAACAAAGGATAGGTTATTGCCATGGTTGAAAGCCTCTGCCACATCAGAACCAAAAAGAAATCCAGCTCCTCGAGGCGATAAACCCCATCCACTGATATCTTCTGGATCTGACCAGAGTAAATCGCACATGGCTCCTTCATGGGGAACTTCTTGCTTTCGGTCAATGAGTCGAATCTAAAATAAAAAAATGGTAAGTTAATACAAGCAATTGTAAAAGGAGAAGAAAGTAAAAAAAATAAAAAGATTTCGTACCTGATCCAAGCTTGTAATACTCGGAGAAAGTCCACCATGCACACACAGAACTTTGTCATCGATGACAGCACCTAAAGAAAGATAATCAAATACTTCGCAGCAATAGCGCCAAACATTAGCAGAACTGTACTTTCTAACACATTCATCGTAAAACCCGTATACTTGAGTGATTTGGCGGGATTCGTGATTTCCACGAATTAATGTGATTGAATCTGGATACTTGCACTTCAATGTTAATAGCAAAAGGAAGGTTTCTACAGAATAGAACCCTCTATCGACAAAATCTCCCAAAAAGACGTATTTTGTTTCTGGGCAAGAACCACCTATGCGGAAAAGTTCAAGCATATCGTGAAGCTGACCATGGATATCACCACATATAGTAACCGGAGAATTGATGTGCTGTAGATTTGATTCCTCTATCAATATATCACGAACACGCTTGCAAAGCTCGACCACTAGTCATTTATATTAGTAAACCGAAGCGATTAAACCTATGTAATCATCCACGTCGAGGAATCACTACAAAGAAATTCAAACACAAGTAGATGAGAAAGTTCATTAAACACGTACCATTGGCTTCAGGGATCACTCTTCCATTTTCAAGCTCTTGTAATTGCCAATCCAAGTCAACATTAGACATTATTATGAAGAAAACGAGAGGGGATTAAATTAAAAAATAATAAAAAGGAAGAAAGAAACGAATGAATGAAAAATGAAATAATAAATTATAAACCTTCAAATAATACAGAGTAGGTATAAAAAAACTACTTCAATAACAAAGAAAAAGGGCTATACTTTCAACAACGATAGTTTTTTCAAACTAGCAGCCAAAGGAGTGCAAATTAAAGATATCTAGTTAAAAAACGCTATTAAAGATTGAAAAGTAATCCGACGAAATCGCTCAAATTGGCCGCTTTTAAAAATTCCTATTTTGTTGAAGTTTACTAGGAATCATAAAGTATGGGGAAAACAGGGTCTTCCAAATGAAGCGATCAGATAAATTTTAACCTTCATTTAGGGTACAAAGAATACCATATGAAAAGTTTTAGATATAAGTAAACAAAAAAAAAATTGTTTATTTACATTTGTATTCCTTGTAAGATTTCAAATTCGTGTTTTCTAACACTTAGAAATGAGATTAAATACTAATTATTTAACAATTCTTTCTTTTTCTTGCCTTAATGATTAATATACTATGATATGTTTGCGTTTATAGAATAAACCAATCTGATATTGTTGGAATTCTCTTATTTTCTAGGAAACATTTGGAAAAATACAACGGTGGCTGCTTTTTAAATTAGAAATATTTATAATATAGTGAATACAAGCTTATTTTTTTATTTTTTGGTTGTTATTGTCTTGTTGAATATTCTCTGCTTCTTTTCATATAGTCCAAGGTATTCGTTTCATCAGATAAAAATCATACACACGAAAAGAATTGCTTATACGAAGTATTTATTTCCTTTGAATACCAAGTTAGAGGTTGAATAATAGTCGTCTATTTTATATATATGTGTATACTACTCTTCCGTTACCTCTTTCCTCGCAATCCACCTTTTAGGGCCACATCCTAGACATTCCCTCCAAACGTGAAGGCTAAAGCCAACAACCACCAACAACAAAGGAATTGATATTGGAGTAAAATTCAATAAAAAGACTAAATAGGTATTTGGAAGCTTAATCTTTTAGAATTCGTCTCATATCTTAATTAAAAAAAGCCGTTATTGAAAAATGAGTGTTGAAATTTCATCGATCGATCAGTTTCAAGAAATTTTACAAAAGGACAATGAACAAGCCATTTTGCTAAACTTTTATGCTCCTTGGGCTGCTCCTTGCCAACAAATGAATCAGGTTTTCGATCAATTTGCCAAAGATACCCCAGAGGCCACCTTCCTGAAAATTGAAGCTGAGAAGTTCTCTGACATCGCCGAATCTTTTGACGTTACCGCCGTCCCCTTATTCGTTTTAATCCACGGCCAAAAAGTTCTTGCTCGTATTTCGGGTGCCAACCCTCAAAAACTCAAATCCGCCATCGACGAGTATATCCGCCCCATCATCCAACAGTCTTCCACTACACCCTCTACCGGTGCTCCAGACGTTAACGTTGGATCTGTTCAAACAAACGCCGTCCCTTCCGGTGCAAAGGCTGCTAATGGTTTGGATGTCGAAACTGATAATCGTTTACGCACCCTCACTAACGCCCACGATATTATGCTCTTCATGAAAGGAACTCCTTCCGAACCTGCTTGTGGATTCAGCCGTAAGTTAGTTGGTATGCTCCGCGAAAGAAATGTTCAATATGGGTTCTTCAACATTTTGGCTGACGATGCCGTTCGTCAAAGCTTAAAGGTCTTTTCTGACTGGCCTACCTTTCCTCAACTTTACATCAAAGGCGAATTTGTTGGTGGTTTGGACGTTGTAGCTGAAATGATGGAAACCGGTGAATTTCAAGAAATGCTCACTTAAAAGAATCCTTTCTGTTTACCTTCCTATTACCCTTACTACTTTTGTTCTTTTTGGCGTTTTATTATTTTATGTGTCTATAGATTTTTCTTTTCAAACACGTTAGCTTAGCATATTGCAGATAATCAAAGCATACACTCCTTCAAGACATTGTTTTAACCAATTATACTAGACATTCACCATATCAAATATTTATACCGACCTAATTCACAAACATTACAATCACTACAAAGACTCTTAGGAAACTCCTAATATCAAATTACCGTTTAGAATTAATATCGAGTAGTACACTCCCACAATTCTTCTACCTATTCATTCACATCTACATAATCCTCTTTAAACACACAACACTGCACTTATGAAATAACCCGTATGACCCACTTTCAACAATACTTTCCCGAGAAATCAATACGAACAAATCCTCTTACCGAATATATAAAATAAGAGTTCTAATTCAGAGTGAACAGTTTCCCAAATCCTCTACATTTCTTGTATCTCTGACACAACAACTGTAAAGAATTCAGAAACACGTCAGAAAACGCCAACTACCCTACATGAATCGACCAAAAAGGAAACAATTCATGCAAGAGATCATCGCCTTGAACAGATGCCATTATGCAACTTGATCCAAAAAGGATCCAGCTACAAAGCATCCATTCAGTAAGAAAGTAATATCTCACTCTTCGGGCAATGGCGCTACCGATCATCATCCGTGTTGAGTTCTGTGGCTAGGTTAGGAAACCCAAGCCGGACGCATACTATAGAAATGATCCTATGGAGTATCGTCGATGGTTTACAATGGAGCGAAAGGTCTGATATTTATAGTAAATGCAATCCAAAAAAGCAGTCACAGCTCAACAAAAAATGGAAAGAAAGCAGTCCTCGTCGGCGAATCATATACCAAGGAAGACTGTAGAATTTTTTGCTGCTAGTACGCTGCTTATCGCTAGTAAATAAATATGCGACGAAGATGATTGAAGAAGGGTTTCGAAAAATTATGACAAACTTTCTATGATTGTTGAAGGTTTTCTGATGTCTTTGTAGTTGTATTGTCTGATTTACTGTACAATTCTGCCTAGGAACACCCTAGTAAATCTGTTTGTAGAAATACTAAAAATTTAAAGAGACAAGAGGAACACACACTCTTTTTTTATTTTTATTTTTTTATTTAATTTTTAGTTTTAGTCTTATTATTAACTTTTAGTCTTTTTTTTTTTTTTTTCTTTTTTTTTTTAGTAGGAATCTAAGATTAGTATTAGGGATTCAATAAATGCATAGAATATAAGTGCCAAGAAAACATATCTTAATCGTTTCACACATTAAATCCAGGATAGAATATAGTGAATCGAACTTGTACGCATCATTATTATCTAATTTGACTATTCTATCTCTATTCTCTTTCTTTATAGTAATTACTAAAGTTTCAATTTCTAACTGTGGTCTCTATTTTTTTTTGGACTAGAGACCATGTTATCTAAAATTCAATATACATCATGGTAAATAGAAATAAATAGCAAACCGAAAAACTAACCCATTCTATTTCTAGTTATTGCGAAGAAAATATCTATCAGTTGGCAGAGCATGTTGTAAAAGAGAAGCCACCTCAGCTTCAAGCATATGTAGTATTTTTATCAACACCAACGAAAACGGTAAGCGATCTTTTCATTTACGAAAGAGACTGTCTAATTTGAATGATGAATTAGATGCCAATCTGGGAGCAGTCAAAGTCACCATTCGTTATTTGGGTAAGGTCGTGATTTTGTAGAAACAAATAAATTATAATCATCAAGTCATTGAACAAGAAGGTCATAAAGCTCATTTATATAAAAGAAGAGGAATCGTCATGTGTCTTGCTTGCTTAAAGGAAAAGAACGAAGAAAGCAAGACTCTATTTATTTTATACACTTTCATTATGCATCAAGATGAAACAAAACTGTTGACCAATTTTAGGATTATCACGTGGTGCTTTTGACAAGAAGTCTCAAAAATCCCAAGGAAGGATGGTTTGTGTGGGACCCAGATACTAGATTATCAATTCCCTGCTCTTTGGAACAGTATCTTGAACAAGCGCTCCGTCGAGACTTGGAACATCTTCCTGGGCAACCGCTTGTGTATGGAAATCTCTGCTACGAAACGAACAGAAAATATAGAGTTATTGATGCGAACACGTTTGTCCAACATTTTGGCTCTGATCGCTCACATATGAAAACCGACACAGGCGAATGGCTTTCCCCTCCGCCATCGTATCCTTGTATAGGAAAACGAATGAATCTCTCACAATATACGAATGTAAACGAAAAAAAAAACGGTACTATCTTTGGCATTGTCTATAGTGAAGACGAGTTTCGACAAAAGTTTCAAACACGGATTTAGGAAGAGACGATGGGAACACAACTCAAGCAATACGTTTCGCTATCAAAGGTTCTACAAGTAATACGGTTAGCAATCCATAAGATATCTAACCCAAGACGGGTTCCTACTCTAGAGAATAACATTCAACGCAGTACATTAGTCAATTATTAAAATTCATACCTTTCTTCTTTTGAACAGCGAGAACAAACAGTACTTTCGCAATTCAAACATTCACGAAGACATATACAACACGTGGATTTTTTACAATATTCACAGAAAGCAACGCGCGTTCTTGAAGTAGTTTTTTTATAACAAACATGACAAAGTTTGACCATGCGAGAATCCCCAAGGGCAGCATCTTTGATTGCAGCAGTTGTGGAAGCTACGCTCCAAGGATTGTAAACAAGTCCAGAATTAGATATGGGCGACGCGCTTTCCCTGCAAAGCATGGGCTTTGTCCGTTTATTTCTGTTTGGTCTATAAAAATTTCCAACAGTGTTCCGTTTTAAAACCATAGTTTACGATACAAAGTGGGAGACGAGGTAGGGCAGTTGAAAAAAAAAAAGATTCTTTGTTCGTCCAACATGCCAAGTCGCCTATATTCCAGTTATGAACAGGTAGCATACCTCATGTTACCTGCTTTGTAAAATACAAATAGTTTACAGAAAAAAAAAATACTAGGAAAAGGAATAACATAGAAATATGGAAAGAAATAGATGTAATTGAGAGGAGAGATGAGAATAATCATAGTTTTTATAATAACTATTTTATAATTTTTGATGAATAGTTTTCAAATACAGCATTGTTTTTCGACGCAAAATAAGGTAAAATGGACATGATGAAAAACGGAGAGAGAGAGAGAGCGAGAGAGAGAGAGAGAGATAGAGGAAGAAACTGGAGAGAAACTTTGACATATGACAAAGAAAGGATAGAAAAGACATGTATGACCAAACTGGATGATCATGCATAATGATCGCTTTCAGCATTGGTCAACTGAAGGAATCAAACATTTCTTTAAAATGAATGATTGTTTTTTTCTTGAAAGAATATGCTCCATTATGGAGAGAAATAGCTTCTTTGTCAATGAATCGTTTACACCTTGTAACCATATTGAGCCATGCATCTGTAAATTCGTGTTAGCATCATGATTGGACCCAAGCGCGATTGAACACTCATTACTCATTACATACTGTCGATGGGCTTCAATTAATTGGGCACAGTCAATGGCACCATTTTCTGTATTCAACATACACTGATCACGGGCTTGTTTGGTTTCCGGACAAGCACAGCAAGGCTAGTTAGACAACAATTAGCAAGCTGAATGTAGAAATTACAATCAAGACGTAAACGTCGAGTCTTCTTACCTTTGGCTTTTCCTCAGAAGGAGCAGCAGGAGAATTTGAGGCAACGTTTTCAGCAGCAGGCATGGTCAAAAAAATAATATCTGTTTGGCTTTTTTCTCAGAAAGAAGAGGCACGTAAGATGACAAATATGGAATTCAAAGGATACTTCACTGGTAAAGTGATAAAAGATGGGTAGGATTGAAGTTTCCAAAACTTGGTTGAATTTTCAAATTGTTGCAAACTCGGTAAACAACGGTTACGGATGACAAATCAAATCCTTCAATTACCTAGTTCCTCTTAGTGGAAGCAAAAATAGAGCAGCAAAAGTTTCTTACAACGAACAGGTTTCATTGTTAAATGAGACGTCTTTATTTTCTTGTTTTCATCTTCCTTTAGAACAATATCAGTTTCTTTACCTTCCAAACTCTGTTGTTCTTTGTTGATTTTGTAGGTAACAATTGTCTTCTCACAGACACGGAGGACCTCACTCCATAAAATACGCCAATTGAGCGATAACAGTATTATCTATACCGAACTGGAGCTCACTATAAGGAGACTTGTCTTAACAAAAATAAAGAAAAACTCTATAAAACGAATTAATTTGTTAATGTCTAAATATATATAAAAGGGTCAGAGATACCTTTTTCACAACCACGAGTCCCATACTATATTGCTTGCAAGTGCTACAATATCATCTGTAGGCCATTTTATGGGATTCAAGATTAAATTAATGCTCATTTCGCTAGCAGTCTACCTATATCCGTGGAGACAGTCTTGATAGTAGTGTGCATACATGATTTCCGTTATGGTATATATTTATTTTTTTGCATAGCACTAAGGTAGAGGGAGAAACGATGGTTTCAGTTGTTGACAATAAATGATAAAAAAGCCTGTTTTGGATGAATTCTGTATATAGGGTATAGGAAGAGCTCATAATGCCGGTGTTTTAATGATGATTATGTATTTACTACTCTCTCTCTGGGATAAGTACGAGAGTACGAGAATGAACCGTATTGTACATTACTGCAATGGAGGATCCCTATTGCTTTTTGTATGGACTGTAGTGATAAATTGATTATTTATTGCCTTTAAATGCTATAGTAACCATTTGGAAACTTCATCAGCGTCTACGGCCACACCTAGGCGAAAACACCAGTTCCCGTCCGATCACTGCAGTTAAGCGTCTGAGGGTCTCGTTAGTACTATGGTTGGAGACAACATGGGAATCCGGGATGCTGTAGGCTTTTTACCGCTTCGTATTTAATTCTTTTCCCTCTTTGTGCTTATTTCTTTTTGTGGCTCTTTTTGTTGAAGCACACGGCTGGCATTTTGATCGGCATGGTCCTTTAATTAAGCTGATAATACTAGTTGATGTTGGAGACTGCAATGATTAGAACTAAAGGTCCTCCTAGACTTATGAAACGAATAGCAAGAATCAGAAATTAAAGCACCTAACGAATAAATAAAAACAAGAATTGGACCTAACTATATAGATACAATGACTATATCATCCAGTAATAAGCATCCTTACTTATCCAAAGTTGAAGAGATCAAGTAAGTCAAGAAAACGGACGCCATTCAGAAATTCGTCATGCAAAATGCATTTTTAAAATAAATATGCAGGGACGAAATAATCGAAACATAAACACAAACATAAGCATGAAGGAGAACAATCGAAAAGACCGGGCATTATAATAAATAACTTTACTTTACGTATCAATCAACTCCCACTGTTTTCCACATTCCTAGACTGACCCGGTTCCCGTCGTAACCCTGGAGAATGTTCAGCATGTTCAGAGGACGGTTGCTCCAAAGTATTATCACTACAACCATTAAGTTGATATTCAGGCTCGGACGGCATGCTGTTTAGTGGGATACGACTATCATCCGTCAATTCGTTTCTTTCCGACGGCATTCTGAAACCTAGAGCACTTGTAACAGCACTAATAATCCCAGAAAAAAGGCTAGTAATTCCAGAAAGAACTAGAGGAATCAGTATAACGATAAAATCCACCGACACTAAAAGCATCCCATTAGTAAAAATATAAAATTACAAATCCACCACTTCACTTACATGAACAAACAAATAAGAACATGTAGAAAGCCACGATGACAAGAACAGCTGCTACAGTAATTTGAAACCATAACAATACATATTCTTTCATTGATTCCTTTATAAAGGGGACAAGGTATTTGTAAGAAAAGAAAAAGTTCAATATAATTGAACCAATAAGGCACCAACCAAGCCGAAGAGCTTCATTCTCTTGTCTGCGTTGTGCTTCTGGGATTCTCGCAATGTTTGCCGGCAAGAAAATCAACCACAGTATTTTCTTACAGACCCGTAAAGAATTCGAGGGACCATTTCCTTGCGCCATGCCAATAGAAGCTTTTTGATGTCTTCTTCTTGAGTATGGTGGAACTGGATCTGGATCGGAATGTAAACATAAACAACCTTTCTCCATATTGTCAACATGAGAATACGGGATTTCGCTGTATTTCGGTAAGTAGCTGTCAGAATTTGTAGAAGAGCTCAAACAAGCAACTTTTGCTGGTTCGACAGTTTTTTGATGCCTTTCTCTTTCTTTTTCATCCATTTTTTTGTTGAAAATAACTATGTCTAAAGGAGTTTCTTAATTACCTTTGCTTGATCACTAAGTTACTGCGAAAATTATTGATTACAAAATAAAAGGACCAAAAAGCGTATAGTTTCGAAAACAAAAAGATCCCATATCAACTTGGTTTATACATTAAAGTAGGAATGACAAAAAGAGTCTTGAAACCCAGAAAATAAGCCCACAATGGCAAAGACTAGAGCTTTGCAGAGGTGAAGCTGTCATCCAACCCATTCGACATCTAAGTGATGCAGTTCGTTAAAGAGACTTATCGATAGTTAGTAAGCGCACGCTATTATATATATTATGAATGAATGAACAGTTGGAAATCGCTTTTGTTTGTTTCTATCGTTTAACTACCATAAATTTAATAAAGATGAAAAGAAAATGCACTTGTCCGTACAAATTTTGTTTACCATAGTTCGACGTCGCATCTACAAACTTTCCATGTATTTACAGATTTGAAAATAAAACTACGAAAATGGGAGTGTTGTAGCTTTCTCCTAGAAATCATTCAGCCGCAGTCATTAAACTTTTAAATCAAAAATACGCATTTTCAATTCCTTGTTAGCATCATTCAAAGCAAACAGCATGGTTGTTTTGCCAAATGCTCATTTGTTCCTTTGTTTACTTTTTGTAATAAACAGCGACTCTTTTAGATTATACTATTACGAGAAATCGCAACGAGGATGTGACCAGTCGGTGACATAATGTCGCAGCTTTTATGAATTGAAACATGCGAAAAGCCACTACCAAGATTTTATGAAACTCGTATCTTTGGTTTTAAAGAAAGTGTGCTGTAAAATTTGGTTGCTTTTTGGAACAAGCTCCAATTCCTATTTTTGAAGACTGCAACAATTGGAACCAACTCTTAAGAACTTTTGTTGGCGATTCTAGTTGATTTTGATTAGATTGCAACTGCAGTTGTTAGTTTGTGATTTAATGTGGCATTGTAACCATGAAGAATAAATACACTCCTGTTTCAGATTCTGATGAGTCTTTCAAAACACTCATTGATGAAAAGACAGACATCCATTCTTCAGATGGTACGCCTCCTCCTTATTCAGGTAAGATTTATTGAAATAGAAAGGTAATGGTGTTTGTTATTGAGAGTTATTACTGAGGAATCCTATTTTAAACTTGTCGACGATTGTCAATAACAGGACGAACGCCTCCATCCTCTGGTAAACAACGAAAACTTCAGTTACTAATACATTCATTAGCTTCAAACAAATTTATCGATTTAGAAATGGCTGACGGATCCGCTCAGAATTCCGCCCAAGAATCTGTTGATAACACCAGGTCGGATCCTTTAACAAATGAGAAGTGGTGGGAAAACTTTTCCATAGGCACAGCGACTATTATACTCTTTTATAATGTTGTTTGTCTAGTCATAATTTTTGGTTACAAGGTTTCTCCGTATTCAATAGCTTTTTATTGGCTTGCTGCCATTTCTATTGGATCTATTTTTATTTTCCTATTAAGTAAGTTAAAAATATTTTGTTCTCGAATAACTGACCTATTTTTAGCGATTCTTGTAACGTATCCAGGATGGTACAGGGAAGCTGGAAGAGCAACCAAAAAGGTTCTGAAGAAATCTGGAAGAGCAATAAAGAAATTCACACCAGCTGTATGTAAAGCCCTAATTATACTGATAAGTTGAATGGAGTCGGGGGTTATGTTTTGAAACTAGCAGGAGGCTTCGAATATATACATTCAGCCATGGTGTTGGTTGTTCTGGCCGTATTGAACATATGCTTGTTTGTTCTTCTCGTTCGTAAGGTTTTATTTTCTATGAACTGTTCTAACTTGTCCAGGTAACCCAGACATTGTTGAAGATCATGTGACTACACGTCTAGTAAGTACATTTAGTATTTTTTTTTAGGATTCTTCGTTAACCTTTCAGAACAACAGAATTAGAAGGAATGGTCAACCTCGTAACGAAGAAACCGAACTTCAACCTCTCGCTGAGCAAAGCTCTGAAGTTTGAATGTGAGTGTGAGTTTCACCGAACTTGCTTTCATTTTTTGTACTTCGCCTTCGCCCCTTCCTTGGGATCATCGATGTCAATTGCAGTCCACCAAGATCCCTGTGTTTGCTGTCACAAAAGCTTGAATCTGATGAGTCCAGAAGACTTTGATTGCTTTAGTAATTCACTCTTTTACGACTTTTCTAATTAGTTCACAGCACTGTTGTTTATGCACCGTTCATTTTCTTCGCAATCGGAATAGAACATCCTTTTTAATGATTTTGACAACGAATATTGCATGGCAATGAGCTATTGTTTAGTTCAACATCGAGTCGCGTAATTGATTATGTTTTAGAATTGGCAAGAATGAATGTGAGTTTCGATAGTTATTATTTTCATTCAGTATAGCAAGCACGAATCTTCAGATCAAAAAGATCAAAAGATCAGACATATCTTAATACATTGATTAAACATTCATTTAGAGAGTTAAATCAACGGAAGATGAAATATTGCAAGTAGAACCCAATTTGTATAAACTACATTCTCAACCCATAAACCCAAACGCTCATTTTAACACTCATTCTGATGCTTTTTCAAACAATGTGAATCAATAGAATAGAAAATGGCAGTTTGTATTCAAATCTTATTTTTATAATATGAAAGCATTCTCCATTCCGCCGTGGAAAACAACCAAAATTTAGAGCCGAGTAGAGATGCTTTTAAACGACATCAAACGTAATGAAATACTGGACGAGTCCTTTATAATAGAAGTAGATTGATAGAAAAATTGAGTCGTCTACGGCTACACCTAGGCGAAAACACCAAACCAGTTCCCGTCCGATCACTGCAGCAGGTGAAAACGTTTGACGGCCTCGTTAGTTTCGTACTATGGTTGGAGACAGCATGGGGATTCGGGGTGCTGTAGGATTTTCCTTTGTTCTTTTTGTTTTTTTTATACCTCTTAGTATAACGTATGCATGCATTGTGTTGCATTTGGATTTCCTTTTGATCGCCATGGTACTTTGAGTTAGGTGATGTTTTGCATATGGAAAAAGCTAAAGCAATGGACCTCAATCAAGAGTATAGTAATGGAAAAGATGTGTAATGAATAATATGCAAAAAAACAAGCATAGCCCAAGCTAAAGGACAATCAGAAGACCGGACCCAGCATACCAAAGATTTCCTTTTCATCTACATCAACTTTCACTGTGTTTAAAGCCCCTAGATAGACAGATTTCTTCAAGGATTTTTTAATAAAGTTATTTTTAATTCCTATTTGTTGTATATATCATTTAAAGTATACAATCTGTATTTTTTTTATAAAAGGTCCTTTTGTTTACTTTTTGTAATAAAGGCTCGTTTGGATTATGCTATTACGAAAAAGTACGGTAAAAAACGAAACTCGAATAATCGTAACGAGGATATGACCAGTCAGTGACATAATGTCGCTGCTTTATGAACTTGAGACATGCGAAAGGCCACTACCAAGATTTTTTTTTTTTATTCCTATCTTTGGTTTTAGACTGATTTTACTCAAGGTATTGATTTTCTTTAGAAATAAGGAACGATTCCTTTTTTTTTAAAGATCTCTGAAAGGTGGAATTGATTTCTACGGACTTTTCTTGGTAATTCTAGTTAATTTCGAACTAGCTATAGATATTGGTGTTCTTTTGGTTTTTGGTTTGCCATTGCAAAAATGAAGAATAAATACATCCCTGTTTCAGACTCTGACGAGTCTTTTAAAACGCTCATTGATGAGAAATCAGATATACATTCTTCAGAGGTTACGCCTCCTCCGTATTCAGGTAAGATTTACTGAAATAGAAAGGAAGGGTTGGTTTTTTTGTATGTTTGTAATCCAGTTATGGAGATTTCTTACTGAGGAATCCTATTTGTTTATTTGTTTGTTGTTTTTAACCTTGTCGACGATTGTCAATAAACAGGATGAATACCTCCATCCTCTGGTAAACAACGAAAACTTCAGTTACTAATACATTCATTAGCTTCAAACAAATTTATCGATTTAGAAATGGCTGACGGTTCCGTTCAGAATTCCGCCCAAGAATCTGCTAATAATACTAGGTCGGACACTTCTGAAAAGAACAAGTTTCAATGTCATTTTTGGAGAGGAATAGCGACTACTCAACTTCTTTTATATCATTCTGTTTTTTTAATCATAGTCTTCGGTTACAAGATTCCTCTGAATACAGGTGTTTTTTATGGGCTTGCTGGCGGTTCTATTGGATCCATTATTATTTTCGTAATTGGTAAGCCAAAGTGCGCTTTTTCCTTTAACAGCTAACTTATAATTAGTAACCCTTATAGCCTATCCTGGATGGTTCACCCAAGCTGGGTGCAACATGTGTGTCGCAGTGATATATACGGGTCTTCTGAACGTCGTTGGTTTCGTATTCTATCGTAATGTAAAGAAAATAATAGGATTTGAAAAGATGAATGATATTGCTTTCTATGGTGTCTGCTTTGTTAACGTTGCCGTGTTTGTTTTATTTTGGAGTATGTCTTTTAATCTGCGAAATATTCTAACTGTTCTAGGATATCCAGATGCGCGACAACTTCGAATATTCATTGCTGATTTAGGAAACGGCATAACAAATGCTGCGAATTATGTTCGTATGTACTCTTTATTATAACTTTTTTCTTTTCTTAGCATCTGACTAACCTAATTAGGACCGACAGATCCGGAAAATGAAGCACCTCATAACGAGGAAATCGAGCTTCAACCTTTTGCTGGGCAAAGCGCTGAAGTTTGAGTTTTAACGAATCTTTTCCATCCCTCCTATAAATCACATTTCCTTGGAAGCATTCATATCAATTGCAATCCCTCGAGTTTCTGCATTCTTGTCCACAAAAGTAAGCACAGCTTCATTCGGCAGGTTGGATTGCTTTTCACGTTCACTCTTTTATGGATCTAAGAATTCGTTTCGCAATAGTGTTATTTATGAATCGTTCGTTTTCTTTCTGACGAACATCCTTGTTAATGCAACCCTTTTAATGATTTCATTCACAGCATAAAAAGCACAAATCTTTCAACTTGAACGATCCGACTTTTATAGCCTAATGAATCAAATTGTCGTCTACTTAGAGAGTCAAGTAAATGAACTGAAACACGAATTATCAGACTACAACTTCCATGCAGCCATGTAAACAGACACAGATGAAACTGAACAAATTACAAGAGTTAAATATCCACTATACATATTTTTTATTACACTGACAGTTGTCTACGGCCATACCTAGGCGAAAACACCAGTTCCCGTCCGATCACTGCAGTTAAGCGTCTGAGGGTCTCGTTAGTACTATGGTTGGAGACAACATGGGAATCCGGGATGCTGTAGGCTTCTTGCTTCAATTTTATTGATATTTTTTATTACTACGTTTAGGTAGATTCACACTGGAAAATTACTATTGTCATTCCTTCTTGCAGGATGTTCCTTGAGAAGTAACATGAAGCAAAAGAAAGGGTCAAATCTGAAGAAACGAAATTACAAAACTTTAGAACAGAAATTAAACAGTCGCCTTTGTGTCTAGCGAAAAACAGTTGTGGTATATACGCATTTCCGACTCATTATTTCCGGGATAAAAAAGAAATTGAGTGCATAGCTTCAATCAAAATTAGCAAATTTCATTACAACGAAATAAAAAGAGAAAAATAAAAACCATCTTCGTGTTCACTTTTAATGTTAGTCGTATGCGGAGAATTCCATGCATTGCCATATTATTGACAGATGAAAGAAATGCGATATAGATAAGGTGCTGTTATGTAAAGGTGAACTCGTGCACGGAAGAAGCTTGTTTGAATGAATATTAAATATATATATGGATTCTAAACAGTCCAGCTACTAGATAAATTAAATACCGATAGTTTCATTCGTACTTTTTACCCTCCCATATGAAGATGAAATTAGCAATTAATGGGATGTGAAACCTCCTCTTAATATTTCATAAGATCTGTCCGATTACGGGTAATTCTCGTATCAACTTTTGCAGCTCCGAGTCACAAATAATAATACCTTGTAAACCCACTTTTTTCTAAATAATTATAAAAACGGAAGAGTCGAGTTTGCTAAGGATTATACCTATTATCTTTGAGATTGCTATACAGAACCTGTCCGGTTTTTTCCTAGAAAGGTAATCAATTTCTTTCCCTTTATTTTAGCAAAAATTAGCCTTCGTTTTAATCTTGAACTTAATTTTTATCAGGTTGATGTTGTTTTCTATCATGATACCATGGGTTTTGATCAATTTTCAAACAATAAACCTTCAATTATTATTCTGTAAATCTGCACATGATTCGCAATGATCTTCATACACTCCACAATGTAATTACTCTAAAAGTCGGTCACTCTTCCTCCATAAGAGTAATCACCATGAATAGTTGGCTCCTTCTTGGGTCCTCCAACTTCTCCAGTCTATCCATATTAGTATATCATTCTTCATTTTACATTATTCTCATTCTTTTTACGAAGAAACTCGTACCTCAGGATTCACATTCCCTTCAAAGTCGTGGAATCTCGTCCGCTGAGCAACATCAACAGGTTTTTGACCAGCTTCCTTTTGCAAACGATTCCATTCTTCTTGTTCTTCTTTGTTTAATGGAGGTGGAGACGGTCTTTTGAATCCACCGGGTGGTCCATGAAGATATCTTTTCGGAATGGCAATATTAACTTTAAAAGAAGATTTCCAAGCTGCTAAATTCCTCATCTTATTATTATTCTTTTTCCGTGTAATCAAATTTCGGTTCAATGCCTAACCAAAAGGGCAACTTTTATAATTCAATTTTTGGTGCAATGAAGTCCGTTCAAACCGATAAGGAAGCTTAAAATATTGAATTTCTATAGAATCCAAAAGCCACCAAGCTATATATATATACGTCTTATAAGGTGTTATGCGAAATCTGAAATTTGATGATGTTGAGCTCTACGACTAGTGCCTTCTACATCACACTGAATCGAGAATTATAACCATCTCAAAATATACAACTAAAACGCAGTTTCCCAAACAAAGAATGAAAGAAAGCCTTTATTACTTAACTAAAGTGAATAAACTCTTGAATTTTTAAGAAATTTTTTTAAATCATAAAAGTCATAACCATGAATTTTTTCGGTGAATGGGCTACTTGACTGTTTGTTTTGACTACCACTTGACTAAATAAAACTATTCATAATACGACTCATGTAATTACTCTTTAGCGAAAATATGATTCTATAGCATCAAACACCAACAAACGGTATATTTTTATGAGATTTACCTAAATAGACAATGACTGAAGCTATATTGAATAAGTGAACGGCATCTTTGGGAAAAGAATAAAAAGAGAAAAAGAGCGAGCGTTCAACGCAAACATGGTCCAATATCGATAAAAAGAAAGGAAAAAGGCAGTTAACAACAGTAATTGTAAATAAATGAAAGAAGTTATATAAAATATGAATGGGAACGTTGAGATGAGCACACAATTTAAATTATGATTTGTATGTAAAAAAATCCTAAAAGAGAACAGAGAGGTTTAATATTCAAGAGGTTCCTTCTCTTCTTCGATCTCGTAGTCTTCATCAATTTCATCAATACCAGCTTCTTGATATTGTTGATACTCGCTGACAAGGTCGTTCATATTGGACTCAGCTTCAGTGAATTCCATTTCATCCATACCTTCACCAGTATACCAGTGCAAGAAAGCCTTTCTTCTGAACATAGCAGAGAATTGGTCACCCAAACGCCTAAAGACCTCTTGAATCGATGTGCTGTTACCAATGAAGGTAGCAGACATTTTAAGGTCTTTAGGAGGCACGGAACAAACAGCCTTGAGAACATTATCGGGAATCCACTCAACGAAATAAGCAGAATTCTTGGTTTGGACAGAGCGAATTTGTTCGTCGACTTCCTTCATAGAGACCTTACCACGGAAGAGAGCGGCAACAGTCAAATAGCGACCATGGCGAGGATCAGCTGCAACCATCATGTTATTAGCAGCGAACATTTGTTGAGTAAGCTCAGGAACGGAAACAGCTTGGAAAGAGCTAGATCCAATAGCAGCAAGAGGAGCAAAGCCGACCATGAAGAAATGCAAACGAGGGAATGGAACCATGTTAACAGCCAACTTGCGCAAATCAGAGTTGAGCTCACCAGGGAATCGGAAAGAAGTGGTAACACCAGCCATAACTGCAGAAACTAAATGGTTGAGGTCATCATAAGAAGGGCTCTTAATTTTGAGGGTATTAGCAAAAATAGAAGACAAAGCTTCATTATCGATACAGAAGGTTTCATCAGAGTTTTCGACCAATTGATGCATAGAAAGCGTAGCATTATAAGGCTCAACAACGGTATCCGAGGACTTGGGAGCAGGGGCAACAGAGAAGGTTGCCATCATACGGTCGGGGTATTCCTCACGAATCTTTGAGAGCAACAAAGTACCCATACCGGAACCGGTACCACCACCCAAAGAGTGGGTTAATTGAAAACCTTGAAGAGCATCACAGGCTTCAGCTTCACGACGGACAACATCCAAAACAGCATCAGCCAACTCAGCACCTTCAGTATAGTGACCCTTGGCCCAGATGTTTCCAGCGCCAGATTGACCGTAGATGATATTGTCAGGACGGAAGAGATTACCAAACTTTCCTCCCTTGACAGCATCCATAGTACCAGGTTCTAAATCGACAAGGACGGCGCGAGGAACATATTTTCCACCAGCAGCCTAAAACAGTAAGTAACGTGTCCAGCTCAATATTCTAGTAACGACATGTTTTATAAACGCGTCGAAATTATTTTCAATCATACCTCATTAAAGTAAACGTTTAACCGTTCGAGTTGATCCTCAGAGTCACCGCGGTAGCTATTACAATCGTTAATTTGTATTCAAACTCAAATTTCTTCTTATACATACATTCCCTCAGCATCCAATCCATGTTCATCGGCAATCTGAGACCTTTATTCCGGTTAATACTGTTTTTCTTTGTCAAATGGAATTTTCATACCAAAAGGAGGCACCAACTTGGTTACCGCACTGACCAGCTTGAATATGAACCTACTAAGTTAGTTTAATTAATTAAAATTCTCTTACAATCTCACGCATCTATGTTAGTTTGTTGAGTTTTGTTTTGATATTGGTTTGGTGGTAGGTAGGTTTGGTGCACCATAGCGATTTAGTATAGCAAATCAAACAATTCCGCATAAACAATGGACTGTCTATAAAAAATATATAATTGTAATATTTAATTTTTTAATAACAAGGTAAGTTAAAATTTTATGTATGTATATTTCAAACATGTTGCAGGACATTGCCTCTTGCTCTCTTACAGTTTATGCTGTTAAATAGTAGTTTGTTTAATGAGCGGATGATAAACTTGTTCTTTCATTTCTTTGCGTTTTACAAGCCGTTGCTGCTACTTTTAATCTTACATTTTTAATGCGGTTTTAATGAGCGGGTACATATGGCATTGACGATTTAGTAGAGCCTTCAATGATCTTATACATCTTTAGCACATGTTCAACTTGAGCAATCATAAGTATAGACTCAATTACTTTTTTACTACTCACACTTTGAGATTGTTAACAAATTTTAAATTATATCGATAATCACATAGAAATCGTTACAGTATAACGAACAACATGGATAATATAAGCAAAAAATCCGATATCTACCCTTTTAAGGAAATAATGAAGAACCAAAGAAACCCAAATTATCCTAACCTCGGCAAGCACATATTCAACCTATAAATAACCATCACAAAAATGTATTAAAGTTAACCCAGAGATATAGTTCAATTGCGCGCACTCTTTTTTTTTTAAAAATCATTAATATCAAACTCCTTAGCCCATTGAGAAACAACTTGCTTATCATCTGAGGCGGAAGTCTCTTTGGTGGTAGTTTCAGGTTCAGCCCACCATTGAATGTGTCCTGCATGCCAATCATTAATGATAATACTGGCAGCAGCATTCAAGTTAGGAATACCACCACGAGATAAACGACCACGTTTACGAGCTACGTTCACCAAAAAGTCCGTAGCAGTGTCCAACTCAGATGTATTCAATAGAGGAGGAAGTTCGTACTGATTGAGCATTCGCTCAAGTAGACCAGGAATGCGGTTAAGATAGTTAAGGATATAGGCTGCAGCAGGCACGGGGTCATCAATTTTCGAGGAAGGAATAGCATTTAATAATACTAAGCGATAACGTTCATCTTCCTTACTAGCGGTTGGGAAAACAATACCGGGACTATCAATCAAACGCAACTTGCTATCCAATTTAACTTCTCGCAAAGCCCTAGTCATACCAGCAGCACTGCCAGCAGGACAGGGGGTAGAACGAGAAGAGGCAGATCTGTTTACAAGAGCGTTGATGACTGACGATTTACCCACATTAGGGTAACCAATGACACTAACAGTCAAAGAAGTCTTAAGCTTTTTCTTGGAAGAATAAGACTTAAGAGATTTCAACAAGGCGGAAATTGTACCATTGGAAGAATATGTCTTATGTTTAAAGCCGGAGGATCCAGAAGACGAGCGCAAAGGAAGAGTGGGGAAGTGAGCACGCAAATAGACGAGCCAACGGTCCAAAACTTCAGGGGGGACGAGATCAATCTTGTTGACAACATAGACAAGACGCTTTTCCTCGGCAGCAGAAGCAACAACTTGTTGCTCCACTTCTTTAGAACGTGTGCCTTCGGGATCACGAGCATCCAAGACGTAGAGAACAATATCCGAGAGCTCAACAGCCTTTTTGAACTCTTTATCAAAAGCCTTTCTAGAATTGTCACTTTTAACAATTCGTTCGGAAGCGTCCAAAGAGCCATCATCAACCAAAGCAGGAGCATCGTTCTCATCATCTTCATCCATAACAGCATCGTCCTCTTCCTCAGCTTCTTGTTCCTCGGCATCCTTAGCTTGTGCTGCTTCGGCAATCTTTGCAATCATAGGATCAACACCATCTGGTCTCTCTTCCTCATCAGCTTCCTCTTCCATTTCACTGTCCTCTTCCTCCTCCATATTTCCTTGTGACCTAGCGGCTTCCCTGTTGGCAATCTTTTCTTCTTCCCTTTGTCGCTTTTGTGCCTCTATATCAGCCAAAATACGATCTTTGTAAGGGAAAGAATTGGGGATACCAGGGTCCTTCGGAATTCTGCTTTTCCATTGAGGGTTCTTCTTCTCAAGCTTTCTTTCTTTTCTGCGAGAACTAGCAGCTTTTTTTTCAATTCTCGCACGGAGGCGAGTAGTCCTTCTTTTACTTTTTTTTCCTGCTTTTGTTAGCTTCATTTATGATTTTTTTCTATGACTTACTTATCGAAACCATCGTGATACAAAAACTTGCTAATTGCAAATTTCACTCACAAGGTTTGCAGAATGCAGCTTTTCACAGAGGTCACCAACACTACAATGAAACCCGGTAACAAGTGTTACCTAATACCAATTGTAAAAGGAGGATATTTTATAAAAAAAAAAAATTGAAGTTAAGTTCTTTTTCACATTATTATTGAGTTTAAAGCGTATCAATATGCCTTGGTGAAATAATATTGGAAAATCACATTCTAAAAAAAAGATTTTAAAGTCAAGATACAAGCGTTTACTATCAGAGTACTTCTGCAGTCAGCGTTATTGTTTCAGTTTAACAAAGAGTGTAAATAGTAATAAGAAGTCTAATTCAGGATTTTTTTTTAAACATCAACAGAACATTAGTATGCTGATTCAAAGTCTAAATACAACGTAATATACAAATAGTAATTTAAAAAAGAATAAAAAACCAAAGGGGCAGTCAATCATCAAACCTTTTAGTCGGGCACATTTATGAATTTGTCTTTGAAGAGCGAGCTTCATGATAATAATAGCGAAGTGCATCTCGTCTAAAGTTCCTCATTTTCCCTAAAGATGTGTTATAATTCGATACATCATTCATTAAAGCAAGGGAATATTTCTCTTGAAAATTCTCTCCAAAACCAGACATTGTTTGATCCATTGAACTTGTTTCAGGTTTCACGGAAGAAGACCGAGTACTACTGAGCATAGAGTTATCTAAATGAGAAAATTCCTCGTCTGCCCATGACCAATTAGCATCCCAAAGATCCTTATGAAGCTGGGGATCAACAGTCCCTTTCAGCAATATTTTAGGGCCAAAGGCAAGAAAGACTTGTCTTGCAGGAACAATGCTCAATTGACGAAAGCGATACTTTTGAGCGAGTATTCCCATATAAACGAGCTGGTCTCTTTCGGCCTGGCTCGTTGAAATCTTACGTAAATTCGGGGTTTTATGAAACATAAAATAACTGTCCTTGAATCCAAGGATCCTTGCACATTCTGTTCCAAGCATATACAATACATCACCTCTTCCATTTAAGCAAAACGTTCTAGCCTTGTACTCTAAACCATCAGCAAGTCGTCCATACTTGTCAATCACGGCATTCGAAGTGACACTTTCGAATTTCTTGTCTCTCTTTTCCAGCGTATTATCTGTATTTACATGGTTCGTTTCCGGGGTGTCCTTAGCAGGCTCTTCTGGTGCTGCTGAAGGGGTTTCTGCTATATCATGGTCATACACAGTGTCATTGTGTTCCTCTTCAGGTAAACTTAGAGATGGCCTTCTGAAATCTTGTTCATAATATGTGGTGTTCATTTTCTCGGTATCAAAGCTCGCTTCGAGCCCAGGAACTGAAGTCGAGTAATTTGTTTCAATATCCATCTCTTGTTCTTCATCTATATTTATGAGCATAAATACAATAGTTCTAAAATTTCTTACTCATTTTGAAAAGGAAGATTTGATTTTCTTTTTCTTTTCTTAGGTTAAAGGTCAATCATTGCTGGAAGTTGGTGAACGAGCCATAAAATGTTTGTAGTCATTGTTAAGAATAACATGCTGAAAGGATAAGCAGCAAGTAAATTTTGGATATTTATTTCAATTCGTTTTATATATTCAATCCCTATTGTATTAAGCTTTATTTTAGTCATTAATCATCCCGGTAATAGCAACTTAAGATTTTCCTTCCAAGATATTTTTTTATTTCGAGTTACAATTTTATGTTGTCTATATAATAAAAATTTTCTTTTTTATTTACAAATCCATCCTGTTCTTGGATGTATTTAAATCCAGTCTTAATTATCATTTTACTAGTTTTCGTAATACAATATCGTGTTAGTCTACTATTAGTCTTTAATAAGATTCATTTGGAGAGCATCGCTCAAGTACACAAAGTGCTAAAACGAGTACGCCCGATTTCGTAAAAGAAATATGATCGTTATTCTGTTTGTGCTTTTTCTCTTGCTTTCACTAACATTACTACAACAGCGACAGCTAAATAAACAGGAAGATGAGTGCAATTGGCTACAAACGGCCTTCATCTTCCGCTACAAAAGATCAAAAACCAAAAGTCTTTGTGCGAGCTGCACGAGGTAAGGTTCAGAAAATTGTTCGTGAACGATACCTACGAGATGATATTCCATGTCACAGTAAAAGCTGTCCATTGTGTATGTCTAAACTTCCAACGGACTCGAATGGAAATGAAATGGAGCCGATACTGTCCGAGGAACCCTTCTATTTAGAAAAATTCGGGCGTCACTATTTAATTCCTGATACTAACGTCTTCTACCATTGTATGGATGCTTTGGAACATCCTTCCAACTTCTTCGACGTGATTGTCTTACAAACTGTGCTTTCTGAAATCGCCTCTAAGTCGATTCCTCTTTACAACCGTATCAAGCGCCTGTGTCAAGAAAAAACAAAAAGGTTTACCCCTTTTAGTAATGAGTTCTTTTCAGAGACTTACGTTGATAAAATTGAGGGAGAATCACCCAACGACCGCAATGACAGAGCAATTCGTGCTGCTGCTTCTTGGTATACCGGTCACTTGGCTGGATTAGGAATTAAAGTTCTCCTAATTACAAACGACCGCCGTAATGCGGAAATTGCTGCTGAACAAGGTATACAAACTTCCACTTTGAAGGACTATGTTCAGTTTTTACCGGACTCGGAGGTATTGTTAGACATGATATCTGCAATTGCCGATGCCACTGCTGCTAATGAGAAGGCATCTTCCGAAACAAAAGCTATATACGAGCAACATTGGTCTACTTCTCGTATGCTAACCTGTATCAAAAATGGAGAAGTCCATAAAGGTGTACTAAACGTGAGCACCTATAACTTTCTTGAGGGCTCTATCAACACACCAGGATTTAATAAGCCTATTCTGATTTCTGGAAGAGAAAACCTGAACCGTTCCGTCCAAGGTGATGTTGTCTGTGTTCAAATTTTACCTCAAAGTCAATGGAAGACAGAGGCGGGAGAAATAGCCAGCGATGACGAAGATGTATTAGTGAACGCTTCCGCTGAGCCAGATGCTTCTCGTAGTATTGACCTTGAAACCCCTACCAGTAAGAAAGCTCACCCTACTGGTAAAATCGTCGGTATTTTGAAACGGAACTGGAGGCCCTATGTTGGACATGTCGACAATACTACTGTAGCCCAATCCAAGGGTGGTTCTCAACAAACGGTTCTTCTTACTCCCATGGATCGCCGTATCCCTAAGATTCGTTTCCGCACTCGACAAGCCCCTCGACTACTTGGCCAGCGAATCGTAGCCGCTATCGATACTTGGGAGGCAACTAGTCGCTATCCTGAAGGTCATTTTGTCCGTGCTCTTGGTGAAATGGAAACTAAGGAAGCCGAAACAGAAGCTTTATTGCTTGAGTATGATGTACAACACCGACCATTCCCCAAGGCTGTATTAGATTGTCTTCCTAAGGAAGGCCATAACTATAAGGTACCAGCGGACAAATCTGATCCTCTTTGGAAGAACAGAAAAGATTTCCGAGATCTCTTAATTTGCAGTATTGATCCACCTGGATGTCAAGATATTGATGATGCTTTGCATGCACGTGTTTTGCCGAATGGAAACTTTGAAGTTGGTGTACATATTGCTGATGTAACCCATTTTGTGAAACCACGAACTGCTATGGACAGTGAAGCAGCTTCTCGTGGTACTACAGTTTATTTAGTTGACAAGCGTATTGATATGCTTCCTATGTTATTGGGTACAGATCTTTGTTCTTTGCGTCCTTACGTAGAAAGATTTGCATTCTCTTGTCTTTGGGAGATGGATGAGGATGCTAACATTGTTAATGTTTCATTCACGAAATCTGTAATTGCTTCGAAAGAGGCATTTAGCTATGCAGATGCCCAAGCCCGGATTGATGATAAAAAGATGCAAGATCCATTAACGAATGGCATGCGCATTTTGTTGAAACTGTCTAAAAAGTTAAAACAGAAAAGAATGGATGATGGTGCTTTGAATTTGGCAAGTCCGGAAGTACGAATTCAAACAGATAATGAGACATCGGACCCTATGGATGTTGAAATAAAGCAATTGCTCGAGACGAACTCCCTTGTCGAGGAGTTTATGTTATTAGCCAACATTTCTGTTGCTCAAAAAATTTACGATACATTCCCTCAAACTGCTGTTCTTCGTCGACACGCATCACCACCTCTTACAAACTTTGATTCCTTGCAAGATATTCTTCAAGTATGTAAAGGAATGCATCTTAAATGTGATACATCAAAATCCCTAGCAAAATCTTTGGATGAATGTGTTGATCCTAACGAACCCTACTTCAACACCTTACTGCGTATTCTGACAACTCGGTGTATGCTTTCAGCTGAGTACTTTTGCTCTGGTACAATAGCTGCTCCTGAATTCCGTCACTATGGTTTGGCAACCAGTATATATACTCACTTTACTTCACCAATTCGTCGTTACGCAGACGTTTTGGCACACCGACAATTGGCGGCAGCTATAGATTATGAGGTGTTGAATCCTGCCATTAGTGACAAGCAACGCTTAATTGAAATTAGCAATGGTATCAATTACCGCCATCGCATGGCACAAATGGCTGGTCGTGCTAGTGTTGAGTACTATGTTGGGCAGGCTCTGAAAGGAGGGATTGCTGAAGAAGATGCGTATGTGATTAAGGTTTTTAAGAATGGTTTTGTTGTATTTATTGCCAAATTTGGTCTTGAAGGTATTGTCTATACAAAGAGCATGACGAACATGTTGGAACCTAACGTTGAGTTTTTGGAAGATAAATATATGCTGAAAGTGGAAATTCGAGATCCACCAAAGCCCAAGATGGTCGAAGTTCAAATGTTTCAAAAAGTACGAGTACGTGTTGGTACAGTCCGTGATGAGCATTCAGGCAAACAAAAGGTAGATATTCGGTTGGTGCACTAAAGTTGACCAAAACCAATGTCCTTACAAGCTACAGTTTTGATGGTTTTTACAGGGAGACTATGGTTGATTTAAAAAATATAATAGAATAATGAATTTATCAGGTTAAATGGAATATTTTATTGTAAGACTTTACATCGTATAAGAGGAACTAGAAAAGCCTCATTGATTGCTTGTCAAAAGAAAACCCCTTAGCAAAAAGATCCTTTTCGTTAGATTTGAACTGTCTAGAACTGGTAAGAATCAAAAGGAAAAAGAAGGTACAACATGGTTAAAAAAGAACATTAAGTAGGATTAAGGGGGCTGGGAAAAGAAAGATATGGGCATCGTTACACATGTTTTTCTAAATTGAGTTTGGAAGGCTCTACGAAAAAACCAGTGGCCTTTACGCAGAGTGTAGGCTCTTCGTTGTCAGAAAGGCGATAAAGTTCACCGTAAATCCAACCCTTCCTTCCTTCTATTTTCGTAGTGTTACAAACGATCTTGTACAGGTGTCCACAGATAGAAGGGGCCACATAAGTTATATCCAAATTAACGGTGACGCCTAGGCGAGACGCAAAGTTGCCAAAAATACCGTAAGCCAAGGCTTCGTCGAGCATAGAAGCAATGAAGCCACCGTGCAAGATGTTTTTGTACCCGCACAATTGTTCGTTAGGATAAAAGAAGACAACCGAGCCCTTGCCAGACTTTTCAACAAAGTAGTAAGGACAGAATGCAAGGGCCTTTTGATGGACATAATTAGCGACCAGGGACTTATTTTCTTCAGATTTGTAAGGCTGGTAAAGGACATAATTTGGGTCATCCCTTACAAGTTGAAAGTCACTGTGAGCTGCTAATTTAGTTTCAGGCATGGTATGGATCAAGTGAAAGGTAGGTAGATGTAAGAGTTGTAAAAAGAGGCTCAAAGTGCTGTGGAAACGCTTTGAAATTTGATTTGTGGGTGCTTACGTTTGGAATAAGCAGGGTTTATCAAAAAATTCGTTCAAAGATCAATGGTGGGTTCTTCTTTAAATGGAAACGACAAATGAATGAACCAAGTTGTTTGCAAGGAGAAGCGTACTTTTTAAACTGAATGAACGCTATCGCCCTCTGCGACGGACGAAATTTTTTCAATTTCCATGGTTCCGAAAGGTATGATATTATCGAGGATATGATATCCGCTTGGAAGATATTGTTAGTCGCAGGTGAGCTACGAAATCCGGAGGAAGGTTGCACGTGGAAATGCTTCTACTCTGTTTGTTACTTGGGGAAGGAGCAATACGAACGACTAGGATACAAGTCGGTTCCATGATGTAAACACAAACAACAAAAGTAAAAACGAGATGAGACAGTGATATTCCCTTGCTGCAAAGCAAAAGAACAATAAAGGAACAGGAAAATGGGTTTGAATTTGAATATGAATTTTGGTAAAAGAAGCAGTCCGAGGTGCTCATCGGAAGCATTGCATTGGATCTTTCTTCTTATCTAGATCAAAAGTCAAAGAAGTCTCGGTTTGTTTATTAACGGATCGCGGTGGAGTATGATAAAGTACACAGAAAGTCGCAAGTAGGTATTGCGAGAGCGCGTTGCAAATATGTTGTTTTTATTTTGCGCACATTGTTTTCTCTCGCTATTTCTCCAATGCTAAAGAAGAGAGCGAGAGTGTGGAATTGGCGCAAAAGTCACCACACGGATGGGTCATTTCTAGAAAGAGAAACTCACGTTTTCATTGAGAAATTTGACTCGGTTTTTCATTGTACTTTTTTGTATTTTTTATTTTTCATCCTCCCATCTCTACAGAAGTGTATTTTAACCAACTCTGCAGCGTCTTTTTTGTTTGAAAGTTTCGAGGGCGACATACAAAGATCGAAATAAAGAAAGTAGAATTTTTAGAAAATGAGTTCATCAGAATCTGCAAACGGAAAATCGTGTCCGATTGATCATCGCGCGTATATGCAGCAGCAGCAACAACAACAACAACGGCCAGAAATGCTGGAAAGAGAAAATGGAAATTGGTCTTCGTGGTTGAAGACGTTATGGACGACGAGCGTTCCAATGGAGCTTGCTCCGCCATCGGTTGTTGCACAGCATCGCGCACAAGAGTTGAAGGGCCAAGAAATTCCGCCCGAATGCCCTATGCACTCTCAGCGTGAAGAAGCAAATGAAAAAAGGGGACCTTCTACTTGGTTTCGATGGTGTCAGGAAGGACCTGAAAGAAGAGGTGCAAGTGCAGCCGGTGGTGTTGACATGAGAAACATCCCTTCTGAATGCCCAATGTCGAAACAAGAAAATGGCGGTGGAGAGAAATCGTCATGGTTTTCATTTTGGAAGCCTACAGAAGTGAAATCATGGGACCAACGACAAGAACAAACACAAGTACCAGCACCGGCGCAAACACAAGGATACCCTTCGGAATGTCCAATGTCACAAACCACGAGCAAGGCCAAGGAAAGCTGGTGGGGACGAATGTGGGGAAAGCAAGAGGAAGAATCTATGGAGATTAACCCGGACAATTTGATGTACAAGGAACTGTCGCAAAAGGCCAAGGAAGATCAGGTGGTGGATTTGGGAACGAAGCGGTCGACAAGCAGCATTCCAAAAGCGGATGGAGATTTGTGGAAGTATCCATCGCCTCAGCAAATGTACAATGCGATGTGGCGAAAGGGATATCGTGACAGCGGAGAGAATGTGCCAATGATGGTGGAAATCCACAACTTTTTGAACGAGGGAGCGTGGAAAGAGATCCAGGCTTGGGAGCAGATGAATGGAGAAGGCACGGATGCAAAGTTGTTGCGATTTGAAGGAAATGCTAGTAAAAAGAGTCCTCGAGCCATGTGGTACATGATGCTTGGACGGGTATTTCCCAGTCGATGGGGAACCTATGAAGGACCGTTTGATCGACACGATTGGTATGTTCAACGAAAAGACAACCAAGTGATTCGGTACGTGATTGATTATTACGAAGCGCCCGACGAAGGTGGTCAACCAGTTTTTTCTCTAGACGTTCGTCCGGCGTTGGACAATGTCGAGGCTATGAAGATGCGATTTCGCCATTGGCAGTCGATGAGGCAGTAGAATTGGTTTGAGTTGGCAATTGCATTAGAAGAGTGGTAGTAGGAGTAGTAAGAAGAGGAAGAAGAACAATAATAATAATATCATTCATCATCATCATCGCAATAGCAATAGCAATAGCAATAGCAATTGTAGCAGAACGACAACGACGATAAAATAGAGTCACGATGGACCGTGTGCAGGAAAATTGAAATGACCAAAAGCGCGTAGCATTTTTTTTCTTTTTTTCTTTTTTTCTTTAACCTCTACACTTGCTTCTATAACAATTGTCCTGGCCGTGTCAATTGAATTTCATTGACAGTGTGCTCTGCTGTTTTCCCTCCTCTCTCCTCTCTCCTCTCTCCTCTCTCCTCTTTCACTGCACTCACCTCCTCACCTCACCACACCCACCACACCCACCACCTTCCATACAAATGGGAACCCTACCCTACCCTACCTTACCGTGTCGGCCAACGTACCGTGGCTGACCGAAAAGATCACATGAAAGCTCCTCCCGTCTCCCGTCTCCCGTCTTTCCCCCCTCTCTCTGTGTGTGTGTCTCTCTCTCTCCCTCCCTCATTCCCTCCCTTCCTTCCGCTCTCTCCTCCCTTTAGAATGCACCCGACACAGCCTCCTCGTATCTGTGCCTGTGCACCATCTCCTCAGGACATTGTGAATGGAGGAGTCGGCCCAATCATAACGTTGCATCCCGCACAATTGGAAAGGAACAATGGGTTCGCTTAAAACTTAAATCAGCAACCGTTGCTTATCCGTTCGTGCGAATCATAGATCTGAATTCATAGAAAAGAGTCTAGATGGTTCGGTTTCCTTCTTTGATTCGCTCTTCTCCTCCTTATCTACAATGACGTAGGCTGCTCCACTTTAAAGTTTGAGTTGTCTCCTCAATGTCGTCATTTTATCATTCATCGGTAAATGGATTTCGTGATTTTTAGATGTACAACCTCGAATCTTATGTTTCAACCCCACGGTTTGTTACCTCTACTCCAATCATTGGTTCGTTAAAACCGCTTGTTCTCGTAGGTTTGCTAAAATCGCGTTTGTCCATTGTTGAGCCTGTGAATGGTGGTTCTCTCCCTAATCAAACAAAGTGTCGTCTTGTTGTTTGTGTTGCTTTCATTGTCCTTTGTATCGTTCTATCTCCTTATCCATGCTGGTTATATATACCCCAAGTTTACCTTTTCTTTGTTTCTTTACATACCATCTAACCCCATTCCCTTTCTTTTCCTTTGTCCATCCACTCACTAATTACTTTTCCATATTGTCAATTGGCTCTACAACTTGTCATTCTTTCTGTTTCTTTATCCATCGTCGATATCGTTTTCCTTTTGTTTTCGCTCGAGTCGCTAGCTGTCTTTGTCGCGTTGTACTTTTGTCGTGTGTTGAGTTTGGATCCTCTTTTTCATTCTCTCCTCCTCTTTGGTGTCTTCTTTGTGTCACCAATTTTTTTTTCGCGATTGCTCTCGATTCATTGTTCATTCTTTATTCCCCGACGACGTTTGGAATTTGTATTCTCCTTCTCCAAAAGTTCCTGGGCATTGCTTCTCAGGTTTGTCTTTTTGGTGTACCGTGTCCAACTGATTGTGTGTGAAATCAATTAGTGTTTTGTTTGTATACATAGTTTCGCGTTTTGAAACTCGTTTTCAATCTTGTCGCTGTTTCGTTCTGTGTATTCTTTCCTGACGAAAGAAGGTTTGTGTCTTTCTTGTCTTTTTTTCAATCGTTCTTGTTTTCTTGGGTAATTCCATTTTCCTACTTGTTGGTCGCTTGAATTTTGTTCTTCTGTTATCAACAACCAATTCACCTCTATTTTAAATTTTTCTTTTTTGAATCGTGGTTTTGAGATTTCTTTTTCTTTTTTTTTTTTTGCCATTGATTCCAATAATACTCTTTGGTGTTTTCTCTAGTTATCCCCCTCTTGGTACTTTGTATTTTCCTATTACAATTTATATCTTGTTTTCCTTTTTTTTTTTTTCTTTGCTTGAGATTCACGTTTGGTTCATGTTGATTGGATTTTCGAAACTCACATCCAAACATTCCCCCCTTTTTTTTTAAATACGGTTCCTTTTGATCTCTTTTGTTTCTTATTTTCTTAGATTCTTGTCGGTTTTCTCGCGCTTTCACACTCATTCTTTTCCCCTCTTTTTTTTTTCCCCCCAAAATCTATTTCTATTTCTATTTCTATCTATTTTTTTTAAATCTATCTATCTATCTACTTCTCTCTCTCTCTCTTTCTCTTCCTCTTCCTCTCTCTGTGTTCTAATTGAGTGGAGTCAATTTTTCTACTGTACACCTTCTCGTGTGCGCGTATACCATTTTGATCTTTTGAGATTTTGAATTTTTTTTTGTGGAGATTCTCTACAAGATAGCTATTTTGTTGTTGCTTCTTTTATTGCGCAACTGGTTTTAGATCCTTCGTTTTCTTTTTCTTTTTCTTTTTTATATTTCAATCGCATAGACGAGTGTTTTTACTCTCTCTATCTTTAACCTCTCTCCTTCGCTTTATATATATATATATATATATATAAAGTGTTCTTTCCCCTTCGCTTTTTTCTTGAGCTTAATTTCTTTTTTCCTTTTCCCATTGGTACACTATGAGTTCTCCCCCGCCTAGCAACTCAAAATCCAGTTCGGTTAAGCGACCTTTGAATAGCTTTATGCTGTACCGGCGCGATCGCCAACTGGAAATTCCCACTACGAACCATCAAAGTATTTCTCGGATTATTGGTGAATTGTGGAGAAATGAAAGTGCCCAAGTCAAACGTTACTACGCTGAATTGTCCGCCTTGGAACGTCAAAAACACATGCTTCAAAACCCCGAGTACAAGTATACGCCGAAAAAACGTGCATGCCGGAGATCCAAACGCAAGGCTAGTACAACAACAACACGTTCCCGTCCTCAAACGGATTTTGCTATCCTTCAGCAAATTTCCACCTACTCGGCTTCCACCGAACAAACCGCTTCTGTCTTGTCTCGTGTAAATGAAGAACGTCTTGCCGCCGGTACTTCCGATACCAAAATCCCCGTCGATTTGGCTCAGCAAGTTTACAAGCTAGCAGATTACAATATGGATCCCCATGCAGTAGACGAATCGGATAATGGGTCGACCTCTACTCTTTCCTCACCTATGGTTCGAAATTTATCTTTACCTTCTTCTTTGCCCGCCGCTTCTTCCAACATTGTTCAGAATTCTACTGAACCTTTGCAAGATACCCTTACGTTCCATCGGCACCCATTCCCTTTGGCACGGACAAAGTCCTTATTTCAGCCTCCTACCGAGACATGGTTTCCCAATGTTGCTCCCCCTTTGAAACGATCTCTTTCCATTAATGACTCACGGGATGCTTCTGTTTTGCTCTCGAATTCATCCGATTCCATCCCAGATGTCGATGATGCTTCTGGAGAGTATTCAACGTCCGCTGATTCGTATCCCATGCATCATCATCAGCCAGGATCGCGATCCTCCGTAAGCATCGATCCCAATTCTATGAAAAATTCCGCTTCCAACAACTTGGTGGAATCTTTACAAGCAGCGAGGAGAGCTTCCGTGGCAGATGAAGTTGATTCTAGTCCCAAGACACCACCTCCCACAAACTTACATGAGCCAAGAATTGAATTTGGTAGCTTTGAGACTCCCTCTAGTATTCGAAACTTCGGTATCTCTTCGGTCGGTACGGATAATGAAGATCCTTATGTAACTCCATACTATACCCCAAGACCCAATCCAAGTCGCATGAATAGTGCTGCATCTGGTTATTTTTCATCTCCAACCTCTAGATACTCTGTTCTTGATGCATTTCAAACACCCCAATATGATGACGTTGTGAGAGAAAAGACTTATTTAGACGTTGAACCTTTGATGGGAGACTTGTTTTCAACGAATACTTTAGACAATACAGAGCTCAATGACTTATTTACACAAATCCCCAATCATGATGCTCTTCATGAAACAAGAGAGGAGTATTCAAATTTGACTCCGTCTTTACTGGAACCTTGGTTGCCCAATGGAAACTAACAAAAACATTTGTTTTGCGCATATGACTGATTATTAATGAACGATCCTAATTATTTGATTTTTATATAGTATAATTCTGATTTGGAAAAAAAAATGCGCATGTATGATTCCAAAGTCGATTTCATGATTCTATTGTTCTAATGATGAGTAACTTTTATACTCACATTACTAAACTTTAAAATAGGGGAAATGTTATTGTTGAATCTTTTCTTTTTCTCTAATTTCTTTGGACTGAACTGACCTTTTGTGGCCTTCTGCTTTTCGTTTGTTGTGAACCTAAGTTGACGCCAACTTCAGATTCTCTTTTAATCCTTTTTTTCTCTGTGTTATTTTTTCTTTTATTAACATAATCTTAATTTGTGTAATCGATGTCTCTGTGGTTGTCCATCCTATACTGATGAAGAAAAAATCGCTGAAAAGGCAAAGACCTATATGCGATGCGTTGGACGAAACTTTAGTGACTATTATTAATTCCTAATAATATGCATATAGCATGTACAATATATCAAATCTTTTACGAATGAATGGAATGATTTAACTACGCAAATAAAGCTTTCGTAATAAGAACTAGTAAATAAATAATAATAGGAATGAATAGATGGAGTATATAAACAGGAAATCAAAAAAATTAAAAAAAAAACCAACATTACTCTGTGGAAATAAAACGCAAAAAAAAATGAAAATGAAAATAAAACAGAATCGACAACCAAGAAAGGGTAATAAAAGCTCAAACATATTTAGATGGGAAAAGGAATCATGATATCAAGGAGAAAAAAAAAAAGAGAAAACAAAGGATCAAGGAATAAAGGAATTAAAAAGGGGTTACAAAAGCTAGCATAAAAGAGAAAAACAAGAAATAAAAAGAAAAATAAACTAGCAAGCTATGATCCTAAAGGCAAAAGGAGGCAATGCCGAAAGAAATCGGAAACATATTGATTTCAAATTTCAAGAAAATAAATAAGAAAACCAAAAGGTAAGAATCATCACTGTTTTCATTAGAGGGGGTTTGTGTTTACTTTTTTTTGGTCAAACAAAACGTAGCAAGGTTCCGCTACAGTTTTTCAAGTTTGGCTTTTTTCATCACAAGGAGAAGATCAGCATGAAATCCCTAATACCTGCTATGAACAGGTGGAAGGGCTTTGGGTATTCGTAGGGTAGGGGCAAAGCTTTCTATACCTAGAATGTACAAGCATACCAAAGGGGTGGTTTTCCTTTCTGTGTAGGCCGCAAAAAGTTCATGCTTAAGTTCAGGAATGCTCGAAAATCCGTGTTCTTGAAGCAACTGCAAAACCTTTATGTTGAACGGAGGTTTGAGCATAGACGAACGGATGGAAGATAATCCGGGGAAATTGGAAGACAATAGAGGAGATAAATAATTACAGTAAGAGGACTTTTTTAACCATGGAAATTGGCTGGCTTGTTCCAACGGTATTCGCTTTTTTGAGTCCACATTTAACATAGCACTTATTAGAGCGCGACATTCACTGGAAAGGTAAGAGGGAAATTCAATTTTACCAGACTTAATTTTTGAATGAAGCATGGGAACGGAAACATCGTCAAATGGGACACGACCACAAACCATTACGTACAAAACCACACCTAAGCTCCAAACATCCACTTCAGGTCCAGTGTAAGGAACAGCGTCCAAAAGCTCTGGAGCTGCAAAATATAGACTGCCGCAATAGGTTTGCAGCAGGTCAGTCTGGCTATAAAAATTACTTAGACCGAAATCAATAAGCTTTACTTGGCGCAAGTCCTCGGTAAGCAAAATATTTTCGATCTTCAGATCTCGGTGGACAATGAGGTTTTGATGAAGGTACCGCAAAGCATCTAAAAGTTGAATCATAAAGAGACGAGCTATCCCTTCATCCAATCGGCCATTTGCCAAAATGTACTCCAAAAGCTGACCACCACCGATGTATTCAAATAAAATGTAAGTGCACGTTGGAGTTCTAATAGTTTCAATGACAGGACAAATGTTTGGGTGTCTCAAAACGCGTCCAAGCAATGCTTCGCGTTGTATGCGGACAGTTTGTTTCGTATTGGCAGGTGTGATTGGAATCATCTTCATCGCAGCCTTTTCACCAGTAATTGTATGGATAGCTAGTTTCACTTTTCCCATACTTCCAGAACCGATGGTGCGTTTTATGATCCAATTTCCGATGTGTCGACCAGGACCTGCGGTCCCAACGTAACCGGAAGTCGATTTTTGATGTCTTGACAATGCATCAATTTTAGAAAGAGTGGGTTTTCTAGGTACCGCGAAAGATTCAGAAGAGTAATTTTCCACTAAAGAAGACAACTTCATATTAAGGGGGAAAAAGAAGCAAAACTGACGTTTAGAAAAAAAATAAAATCAACGTATAAAAAAAAGAAAAACCAAACAAAAAAGGAAAGGTATCCGAAGAATTATCCACAACCCAAATGAAAAACCAAGAAAATAAATAGGATGAAAAAGAAACGTAAATCTTTTAACACAGAGTTTGTTTACAGCATACTACGAAAAAAGTTATTCAAAAAAAATAAGCAGAAAACCTCAAGCTTGTCTATCAATACGATTCATCCAAAGTGTCAAGTGGTAGTAGTAGAAGTAGCAGTTGTAGGAGACAGACAGAAAATCTGAAAATAACTGTTGGGGACAAAGAGAATGAGCATCATGTACAGAAAATAATTACAATAATTATCCACATGGATATCCAAGAAAACTAAAGTATGTGCGGTTTCTTAGGGGTTCTTCTCTTTTGACACCTATGATTGATACATGTTTGTCATGAGGAAGGTCAAATTCAAAAAGCACTATAAGTTTCCGATTTCCTCATGAATAAAGATCTACTCTCAATAGATGCATGATTGCTTCTACTGTTGTTACAAAAATGGTTTGTTGGATCCTACAAGATATCGGTTTGTGAAATTGTTTTAGAGTGTAGTTGAAGACTATGACTAGAAAACGAACGAATAGATTCAGTAAAGCTTGTTTATATTTTCCTGTTTTTTTTTTTTTTTTAGTACACCGACGAACCATTTCGTAAATACAATTAGGGATCAACTTGTGATGGTTTATTACTTCAAGTTGTTAACATTTGGACGAGATATAAAAATAACTAGAGTTAAATCCATAAAAAAAAAAAATACTTTACACCGCCTTTGCTTGTACGATACTCAATAGAAAAGTCCTTGACTTTTTATGTATTTTTTTTATTTACATAATCGTAGAGAAATATAATACAATATATCACAACAATATATAAGTATATTGTTATTCTAGTTGAAAAGTCGAGTCTTTGCTAGAACAGTCTAGAGAAATTTCAAATTTCGTACTTAATCGATCCAAAGTGTTATTTCTCGTGAAATCTTCTAAATCGCAGTACTTGTCAGTTGCGAAAATCACTTGAAAGAAATCGTATTTATTCACATAGACATTTTTCGTTTCCCTTACACTTTAATAAAAAATGGAAAAATTACTAGCATTTGCTACTGAATTACAGGCTCAAGGAGGTGGGTCAGCCAATCCTCCTCCTCCTTCTAATCAAAAATTGGATACTTCTGTTTTGGATCATATTTTTGGATCAAATCCTGCGGATGAAATGAGACATGCCATGAATGGCATTGAAGACGAGTCTGTTCCCCTCGATCAAAAAGAGATTGCTTTTGATAACTTAGAAATGCTTGTTGAACATATTGATAATGCAAATAATTTGAAGCCATTACAGATGTGGCCTCGTTTATTGAAGCAACTTGAAAACCCCGAACCATCCCTTCGAAAACTCTGCGCCTGGGTTATTGCTACTGCTGTACAAAACAACCCTCGTTCTCAAAATGACTTAATTGAAAATGATGGTTTAAATAAGCTGTTTACTAGTTTACAAAAGGAGGACTCGGATGAAGCCAAAAGTAAAATTTTGTACGCTATCACCAGTGAATTGAAGCATAATGAGCCCGGCGTGTTTTTACTTGACAAGATAGAGAATGCTTGGAGTCAATTGGATGCTATTCTTGATATGAAACATTCCAACATGACCAAACGTGTAATCTTTTTCTTCAATTCCTTGTTGATTCAGGAAGACAATTCCAAGCAGGTTCTTTTCGAGAAAGCCAAAGCATATTCTTTTACAAACAAGGTTTATCAATTTGCGTTACAACACTCATCCGATGAAGATTGTGTTGCCAAAGCACTGCACACACTCTCTTTGTTCTCTAAACATGGCTTGAATGTCTCTGATGTGCAAAGTTTAGTAAAATCTGTCAAGGAATTCGAAAGCACTTACCCTGAAATCTTCACCACTGAAGAATGGAAGTCTTTCCATGATTCGTTGGAGAAGTCTTTGTAAAAAGCAGAAAGATCTCTTTGTACTTTTATCTTTAATAGTTAAAGTGGTTTAACGTTCTTGCTACTTGATAATAGTAGCTTTTCGTTAAAGCAAAACAAAGATGTTGAAAAGGGTTTTGGGCTTATGATGTTTAATTTGGTGCTGTTTACTTTGTTTTTCTTTCTTGATCTATGGTTAGGTTCATGAATTCATAATTGTTATTATTACGATCAAGCATTAATAATTTCTATTCATAAACGTAAATAGTAATCATCAAAGAGATTTTTCTATTGCAAATCCATTCCATGAGAGTAGCCCAAAAGTCAGCTATATCTACTATAGCCTTGAAGTTTCCCTCCCTGTAGTTTTTTATCTTCGTTTACGCCGGTGATCATAATCAGAAATTCGATCTCGCCTCTTTCTTTCTCTATAGGTATGATCATCTCTACTATGGTGTCTATGGTAAGAATATGTATCGTAATCTCGTACCCTTTCACTACTTGACGAATAATGTTTTCGATGTCGTGACGAACGCGAAGGAGAAGGGCTTCTTGCTGTCCTGCGACCAACGGAAGGAGAAAGCCTTCTGTCTTCTCTTTCTCTTTGAGGGGAAACAGACGATGAAGAACGTACACTTTCAACTTGGGTGTTGTGATTGCTTTTTTCAGTCGAATTATCCCCAACAGCTTTAACAGGCAAAAACATTGTCTTTTTTGGGTCCTGTTTTCCCCAGCTTCCTACTTCAGGAACTCCCAGATCCATGGGCTTTGCGCCCATTCCAAGAAACGTCGGGCGGCGATTAACCTCAAATGCTTCTTTCGAAGAAAGTTTACCATTCCATCCCATGCCACGAAGCATCGCAGCACCGAAATCTTCTACGGGTATATCAGCATAATCTCTTAAATTGGAAGAATCCGGTAGCAACTCAATATCACGGTTATACATCTCTCTTTCGTTCTCTGCTTGATTAGATATTATCTTAGCTTGTGATGAGTCTGAAAGTGCATTTTCACCATTTTGATTTTCCAAAATCATTTTCACTTCCAATGGAATATTAGGGTTATCTTCTTTTTTGTTTGCTTCCTGATCTGATACAGAAGAAACAACAGATCTTGCTTCAACATTGGAGAATCTGTCCGTATCTTCTAGTTTCGTTAATTCCACGGCAGACTGTTTCACGTTAAGACCGTAATTTAAGCCAATTTCAGGAAGCCGTTCAGGAGCATTCTCGGTTTCTTTTTTACTTCTTTGTTGCTCAATTCTTTTTTTCCTGTCTTCTAGCCAACTTTTATTTGCTGGGACATGAATGATTTTGGGATTCTTTCTTTCAAAATGGGCTTGTTGAATCTCCTTGTCTTTGTATTCAATGTCACCATCTTTATTTAGTCCAGTAATAAACTGAGGGTCTTTTAAAGCATCTTCTTCATCGTCCGATCCTTGGAATGCTTCTAAAATAGCTCTACGCTTCATTATATAAAGGAATCAGGGACTTAACAGAAGTGAAGAACAAGATAAAAAAAATTCCTTTAAATAATATATAAATGTCTTTCTTTATGCTTTCGCTAGTACTTTAATGTTCATTCGTGCAAGTATTCCCAAATATCCACAGTTTGGTAAAGGGAAGGCCTTTTTTTGGTTTACCGATTCGTTCAAAATCTTTAATTAACTTAACGTAAAATATTATCATCCTTAATTATCAACACCGTTATATAGCGATATGCAAAAATAAAATTAGTTTACGAAGATTGTCTGTTTTCATACCTTTAGGGGTTTCAATGAATGTTTGTTTCTGCGTCTTTTGTTTACATCTGCCTCCCTAATGAACTGTAGGTTGCATGTTGTCTGCTGAATTCCATAAAATGAAACAGCACATGAAAACGTATTTCTGCGAGTGTTAGTACTGATTTCTTGGTTACGAAGTAATTAACCAAACGCGCTCTGATTGTATCAAGCAGTTCCTCTGGAGGCTTTTCTTATAATGGTACAACCAGACAGTGCACTAGGAACAGTTTAAATAAATTCTTATTATATTAACAGTTATTACAGCTGTCTACGGCCACACCTAGGCGAAAACACCAGTTCCCGTCCGATCACTGCAGTTAAGCGTCTGAGGGTCTCGTTAGTACTATGGTTGGAGACAACATGGGAATCCGGGATGCTGTAGGCTTTCTATAACTTTTTTTAACATTCACTTTGTTTTTGACTTTTATGTTCTTTCTAAGCGTTGTTGCACTTTTTTATGTTTTCAACTGCTTTTATACAGTTACTGCAGTCTCGTACTTCATGACTTTCTGTTACTCGACGAGTGACAGTACTGAGCATTGGAATTTGTAGGGAAATGGGTAGTGAATAAATAAAGCAAAGATATTTCGAAAAACGAATCATTCATTCGTTTGATGTCTTTTACGTTAAATCTTAAAAAAAAAATTTAACAAGGAGAAAAGATAAGCAACCTTCTTTGGCTGATATTTTGGAAATGAAGCTGACCTTGCGTCTTCAATTTAGTATCCTGTATACGGTTAAAACTACATGATTATTTTGATGTATGCTATTGAAAAGATGCATATACCTCATCTTTGTACGACTCATCTATTAACCGGTATATAAACGGAAAGGTGTATGAGTCGGTTTTGTCACATAATTTCCAATATAGCATGGATCTCTTTTTATTCTGTATACTTAATATGCGCAATTTCTTTTTCTTCCACCCAAATAAGGACCATTATGTGGAATAGTAGAACAATTGCAAATATATCATAAAAATACATAAAAATATCCTTACTAAAATTTTTTACATTGAAGGATGGAAGTTGAACAGAATTAAAAATAATAATTAAATAAAAAATAAAAAGGAAAGAGAACTTAAATCAAGAGAGACGCTTCTTTCGTGTGAATAAACGCAAATGCAGTACCTTCTATATCATAAACAAAATAGCCTATTTCGATAAAATGAGAATGATTGATTAAATAAAATATAGACGAAGAGAATATCTAAGCAGAAACTTCATTATATATATATATATATATATATATTTCTTCTATTTAAAACTTATTATTTGTTTATTTAGCCCATCTATTTACCTCGGTTCAATTCTTTAACACTTTAAGGGGCTGCGCTATGGTCCTTTATCTAATGAAGATAGCTACACTTTGAGCTTTTATGAACAGAGAAACGCAAACGCTGTGCACCTCAAAATTCAAGTTTTCTTTACTTATTTTATGGATTAATAGAAGAAATTGAGGATTATTGCTCAGGAATTAAATATGTTAGACTTATTTGCGATTATAACAAAAGGAGGCATAGTCCTTTGGAAAACGTCTGATTCAGCTGCCTGCCAGAAATGTTTACAGGTGTTGTTTTATGAAGCTTTCTTAAGTGAACGAAAGAATATGGAGACTACATTTCATCAAGATCGGTTTACGATACAATTCCAAGAGTCAATTCAAAACGGCATTGTTTTTGCGGTAAGGAAGAGGCAACACATGATTTTATGATCATGAATATTAATTATTAAAGCAATTTTTCTTTGCAAACTTGATTCCTACTTCGTTCATCTCTCTTACTACTAGATTGAATTACTAACACCTTTAGGTCGCCTTCCAAGACGCAAAAGCTGAAGCTTTTACGCAGAGCTTGCTGAATAGTATGCATAACATATTCATTAATTTATATCAGGAACAGCTGAAAAACAAAGATTTCCCATCCGAGGACGATATCATAAGAAATTTCGTCCCATTATACAACGCTAAATTGTCCCAGTTAAGTAAGGTGTCCGACAAAGAGAATCTGACTTCAAATGAGGTCAATCGTCAAGAAAAAAACAAGGCATTACCTCGTCAACAGCCTCGGCAAAAGATGCACACCTCAAAACAAGCTCCATCCACTAGCAAAAAAGGAAAAAAAGAGCTTCGAAGATGGGATGATCAGTTGACAAATGAAGAAGAAGAGGCTCTAAATTATTCTGGTAACGTTTCGAATGAAGTTCCTAGCTCTTCGCAACTGTCAAATGTCGTTGGTGATACAAATTTTCAGAAAACAAAAAAGGGTGAGGTTGTTATTGGCGATTTAGAAACCGATCCAAATCAAAATTCCGCTACCACCTCATCGTCAGCCTTTTCATTTTTCTCTGGACTGATTGGTGGTAAGTACTTAAAAGAGGAGGACTTGGATCCTGTTCTTAAGAAAGTACAAGAACACATTGTCCAAAAAAATGTTGCCAACTCAATTAGTCTTGAACTATGTAAATCGGTTAAAAAGTCGTTGATTGGTAAAAAAGTGAGCTCTTTTGAATCAGTCAAACAAACGGTAAATGATGCCTTCCGCGAAACACTTACTCAAATCCTTACTCCAAGCACATCTTTAGATCTTTTGCATAGTATCCGTGCCGTCCAAAAAAATGAAGATAGACCCTACACCATATCTTTGATTGGTGTTAACGGAGTGGGCAAATCTACCACGTTGGCGAAGCTTGCTTACTGGCTTTTATCAAACAACTTTCGGATTCTAGTCGCCGCTTGTGATACTTTTCGTTCTGGAGCTATTGAACAGTTAGGGGTGCATGTAAAAAACCTTCAATCTCTTAAAGGAAGTTCTATTGAGTTATTTGCTCAGGGTTATGGAAAAGATTCTAGTTTTGTCGTAAAAAATGCCGTTGATTATGCCAAAAAAAATAGCTTTGATGTAATTTTAATTGACACCGCCGGTCGGAGACATAATGACCAAAGATTAATGGGTTCTCTAGAAAAGGTATGCATGAACGCTCTTTTTTTCTTTTCTTTTTTTTTTGTTTTGTTTTGACTTACTAACTTTATTAGTTTACCAAAGCTACTAAACTCGACAAAATTTTTCAGGTTGCTGAAGCTTTAGTTGGTACTGACTCTTTAGCTCAAGCCAAACATTTTCAGGCATCATTATACCACCGTCCTCTTGATGGATTCATCATTTCAAAAGTTGATACAGTTGGAAAAATGGTGGGTGTCATGGTCGGTATGGTGTATAGTGTGCGAGTTCCTATTGTTTTTGTTGGCGTAGGCCAAATGTACAGCGATCTCCGTACATTATCTGTTGATTGGGTGGTGGATCAGCTTATAAAATAAAAGATCCTACAGACCTTGATTCACTTTAATTATGAGTTTAGTTGCTAAAGAGTATAAATCATCGTAAAGGAGTTAATAGCTGTCTCCACTTCTTAATTAATAAAGTCCTTATATGATTTTTGTTTCTAAATGGGTTAACTGCCTTTTTGCTATTTCATCGTATTTGAGTTTTTGCAGTCGGTTATACCAAATCTAACAACCTCATACCTGACCTTCGTTTTTCAAGCTAAGTAAATATTCGTCGTTTACTTTGACAATTACAATTAACACATTACTCTTTATGGGGTTTTTAAATAAAGCATTGTTCTTTGGAGGAATATATGGTATAGGAGTATATGCAGGTGCTGTTGCATGGACTATCAGAAAAGACATTCTACGTTATGAGTCAGAACCCCATTTGAAACCTTTAGTTCCAGAAAAAAGAGTCGTATCTATTTATAACAACATTGCCGAAAAATATAGTAAGCGAATAACAAAAGAAGAACTGTTTTCAGGCATTTACTTTCTTCGTTTTTTTCACTTACGAAACGCAAAAGTATGTTAATCTGGATATATAATGAGCTGAGTAGTGTTGTCTGCCTAACTTTGAAGTGATTCGGCAGAAGAAGCCTTAAGGAATCATTCATCTTTCGTCGTTACGATTATTTTTAAGAGATTTATTTACTAATTAATTTATCAGGGTCGTGTTTTGGAAATAGGAAGTGGACCAGGCTCGAATTTTTCATTCTACAAATGGAAACAAATACAATCTTTATCTCTCGTGGAACCTTCAGAAGAAATGCATAAACTAGCTTCCTCGCGCGCTGAAAAGAAAGTTCCAGAGTCGGTTCATCTAAAACAATATTCAGATTTTGAAGAAGTGCCAAAGGAAAGCTCGTTTGATACAATTGTTCAAACATTTTGTCTTTGCTCACAAGAAAAGGCAGTGGAAAGTTTGAACAATGCTAAAGAAATGTTACGTCCAGGCGGACAAATATTGCTCATTGAGCATGGTCAGAGTAAGTATGGATGGCTGAATAAAATATTGAATACTTATGCTGAATCGCATTATGAGGATTGGGGGTGTGTATGGAACAGAAATATACTGGAACTCATTGAAGAGTCTAATCTTGAGCTCGACTCTTGTAAACGCTACAACTTTGGAACAACCTATGTGATAAAAGCTCACTAACTTAACTTTGTCGGTGAGCATTTTTTATCTCAGTCTACTTATTAATTATTGATATAATGCTAATTTAGAAGCAATTTTTGCTGATTTTTTTTTTCCAAAAGTGATATGCCATAACCTTCACCTTCCTAAAGTAATGTAGTGCCAGATCACCAAGTAGCTCCCTCAACAAAGCATAAAACTAGACCTACTACTCGTAAAAGCTACGTTAGTTTTTTTCTTTTTTTTTTTTTTTTACTTCAAGCTTTCTTTTCTTTTTTACCTTTTTATTTAAATAAACAAACAACTTATCAATTTCGAAAATGGAAGATGAAGAAATTCTTAGGAATGCTGTCAACTTGCAGGTTCTAAAGTTCCATTATCCTACTATCTCTAGCACAGTTGACATCGCTTCTCATGTTGCAGTTTATCAATTCGATATTCCTTCTCAACAATGGGTATGTATAGAAGATGGTTCTTAAAGCAACACATTTCTTTGATTATACAATGCTTGGCAAAGTTCGACTCACTGAAGAATATGGTGGTCATTTTCTGATATTGAATTCTCACATTGTCTTCCACTTTATTCTTCAGAAATGTCTTACCGTCGAAACAAGGTACTTGTTATTCTGATGTACAAGAGGACGGTTCGCATGACAATAGCTTTGCGCAGTATTGTTTTCATTTTAATGATTGAATGCTGTTTCTATTTTAATTGATTTATTGCTAAATGCTAACTATGATTGCTAGGTAAAAACCGCCATTGAAGGTACTTTTTTCCTTGTTAAGGACCAATCTGGAAGGATTGGCTATGTGATACTTAACCGGAATTCTCCAGATAACTTATACTTATTTATTGATTATCCCCAAAATGTCCACTTGGTGGACCGTTATTTAATTCACAAATTACAGGACCGTCAGGTAGTTGGATTATGGATGTTTGACCCGAATGACATGAATCGTATCTATAACAGAATTTCTCATCATAAGTTTTGAATATAATGAAAACTTCAGGATAAAATTTTATATACGGAAAAGGTAATGATATTTTCAAACTTGGTATTGATTTACGTCTCGAAGTGAAACATGCGAAAGATGCAGACTTACAAAAATGGTTCTATCAATTAACTGTTTTTGCTTGCCATATTCTCTACACGAAACGAAGGAAGAGCAGAGCTCATATCAGATAGGATATGAACTGAACCTTTATAAGTTCAATTCCTTCATTTTCTTTTCAAAAGCTTTAATCTTTAATGTTTTTCTTTTTTTTTTTGTTTTTACATATAACAAGTCATTGACATTAATAGTATTTGAAGCATCTCGCTCATTCTTACTCTTACTTAAAAAATTTCATCCTTGCTTAACAAGCTTACAATCGCTCCATCTTATGGGTTATTGGGAGATTTGCTAAACAAGTTTAAAAGCTTATATAATGTGGTAAGTAAATAAATTTTTAAAATACGTTCTCAATGACTATGTGTCATTTCTTTGATGTTTTGAATCAATTATCTCGTTTCCATTCTTCCTTTACTAACTCAGTGAAGCAAGCACATATTAAACGCTCAAGTTTCCATTCGTACAGCTTGTTGCCGCCGTTGGGTCGATTGCATTCAATGCCATGATGAAGTCGCTGATCACCCTCTACTCAGGACTCCAGAAATGACTTTAATATGCAAGAAATGCCGTAAAGCATTTCGTGTTCATTTCGGAGAGGAAATGGACGATAGCGACGAATTTTGCCCCAAGTAAGTATTGAATTGAACCCCAGAAGCGTTTTACGACTGCATATCGTCTTGATTGCTTCAAAGGTTTAATAACTTTTCTAATATTAACTTTCTTCAAGCTGTGATAATCATTATGTTGTCAACGCCCTAACAGAACAACCTAAGCCAACGAATCCTTTCCCAGAGGATGTGGATACCAGAATGCTTCCCAACGATAGAGAATTAGAAGAACTGTTAGACGATACCACTCACCTGGGTTGAGCGTTGCAGTTGCTATTGTGAGAAAGCTTCTTCCATTATATATTAGACCATCATGGTTGTACGAACCAATAAATAATTATAAGTCTATTTTGTCTTTTATAGCATCATTTCATAGATTCATTATATATACGAACTATCAATTCTAAAGAATAGAGCGTTGATTAAGTTATGCCTGTGGAATATGGTCGTGATACGGGGAGAAAAAGAGAGGAATGCCAGGTTTATCATAAAGGATTAAAAAACTGTGTCATTTAGCAAATGTTTCTGTGTGTTATAAAAAAAAATCCGAAAAGTTACCAACAGAAACTGAAACAACAAAAAGAATAGGTTCGTTAAAACATCATAAACTTACATCCAACACATATACGATGTTCGGTATCTTGCGTATTGGAAGGGGCATTATAGGATCGAAGTATTAGTACAAATGAATGGAAAAGAAGAAGATAGTGTACTTCAGGCTTGCATGGTATAGTCAATTTCAAAGTACGGAAGCATGGTAGAAACAAATTTTAGAAAGAGAACCATGTACTGATCTACGCGAATCGGCTCGTTTCTTTCTCGGTGTTGCTTTATGAGCTTCAGCAAGACGCTAGCGTGTTTACAAGGATGAACACTGGCCATTGTATTATGAGAATGATAATGAGGAAAGGGCTCCATCGTGACAGTCTTTCCAGCATGCTCTCCGGATACGTCTGCATAAATATCTTTCATGGAGAGTAACTGGCCTCCCGCATTCCATCCTCGAAGAAATAGTCGTGGAGTTCTATAATATTTATCATATACAATGTATAAATCGTATCTCCGAGCTTCATTTCGAGGAACGCTAACGGGAACCATCTGCAGGTCATCTTCTTCTTCATCTTGTAGTGGTAAACCCTCAGAATCTGGAACATTACTGGCATCTTTACTATTTTTTGGGGCATCATAGGATGTTTCTTGAAGCAAAGACCCACTCTGCTCACTATGAATACTGCTCACGGATGAATTGTCATCCATGCCTGAAGGTTTAAATTTTGAATCTTCAGTTTCTACATCCACCCAATCTCCATTGACATCAACATTTATCTCCCTCGGCACAGACAGGACTATTAAGTTAGAATGAATTTTCTACAGATTTCACTCGTCTTCGTGACATACCATGCCGGGTTACCAAATATTGCTTGTCTTTAGGTAAAAATCCTCGAATACGATCGCCACATTCCCAACTCCAAGTAGGAAACTTTGTTACTAAATAGTCGCCTGCTAGAACAAACTGTTTACATGTTAGTAATTGTTGCTTAAGAAACCGGTCAATTTCAAAAACTACCTCCTCTGGACTTATCATTCCAGTCGTTTCAAAGTTTGAGCTTTTACTAGCAGCTGTAATATGTTCCCGCCAGTTCAAAAATGCTGATGTTAGTCGCTGTGCCATTGCTTATGGTTGAAGTCAAGTCGTAGGTAGCGTAGTAAATATATAAGAGAAGTGTCATGATATACAAAGTAATCAAGGATGCGTTTATGGTTCATATGATATAAAATAAGAATGAAGTTCAGTTAATCAGCTACAGAAAAGAATCGGATGAGTCTTAATGTGAAACGGGAATTTCAGATCTGCAATTGAGATAGAAATATGAAACTGAACGAAATGCTTAATAAATTATAAATTTAAACAAAAAGGAATGTGTAAAATGTAAAACGGATACCCATTGAGAGTATCAAATGCTATGATGGATCAATACCAAAGAACACTCCTAGTCACCTTAGGAAAACAAGTTAGCATATATTAGTCGTCTTCATAAGCAGACTTATTCTAATTGTTCGTACTCTTTTATAACCATTATTTGTGATGATTTTAATTGTGCTTTCTTACGAGTCTCGAGAGGGTCTTCAGTAAACCAATACCCACTAGTATTTGATGTTTTTATTAGCTATTTTACACTCTTCAAGTAGTTATAAATAATAATGAGCTGCTATCCTCAAATGGCAATCGGAAAGAGATTACGAGTAAAGCTGCTTTACGATTTTACACCCGAGCCCCAAAAAAAATCCTTATTCCTTTCATCTATTCCACAACTAAGATTTTTCAATCAACGTTCCCTGTACCATTGTCAATCCAGCCTCTCGCTGAAGCCTAGTTATATCATGTTAACAATAGAAAGACCAGAGGTTAATAATACTTACCCATCTACTTGAAATTCTAAAGACTGGCCTGGTTCAACGGTCTTCTTTTCCTTAGTCTTCCAACGGCCTTGTTCTTCTGTAGTGTCCGGTTCAATGAAGGACCAAGAAGAAGGGATGGATTTTCGAGGAATGGAAGCATTGAAAATTCCCAATACCAGAAGGCCAATATGACTAGGGCTTACCAAATTAATTTTTCCTTCTAAATAACGTAAAACGTTAGTGTTTTCTAGTTCCTTTTACTAGTATGACAGGCCAAGAAAAGATCTTGGAAAATATGCACATAAAAAAACACTTACCAAGATGATCTCCTTTCTTTGGAGAGAAAACTAAAACATCTACACGAATCCAACAATAGGAAAATGGAGAATCGTACATAATTTTACCGCTGTTTTCCAAAAATCGCACATTGTCATATGCCAACAAAATTCCATTGATTCGAGGCATTTTGCTGAGAATCATACTATCCAAATGCTCATGAATGGCAGCAAGAGGATTCCTGCTATGCGCAGGAGCAATGGAAAGGTACAAATCGACCGTCTGTTTGTACAATGATAAATCGGGCATGTTGGCAGAATGCAAGTTTACCTTCAGTAGGAAAACCAAACTCCTACTTGTCAACTACCTAATATTCCATAAAAATTCTTTTAGATACACATCCCTTTAGCTAAAATATAATTACTAATGAAGAATCCTTTTTACTGTGTTTGCAGGCAATAGATTAAAAGTCACCGGTATCTGTCTTACCAGCTATCCATTTGAAGACAATTTCATTGAAGAGTACAATATATCACAGTAAATAAGAAAACATAAGCCAAACATCCCTCCAACGGAATGTTTCAAGGTTTTTGAAAACGAGTTAAAAAATCTAATATAGTGAAAACCATGCCCACAGAAAATGAAGGACAGGAGGTAAAATTATAAAGTAGATTTACAGATATCTTCGTTATGCTGTTGTCCATATGGAGGTTTGGCTATAATAGTACCAGTTGTATCAGTATTCAGATATAAACCGGGCCGGGTAGTTAGGTACTTATACCTCATACCTCGTATCTTATCTCTTTTCTTTTTTTTTTATTTTCCACATTCGAAACAAGGAAATTTGTTCCACAGGAAAGACGCTTCAATTAAGTATCACCTATCCACGACTTTCCTATTGTACGATCAGAAGCCTTTTCAAACAACCAGAAAGGCTTTAAAAGGAAGAAGAGCGATTATAATACGGTTTTTGTCCGCCATACATTTAACTCGTTTATAGAAAACGTGATACGACAGCTATGTTTTCACTGGCCGTAGCTTGAAATTGAGGGAGATTAAGCTGAAGCATAAAGCTTTGAGATCTTGAATCAAATAATAAAAAACTCGCAATCCTTCAGGATCTTCGCTATTTTGAACATCCGCCAAACTACCCAGTTTACTAGTCTACATTTTATCTTGGTTAGAATGTATCCAAATACATAGTAGTGAACTTCCAGGTAGGAACCTTTAAAATAAAAATAAAACCATACCTCAAACATAATATGCTCTCCATTCATTCGGATTTCTAGTTCCTGTTTTCCATCCTTGTTTTTCCTAGGCCATTGCTCATCGGATTCTCTAAAGGAAGTAATGTAAGTATCGAGTCATTAAATGTTTAAGACATACTTGATTATCTCACTTTCTTCTACGATAGCTTGGACTTCTTTCAACACTAAAGGACTAACATACACTAGGTACCACAGTTGTCAGCATAATCAAAAAAACACAGTCATCAAAGCATACTCTCTTTTCGAATAAGTGAGTCATTTCTATAATTTGAATTGTTGGCGTAGCGAGCTTTGTCTTTGTTAGTATCTAGTTTTGAAGCCTCTTGTCGTATAGCACACTCGTCGGCTTGGTGCTTCAACAGATTTCCATACCGAGTCCATCGCTGTGATAATCAAATTCTAATTCCCTTGTTAATATGCCATTCCTGAAAAGTTTACGTAAACAAAAAATCTCTAGAACGCGTACCCAAAAACTCATGACCGAATCGGCCATAGTGACCAGAACTTTGTAGTAAAAATTAGCATCTTATAATCATTAAGAGACAGAACAAAATACATACTAATAACGAACGTAGAAATCACTACTCATACTCCAATGTATTGCAAATGAATTTAATATTTTCCAAGTGTTTTTCTTCGTTTCTTATATATGAGCGAGCCCGAATGCAATACATTATTCTAATTACTATAGCTTAAAAACATGGTTAAATACAATAACGAAAGTTGGTCTACTGCTGTATTCCAACTACTAACGGGTTGTTGCTTGGGCATCTTTGTCAAGGGGAAGTTAGAGTTGTGTAACAAGAAATACTAAGTGTAGAAAACCAACAAGAGAGTTTGAAAAAATATAAGAGTCCGAGCAGTTTCATGAGAATTTTTAGTTGTAATATACACAAAGCAAGCACTTTCTGAAGCGTCTATCGGTTCAATTGCTTTGTTTTTGGATGGATATACTTTCTGACTTTAAAGTCAAAAGAAAAATAAACATTAGCGTGCTTGTTTCCCTTGAGTTTGAAGGCTTAAGGACTAGTTGCTAAGAATTGAACTAATCCAGCAGTAAGCTTCTTTTCTACCGTTTAGATTTTACAGGCTGTACCCAGAGATAGTAGCAAAAGTACTGCCGAATGCAATTGCTCTATCGTCCTTTATCCGCTCGTTCCTAGAAATTTGATCTTTCATGACATTTTATCTTGATACCACGAATTCCAATCTTCCAGTTCTCGAAGCCAATGAAGAAATTGTACATGCACAAAATTGTGTTGGATTATATTTCGATGAAGAGAAGAGTCTCGATTATGGAAATGGGACACTATACATTTCTCAGAAGCATGTTTTTTACGTTGATTCTGAAAACGCAAAAAAAAACTCTCTGAAAATTCGCTTGTCTGATATAGTCGAGTTAAATCACACTTCGCGGTATTTTCGGTCTTCCCCAAAGATTCATCTTTATCTCAAGTTTGTGCAAGAAAAATGGGCTTGTAAAATTTGCTTTTACAATAATACGGGGAGTACCTTGGATCCTTGCATGAATTGTGGTGTTGAAGGCCGATTTCGCCTTCTGCAGGCAGATTGCCATCTCAACGGGGAAGGTAATAGAAAGAAAGGAATCTGTCCTACTTGTACTTTTCAGAACTACCCGGACTTACTGTTTTGCGAAATATGCGGTACTCAGCTCACTCATTTGCCTACCGCAGAGCATATACAGCTTTCCTTTCGAAATGGCGGGTCTTCTAGGTTTTTTGAAATTCTTAATGAACAGAGACAGGAAACGATTAAAAAAAAGAACAATGCCTTGCAGGATACTAACCGTCTCAAAAAGATCATTAACGAAAAATCTTTACGAATAGGAGGAATTCGTGATCTTCAACAATCTCATGCCCTCAAACTTGCTCAAAATGGACAAACACTTGTTAGAGCATTTCAAGACTTAGACGCCTTTTTCTCTTTAACCCAAGAGACCATGGACTTGGCAGATCAATTCGTGGAGCGTATACAAAACCTTGCAGGTGTTGCTAAACAATCAGATCAAGTTCAACAACTTTTGAAACGTACGCATCAATTGGGTTTGTTGAGAAACAATTATGCAAACATGGTTTCTGATAATTCCAATGCACACTTATTTCAGGTGGAGCTATGTAAAAGCATTTCTGAATTATTACTAAATCACTTAAAATCTGACACCGATACCATAACAATGACCCACGCCTGGGCCATGTATAACCGTGCTCGTAGAACCCATCTTGTTTCTCCAGCTGATTTTGCAAAAGCTTGCGAGCTGTTTTCTACGCTCGACTTAGGAATTTCCGTTTCCAAGTTATCATCTGGAGCGTCAATATTTCAGCTCAAACTTCCCAATCAAAAGGAAAAGTTTCTCTCTACCTTGTTGCAGACAATGCAACCAAGTGTAACGATCTCGCAATGTGCTATGAAATTGCATTGGTCTATCGGTGTCACCATGGAACAACTTGAATCAGCAGAATCGGAAGGCTATATCGTGAGAGATATTCATGAAGATATTGGATTTGGAATTCAGTATTGGAAGAATCAGTTCCAATATTTTGAGAGCGAACTAGATAATTTTTTAGTTCCGTCGCAAAACCACGTATGACAAGGATAATACATATTTTACGAATAGAACTATTTATGAGCTAATACATACATTCCTCTTTTTCTTTTAGTTTTTTCCACCCACACAAGCTCTTTTGTTTATATATTATAGCCTATCATTATATTCTAATAAAGAATATCAACACGTATGGACTGTAATCCTCCACCAAATACATAATACACTTACTATTGATTAGATTCAATCGAGTTCTACCTGTATTTACATTGACAAAATTAGGATAATTCCAGAAAATGGAGACCTATGAACAGGAGTATCGGTATGATTTGGGATTCCTTCAAATAACGTTCTAACAAATGACAGTTTACTCGCAGCAGATATTGAAGAGAAACTGAACGATCTGGCGAGAACAGCTGACAATACAGCGTCTCAGGCTTGTCAACGACTTCTAAATGAAATTGACGAAGTGGTAAGATCAAGGAATTGTTTCAACAGGAGAAGAAGTTACTAATGAATTGAAGATTGGACAAATAGAAATTGAAGCCGGAAGTGTCCCAACCGCAGAGCGAGGTGCTTTGAATGGCCGAATCAGAAGCTACCGGGCAAAACTAGAAGAATGGAGAAATATTTTTGTAAGTAAATAAACAAAGGGGACATGGATTCTAGAACAAAGACAAAACTATAGAAATCTGTCCTTCTCTTAGATATGAATCTTCTATAGCTAACATTTGAAAACTAGAAAACCGAAATGGCTAATGCCAATCGGAAAGCCCTCTTTGGACAGCGAGATACTACCGCTGATGAATATAAGGGCGTTGATCAAGATTACGATCAGAGAACTCGCCTATTACACGGGAATAGTCGACTGGAAGAAGCATCACAGAGGCTTCTTGAGTCACAACGTGTTGCCAATGAGACAGAGGGTGTGGGAGCCAACATTCTACGCGATCTTCATGGACAACGAAATCAATTGGAACATTCCCTGGGAGTGGTAAGAAGTTGAGTTAATCAACCTTTATATACGATGATAGTAACAGTATGAGTACTGTATTTTAGTATTTCTTATAGTTACCTCTCCATCGTGATGTTGATTTCTTCTCTATTTGTTCTTTAACTAATTATGTCTACTAGTTAGGAGAAACATCTGGACACCTAGATCGCAGCTTAAGAACGTTGAAGACTATGGCGAGAAGGTAATTAACATAATAAAAAAAAACTGAAACTTCCAAGTTTTTGAATCCTTATTTAGGGTGTCTTTCGCATGAAAGTGAACTTATGACTAACATTACTTTAGACTTGCCATGAATCGATTCTTCACAACGGGCATCATTGCTATTTTGGTCATTCTTATTCTTCTCATTCTTTACAATAAATTTCGCTAGTACCTCCAAATGGTGCTTAAATTGGATTCTTCAAATTGCCTGTTTCTTCCAGATGGAATTTTGCATTTCGCGCATAATTTGCCCACATTTGACTAATTAACTCTACGTTCATGTTTGACATATTAATGTTCTATTACCGATTAGCGACTAAATGAGCAATTTTTTTCGATCATTGAATGCAATGTATCAACAATACTTACTTGCAGTGCATAGTTTAATTTGCAAACATTTTCATTCAATTTTTCTACATTATTCACAATTCGTCCTAAAAGAGCGCTTTGCTGCTCTTCCATAGGATTATTCATTTTGGAAATTTCGCTTATAGTAGTAAGTAGGTAGCAGAGCAAGCAAACTGGAATGCACTTACGGTGAGAGGTATAAGATTATGTGCACATACAATGCGAAATATATATATATATATATATATTATGGATTTTTTTGGTTTATAAGAGAATATAAATTTTGTAATCGTGAACTGTGTAAGTGAGCGTTCAATGGATTTTTGCAGCAATATGTTCCAACAATGAAATATCAACTAGATAGTCTTTTACAGTAAGTATCATATGGCTATAGAAATAGTCATATAGATTCATTATTTTACAAGAACTTCTATGAACATATAAGTTTACGGGACGAGCACAAATTTCCAACTTGATGATGAGAAAAGTATATACAAAATATGCACGAGTATTCATACCAAACGTACAAAATATCGAAGAAAAGATTTATAGGTTACTTACTAATTTCATAAATTATCTAACCTTAAGAAATAATAATTAGAAACAAAATCAGCATGATTAAGCTTACATGACAATTAATTATAAACACTGAAAAGAAAGTCGCTTTTTGATATAAAACCCCAAAGATAAGAAGAAGTAATGACTAACACTGTTCGTTTGCTCCTCCATCTTTTTAAAAGGTACCGTGCTGTCGACGGATTGCTATTATTTGTTCTCGTTGTGCGGGTGGTAAAGACTGTATTTGTTCGGGAGTTAAAGTCATAAGCTGATTTATAAGTGCCATCTATACGAAAAAAATTAGCAAATAGAAAAAAATAAGAGAAACTTACCCGTTTTGCTTCAGTGCTGTTTGTGTCTGCATCAGCAGAAATATCAGGACGAGCAGCCGGAGTTGCTCGTGGAGCGGCCTGAGGAGCAGGGGTAGGAGCCTGAGAAGCGGGATTGCTACGCATCGACAATACAACCTGTTGTAGTACTCGAGAATCAATCATATTCATTAACAGCATTGCCTGGAAGGCCGCATAAGGAAGGGCAGGATTAGCATTTAATAAGCGTCTAGCCTCATCCGGAGCTACGTGAACTACTGTCTGTAGCTGGGTAAGCATGGTTAATAATTCTTGTGCTGTGAAAGATGAGAAAACTTTCGCTACAGAAGGAGGAACAGAGTAAGACTGCGGTGTTTCGGAGCCAGCTTTGCTACCCGTGGACGGTAAATGTGCTGCAGATGGTGTACTTGAAATAGAAGGAGTCGCAGTAGGGATAGGATATGAAGGTGCCGATGGTGGAATCCCAGAAGACGAGGTATAAGGATTATACGAAGAAGCTGGAAAAGGACTCCGGCGTGTTGCATTCAAATTTGCTTGCGTATATAAGTCATTGGCAGAAGAGGACGTAGACGGCATAGGGGGAATGTTATAGTCGGAGGCATGAGCTGGATGCATATTTGAAGCAAGAGAATGAGGACGGAGATGAGGAGGAGGGTTTTGATAAGAGGTATATCGAGCTGTATGAGAAGGATCAGCTGAAGAAGAAGAAAAATCACCATGCTTGTCTTGAGATCCGTAATTCTGGTGTCTTCTGGGGTCATTAGAAGGGAATTCTACACGGATTTTTCGAGGTCCAAAAAATTCACGATTATTTAGGCGTTGAACAGCCAAAGCAGTTGTCTCACTGTCATAAAACTCACAAAATCCATAGCCTTTTCCATTGCCAGTTTCCAAATCCATAACCAGCTTGAACTGTTTTACAGGACCCACTTGTTCAAGGATTTCTGTCATTTGGTGTTCAGAAACATCGTAAGGTATGTTTCCGACTAGAATTTGTTAATAAATAAAATCCTATAGCATAATCTTACCAAACACCACATTCCCGACTGTCATCGACATGCTGGTAGTCGCGTAGAGAAGTCTGATCGCTACAACCACCATCATTATTGGACTTTTAAGCAAAAAAAGGAAGTTCAGTCTGAAGTAATCAACCCTTTTCTTTTCTTTTTTTTCTTACGTTAAATTCTCTCATTATTGAACGAGGTTCTTCTATGCATGCCATCTTAATCATCAACCGTGCAGGATCTTTAATTTTTCATCGTGAATATGGACCATCTCCTACATCACTAACACCAAATGAATATTTGATATTGGCTGGAACCATTCATGGGTAAGTTAATTTACGGTCGCCTATATTTCTATAAACAGCATAGTTCTATCACACCAAAGCTAGTATGGCTGTCCGGAAACATATTAGTATAGCGAACAAGCATGGTGATAGTTCTCTTTGTCAATAATGGACGAAGTGTTAAAACTACCTAAGTTTAATGTCACGCTTAAAGAGAAGTTACTAATTGCCCAGTGTTCATGCCATTTCTACGCAAATTAGCCCTTTGCCTGGATCCTCTGGAATTCAATTCTTAGAAGCTACAACGTTCAATATTCACATCCTACAAACGCATACTGGAGTTAAATTCGTGTTATTTACAGACAAAAAACAAACCAACGTACGTCCCCATTTACAGAAATACTACGAACTTTACGCAGATTACGTTCTAAAAAACCCTTTTTACACTTTGGAGATGCCTATTAAATGCCAATTATTTGAAGAACAGCTGAAAAGATACATAGATTCTCATTGACGAATTCATTTTAATCAAACAAACCGAATCCCATCTAGAAAGTATTAGTAACTGAAAAACTATAAATGAAGCTAATTTATGAATAGAATGAAACTCTTGGTTTTTCTATCATAAGCTTCAACAAACTTACATCCTCGTCTGATTCCTCCTCGGCCTTAGCCTCTTCCTTCTTCTCCTCAGCAGGAGCTTCACCAGCAGCAGGGGCAGCGGCGGCAACAGGAGCGGCAGCAGCACCGGAACCAATGTTTAAGAGAAGTTCCTTCAAGTCCTTGCCCTCAAGAGCCTTGGCAAAGATAGTAGCCCAGATGGGTTCAACTTCGACATTGGCAGCCTTGGTCAAAGCCAAAAGCTTGTCAGACTATTATAATTATTGTTAGGTGATCGATTCTAATAATATAAAATTACGTGAGGTCCGAAATAAAACATTGATTCTTTATTAATAGGTTTATTAAACAATATTTTCTGACACCATACGGTGACTTATTTAGAAAATCATTTATGTTTCATTCTTCTCATCGTTCAAAATAAACTTACGGAAATCTCAATACCCTCGTCGGCCAAGATGAGAGCGGAGTAACTTGTAGCAAGTTCAGAGGCAGACATTTTGGTGTTTGGTAAAGTATACCCTTCTGTCATGGTGGTGTCTATTGTTGGGCACAACAAAGTGACTGTCATTTATTAACCCTACCCTATACCTTACAAAACCAACTCTCCGGGTGAAATATAGGGAATAGGTGAAAACGAAGCGGTTGATGTTTGTAATGTTTCACTGGGATATTGTTCAAAAGGGGGAGAATGAATGTAGTAAGAGAGAACAGCATTATATGCAGCCTATAGTCATTAGTATGTGTTTGTAAAAATAAATACCAAAACAGACGTTGATGCAGTGTACAACATGTCAAATGAACGACGTAAAAATGAATGCAGTATAGTACTTCACTGAATATGCCGCAAAGTAGCCAGTAGAATTCTAATAGCGCAGGATCCAGGTTTGTCGTTCATTACACGTGTCGACAAATTTCAATACCCGCTTGTCTGTTTAGCCTACATACCTGCTGTTCAGCCAAATCCATACTACTTGCTTGACCTTGACCAAGGCAGAATGGACCAGAATAAGCGCCGATAATGAAGACAGGTTCTCTGGTTTTCCTTCCAGTTTCAGCATCAATCCTGTAAACAGGATCTTTGAGCTTTAGTCTTCTACATAACCGAGCTAGCTGTCTTCGTGGATAAAGAATTTGCAGCATAGTTCGGGGATCTAATTGACGAGAGAATATATGACTATCAACGAACTTCTTTGATTCTTGGAAACCCTGCATGATGATGATTAGTAAAGGAACATAATTGAATACAGCGGTCTTTTCTTACTCCTTCCAAATGTACTGCTCCCAAAATAGCAAGAATAGCACGTTTCATAGCATCTGGTTTGTAAATTTCCCCAGCCACTCGAGTAGTTTCTACTTCCGTTGTTTTTGCTAAAACTTTTCCAAAAGCCTGTTTAGGATCCTCATTCCAAAGTTGCACTTCGAGACCCCAAGAGTTTCCTAGACGATTCAGCGCGCGTGAGTCTAGCAACCCATCGCGTAGTCCTTGAACTCCCTTCTCAGGTAAACGCGGATATAAACATTTAATTCTCTCCAAAACATACATATCACTCAAAATTTTTCCAATCGTCCATAATTTCTCATTGGATACAGCTGCATTTTTCACGGCTGTTTTGTCTATTAAGGCTTGCGCCAAAGTATTCATCGGAAAGTTTGGCTTCAAACCAATTCTATTGCTTAGAGTAGCTATCTTTGCTAAAGCCTTTTTAGAAGATAATACTTCGCCAATGAATCCATGATTGCCAGTACTATTAAATCGGCATGTGTTCACTTGAATTCCATGAGCCTGTTTACGAAGCAATCGAGACGTTTTATACAATATAGACATTACTTTTAATTAAACATTAATCAATTCCAGCTATTTTTTTCGATACCACGAGAGCAGGGACCGTATAAGAAAAAGATTCAAGAAAAGTACGGTGTAGGTTGCGACGCTAGACACTAAATTTCCACCATAAGCACATATATGAATGAGCCATTCATAGTTTTTCTTGATTTATAGTACTTAAAAATTTTTAAAATTTGTTTTGAAACAAGTCATATTTATAAAATAAGCCTATGAATCTATAAGCTAAGCTTGAAAGAATAGTAGGCAAAGCTTTTGGTTTTCAAAAAAGCGACAAATGCTCAAAAATAATTCTTTATTGATACAATGTCTATAATTGAGAAATTGAATATGCCTTTCCTTCTATTTATTTAAAAACAATTTACAACATTAATACTATCACTTAACCAAAAGTTGAAACGATAAAATAACAGAAAACAGAAATATTTATTTTAAACCCAATTTATCTACGGCAGCCATTCCATATATCCATGCAAGACCGGCTTGCTGGCTTGTAAGAAGCAACCTCGAATTCAATAATTCATGTAAATTGGAAAAAAGTAAACCATAGTTTTTTCTAGAAAATAATCTAAAATAAATCATAAGGAACCTAATAGTATACATCTGAAAAATAAACAAACACAACTTTAAAGGAGAAATTAAAACAAGATGATCTGTAAAGCTGAACTCCTCACATGAAATTTTTCCTTTTTTGTTCTAAAATGATATTCATCTCGTGGGAAACATTGTCGTAGTAAAACTCGCGAGCATTCTTGCTGTCATAACCAACAAATGTTATATAATTTCCAAGAGTGATAGCAACTGATCTTTGAGATATTACCAAACTTGGACCTGGATCAGTTATATGTAGTTGATTGAACATTTTTAATCGCCTTGTCCGCTCGCGCTTTTCTGCCTGTGAATACATCCACACTTCCCATGATTGAGAGCCTGTGTTTCTTCCTAACGATTTCTTTTGTCTAACTTCTTGCAAATACGAATCTAGAAGCGGTATATAAGATGTCCACTCATGGCGATGATTTAACTTTTGTTTTCGATTACGAAGGGAAGCATTGGCATACAAATTCACAGAATGAGATGCGCGCGGGTTTTCCATGTTTCTTTGTTTCCTTATTCCGTAGACATACATTCCATCGCAACTCATCACCCATGAGCCAAGACCGTTCATCTCATGAGTGCTTTCCTCAAGACTGTCAAACGAATGTTCCATTATAGAATTGTCGGGGTCATGCAAATCTACCTGGTTCGGGCCCATGTCCCATTCATTTAATACCATATAAGACTCATTATCTGCGTTCCCATAATGATGATAAATAACATTTCTCGTCGTCTGATGAACAAAACAAAAAGATATAGACGATATGCGAAATTGACCCTTCACGAATCTGCTATTACTGACTCCAACGGTCAGAGTGCCATCGGCAACATCCGAAATGGCGAAATTATATACAACGCGGTTATCCTTGAGATTAACCATCGCAACCTTGCTTGCATCAGCGATGAATAGTATGTCAGCCGGAGAAATAGGATAAATATCCTTTATTTTTTCAGAGGAGATTTTGTTGTTCTCGTTTAAGTCGCAAGACACCCATTCGGAACCCTTTTTGGTGATAACTATCACCCTGTTCTCAGCAGTTAAGCAAATGAAGCGATTTGCTATAGGGGACAGTATGGGCAAAGATTTGAGAATGACGACACCCAAATTAAATTTATGTTCCAAAAATATATCTGCAATCCCGCCATTTACTTTAATGCGAAAAACTTGAATATCTCCAGAGGGTTCTGTCACTACCAAGCTGTATACCTTAATCTTGTCACTTAAGTGCTTTTCAGGAAGCCAAAAAGCGTCTAATTTACCTTTAGTTCGGCACTGGAAAAAGCATTGGAATAACAAACAAGGCGTGTTGACATCTAAGATATAGAGTATATCTTTTGAAAACAAAGCAATCACATTTCCATCTGGATCAATTGCAAAAGTTTTGATGGTTTTTGGCATTTGCTGTTTGTTTAGCTTCAATTTTACGCAGCTTGTCTGTAAATCCCAGACGACTAGGCATTTGTCCAAACCGTAACTAGCCAGTATTCTATGATTGCTAGAAATCGCAATTTTTCGGATATCAAGTTGATGATGAAGTGGAATGGGCTGGATCAGAAACTTTTCTTGATGTAATGACTCATCATTTGTGTTTTCATCGTGATCGGACCAGCCACGGAGTAGTCCTTTTACTAGGGCACCAACGGCAAAATCTATAATGAATAGAACGCTAAAAAAAGTTGACCACCTCCATACTCGTCTGTCGTAAAACGAGTTGTAAATGCTCGTATAATCATCACGGTCAACAGTATCTATAATGATCGGTCTATACAGAGCAAAAATAAGTTCACCCGTATCAATTTTTTGTGCTAAGCTTTTCAGAAAAGATGAATCAGCAAGCCACCCAGTGGTAATTAATGGAAATAATTTTCGTTCACGAGTGATTCTACCCAATCTATGGTATAGCGTAATCAGAAACCGAATGTTGGGAGAAGCAAGTCTCCAAAAGCCATTAATTTGCATGCTTGATCTCAATTGAAGATAAATAATGTATGTGTAGAGAGAAAAAACGCCAAGGTTTTTTATGATGTAAGGAGACCACAGGAATTTAAAAAAATCTAAGTATTTGAACCACCACTTTGTAGTAATTGCACTAGTTGGAGCATCGAGGAAATCTTGAAGTTCTAGACGGCGGATATCTACACTGAGTACAGCGAGGAAAAAGCTCATATGCAGCATAAAGCTTATAACAAAGGAGCAAGCTAGAAACAAACAAAATTCTTGAACAAGTGGGTAAACAAAGAAGCTTAAGATAAATAGCGTCATTAGCTTGGTAAATAAAGATGTCAGCGACGTTACAATGGTAACCGTAAATCCTTCCATTATTCGTGACGGGACACGCTTGGTTGGCGGCGATGCAATGACCACCCGCAGAAGTCGAAAGCTGTCATAGGTTAGTGAAACATAAAGTATTTAAAAAAAATAATAAGCATACGAATTCTCTATGTCCATAAAGATGATTATGTAATAAGCTATTGGCCAGGGACAGATAGGCCCAGTTCTTTCAAAAAAATAAAGGATTGAACAAGCTGAAAGATAAGCTGTTCCACTCTGAATAAAGATTGTAGATGTTAAGCCAAATTTGGCACGAACGTCCTGTAAACGAACTAAAGACAGATATAAATACCCATATAATAATATCCCAAATCCAAACCACAGGTACCATCGGTTGATACGTATAATTTCCGGAAGTTGAGCAACAACAGTCGTTGGGTTCCGGTCAATTGTACTAGCATACAGTTGAGGTGAATCTGAACTAAAACTTTGTAGTACAGAATTAAAAGTATCTAAATGTTCCGGCTTCAAAAAGTAAGTAATCACAAAAGCACTCAGAGAATCTCTCCCTTCAGCAATTGTATCGTTATTTAATAACCGAGGCTCTTCAGGCAGACACTTTGTGTAAGAATATTTCGCAATTGGATTTACCTTTTCGTAAAATTTTGGTATTGGAGAAATTGTTACACAGGATTTCTCGTCCCTGATGCAGGGATAATTATTGTGCGCCAAATATTCATGAAAATTGGTTTCCCATCTATAAGCGTTTGAAAGGTAATCCTCAGAATATACTGATGAATTTGTTCCTAAAAGGTACAGTTGCTTCGTTATAACAGAAGGTCTAGCATTTGTAGATTCCGCAAACCAAGCAGACCAAGTAGTCAATGATGAATCCGACAGGGATTGTTGATACGCAACTAACGCCGAATAAACACCTGTAATTGATAAAAGAGTAAATATTAATATGAAATACCAAGGATTACTAGCTATACAATAGCTGTAATTTGCTATAAAGGTAGGGAAAAGAGCCCTGCTCGAATTTTTGATATTTCGGCAGCCTTTGAATGCTGTAAAATTCATTACGAATAATTCACTTTAATAGCATCGGAAAATAAATTAATTGATAGTCAAAAGGTATGCGTTACAGTATTTCAATGATTAAGCCCGTGTTGGTGTTTATGGGTGGGAAAAACCGTTAGCGAAAAGCGAGACCAAAGATCTCCACTAGCAGTAAATAAAATAACATAAATCTAAATTACTTTATTGAATTTTTTGACTCGAATATGAATAATTTAATTACTCTTTTGCTCGTACACTTCAAAAGATCCATGGTGCAAAATTATGCAAGTAGAAGCAATTGCTGATAATTTTAGTTGCTTGACGGTTGCTAAGGTATGACAAATTCAAAACGTTCAAGACCTTTTTTTTTCTAATAGTCAAACTACTTTTTGGTTTCAATATACGATGTATACCGACATTAGAATACTCAACCGACCAGAAGGATATCTCAATAGAAATATATAGTTATTAGCCTTTTTTTTACCCCCAAGAAACTAAAAATCTATAGCAGCAGCGGAACAGATTTGAGTCGTAACTTCCCTAGCAATATTTTGAAGGTGCGCTTCGTATTCCATTGAAACGTTATCCAAAGTAACTAACCTCTGAGGAAAATACGTTTGTTCGATACCAGTTGTTATTTTAGATACATCAGTTACCAACATCCACGCTTCTTCAGGATCTAATAGCTTAAGAGCGTTCAGAACAACTAGATAATTTTCCAATATCTCGGTTTCTTGATCCTTTTTGAAGCTATCGGAAGAAAGCAAACGAAGTACTTTTTCATATATAATTGCAGCAGCGTCACGATAATTCTGATTTTTCAAACGCCAACTGTACAACACGTTATACCAGCACGGTTGACTTCGGACGTCTATCATCTGGAAAGATCTCTTTTCTAGAATACTATCAACTTCATCTTGAAGCGATGGCATTGAATAATCAATAAGTCGAAACAGTTTTCCTTTGTAAGCCAATTGTTTCAAAAATTCGTTGAGTGCATCGCTCTTTTCTTTCTTGTTCTTTATCAGCAAAAGTGCAGAGTAAGCGGTGTCGAATTTTGAAGAAGCACAAGATGTGAAAAATAATTGCCTTCTAATATCAGAAGCTAGGTTTATATCTTTCCCTTTCAATGAATCGGCCATCAAAGCGAATTCTAGAGCATCAACATACGCTCCCTCAGTAGATAATAGTTTCGAGACGTATAAGTAATAACTGGACAATTGACTGTCGAGTGAATATTTATGAGCTGTCTCAACATATTCTTTGAGGAGGGGACGCTCCGATATTTCTAACTTGTTGACGTTTAGATTGGCATGCTTAAAGTAGTAGACAGACTTTTGGGTTTCCTTGGATCCTAGATAGGTTATAGCCTTTAGATACTGGCAGATGGAATCAAACCCTAGCCAACTCAATAGAGCGGAACAAGCATTGTGTTGTTTTAATAAAAGAAGTTTCTCAAAAGCCTCTGAAATTATTTGAGTGCTAGACGAATCCTTTAATAAACGGGAAACGAAGTACTTAAGACTAGTCTCTAAAGAGAACGATTGGCCGCGTAATTGATTTTCACGACAAAAGAAGGTTACAAGGATTTCAAAAGGGCTGTTAAGATGGGAGACTATGCCAAGATTTGATTGTAAAGTTTGATCATCAATTTTCGAATAATCGATATCAACGTATTCTAAAGACAAGTTGAAGGTAGCTGTAAAAAAGCTCACCTTTTTCCATATATCAAGCAATTCTAAGAATAGTTCGTCAGAACCAAAAACCTTCTGTTCCAATTGTACATCCTGTTGACTAGACGCAATCGAAAGAAGGAAGATTAAAGCTTCTAGGGATGTTTGTAAATCCCCAAGAACCGTAATAAGTGTGTTCGATAATGCTAACGAGAAAAAAGGAGTAAAACTGAATGATACAGATTGTTCCGGGAAGCCTCTTATATAATTGATAAGAGATTTTATGTCGGCTATTGGATTGTCCCGGGAAGCAAAGCTTTCGGCCAAGGATTTCAAATGATCTGGGTTTACATTTGGATAAATATACTTGTCAAAAAATATCCATAATGTATCGAATACTGAATAAGAGGCAGGGTTTTTGGTCAGTTCTTGAAGAGAGAACCGTATTTCCAAAAGAATAGCAGACGGTAGACAGTTCAGTAAACTGCAAGCAAGATCTAATAGCTGATAGCCTGATACTAAGTCGGGAGCCTTCATTTCAGGAAGCTGGAGCATGTTATTTATTAAATCGCCGTCTAGGTATTCAATATTAACAGGCTCTCGCAAAACACCAATCTTGTTTGCATAGCAAACATACATGTTTTTTGAATTTGAGTCTACCTCGATACTCAATACCTCACTACCAAAGCTATCCAAGTACAGAGTCAATTTGGCAAATCTCTCCCATTCATTGTAAAGAGCTTGACGATATGCAGGGTAATCAAAAGATGAAGAGCCAAATTCAGGCTGTACAGGAACAGAACCGATAATCATTGTGGTAATTTCTTTCATGAGTTCACTTATGGATGTACTAAGTAAAGAATCCATCTTTGACTTTGAAGTGTAAGGATTAACTTTCTGATAACACAAGAAAGCTAATTGCAGTGATTCGGGGGATATGTATTTTTTATTCAACAAATTATCAATCCAAATTTCCGACACATCACCAAAAGACATAGTAGTCGGAATATCAAACGAAAATTTGTCAAAATTAGCAAATGTATTTTTCTTCGTGCTCTTCCACGTGACTTTTGCAGTTTGATCTATGTCGGGAACGACTTCAGCACATTGTATGACAGCATGAAGGTTACTTTTCCAAGCTAAAAACAAATTGAAGCGTAAATTGTGTTGATCCAAACAAATAAGACTTGTCTTTAACAGCGTCCAAGGCAAATATTCATCATCCGGTAATCTTGGAGGAGTGATATTAGTCACTAATGGAGACAACTTGAGAAATGTGCCGTTGTCTGGATCAAGGTCAAACTTGTAAAAGGAAAAGTACCCATGAGTACTGTTGGGACAATATACAGAAACGTAAGACTGTGTGAAACTATCTATAGATAAATAAGAAAGAGCGTTTGAATTTTGCACAGAAGGGGGTTCGAAGGATATATTCTCCAACAGGACACCATTTAGTGAATTCCATATTTTTAGCGTATGATCCAAACTCAAAGTTAACAGATAATGGTAGCGATGGTTATAAACCATCGAAACAATACTGTTAGGTGGGCGATAATCATTTTTGAAAGCCTGAAGAGTAAGATAATGCCGGATAGAGGTCATATATCTAGAATCATGATAATGTTCTTCTCGAATTTGATTATTATTAGAAGTTAAGTTCAGTTTCACAAGTCCGCCTATATCAAATGTGACAAACAGTGAGGAACGATCAACGCCAGTTGCGTAAGATGGACTCTTAGTTAAAAAGGATGGTGGGCGATAGTAGGTGCACCAACCTTCATCAACCGTTGGATTGGAAGATAAGAACCATTCTGGCTTTAGTTGAATAGAATAGAGGACTCTAGTCGACGTGATTACGAAGAGGCTCACCTCGTCCTTTTCATCATCAAATCCAAAGGTTATGCAATTTTTCAAAACCTGGGAAGGAAAGTGGATTCTTATATTAAAAGAAGGTATGCAAGAAGACTCTTTTTTCAGAGATACTTCACTTAAAACCAAGGTTTGATTTTTGAAAACATTCCAATGAATACAGCGAGGGAAGAGATTGCTTTTACGAGTAAATATTCCACTATCAAAAGCAATCAATTCTCCTTTTAAAACAAAATCGCAATCAAAATTCTGTTCTTCGGCTACTACTTCATTGATGGAATCTTCTTCATGAGCAGGAACCCATAACTCCAAACTTCCTTCTAAACCAAGCGACTGAATATAAGTGGGAACAATCGCTTGCTTTAATTCATCCATATTCTTCTTCTATAGCTGCAAAACCAGCGTTGAAAAGGATGTTCAGCGTTGGAGTAAGGTATACGATGTCTAAGGAAAGTGCTCTGGGGGAAGAGATCGAGCTCAAAAATCGAAGACGTATGTCCCTCGATCGCTGAATTCAAGTTTAAAAACTTTTCTATTGTACTATATGTCAAAAATTTGTTTAAAATATTAATTAGAAAATCACTTTTTTCTTATGGAAAATATTATAGCCAAAACAGGGAAACAACATGACTAGACAGATAAAAATACACGGTATAATCGAGTAATTACACTGACAATATTTTTTTGTTAAAATAATATGACTTGAATTGATATTTTATTCTATCTGAGATAAAAGGTAGTATAGCTTTGACCCAAAGCTAACTCCGGAATCATAGGTAGCCTGAAAAGACTAAATAATTTTTCAATTGTTGATTACTTCTAAGTTATTTTCGCATCAAAGTTATTAACTGAAGTTATGGCTTGTTAGCAAATTCTCAATGGGCTAATGGGCTAACATATACGACTAGAGTCATTTGCTAGAAGTTATTGTTAGCCAGAAAAGAAGTGACCGCACTTCAACTTTCTTTTGGATACAATTTATAGTTGCTTTTTTCTTGTGCGAGACTGACATAAATATTCAAGTTTGAATTGGATCCTCGCTAATCAAAACATTAAGATTTTCCCAAAGGTGCTTGGGGAAATAGATATAAAGATTGAAAAAATATATATAGTAATTAATTAATACAGACAAGAAGAGCACATCGTGTAGATTTATCCACTAACGACATAAGCGGCGAACTATCCGTTCACCACAACAGTAATTATGATGAATACATATATAAAGAAGAGTTGGGAGCTTTTTCCTACAAAAAAAAGTTTGAATAAACTTTTATTTCGAAATTGGCAAGTACCGCGGAACCATATTTCAACAGGAAGCTATTCTAGCATGCTATTAAAATGTGAGTCGAATACTGCGAAACATAGGCCATCTCTTCTTACTTTAAGGATTCCCCATTTTCAAAATCAATCTAAAATATACTGGATGCAACAAGTCCGCAAAAATTCCACGAAAACAGCAGACCAGTATACTCTTCAGGAACAGTATGATGAGTCAGGGAAACCATATATATTGCACATGAGCGAGTCAGCAAAGCAACAATTAGAAAAAGTGGCAAATCAAAAACAACAAGACACTTTTTTACGCGTGGTCGTCGACGGCGGTGGATGTCATGGATATCAGATCTCCTTTAAGATGGATGACCAGCTAGGAAAGGAAGACAGGTATGTTGGAAACATGGTTTTACTTATCATTTCTTTGTTCACTCCTGGAATTTACTAATGTTTATAGCGTATTTGTTCGAGGAAAAGCTAGAATTGTCACGGACAGTATCTCATTACCATTAATCAGTGGCTCTGAAATCGTTTATACAAAAGAATTAATTGGTTCTTCGTTTCAGTTAGTCAATAATCCTCGTGCAAAATCATCTTGTGGTTGTAATGTGAGTTTCGACTTGAACTAAGCATTGGATTGACAGTCAGTGAATTCAAGCTAATTTACAGCTTGCATTTGATTCTTTTACCCAGGGCAGGGCATTTTTGACTAATATTAATGAAAAATAATTACGGTATGACATTAATGCAGTTAATTTAATAATTAGTAAAGCAAAATATCGTAAATAAAAATATATTTCACACAGTTAAAAGTATATGGAAATTGAGAGTTATTTATTCGCCTACAATCTTTCGAACACGTCTAAGAATGCTGTCTTTTTCGGGGTCATAAGGATCGTCTTTACTAGGAATTTCCAACACAGCAGGAAATGCCTGAACGTATTTTTCAATTCTGTCTCGAATCCGATTAGCAGCAACTTGATTAATCAAAACAATTGCAATGTCCGACCGCTTAGTAGTATAATCATCAAAGACATCCGCAATTTGTTCATCAGTGGTTTCTTTCGTTGGACAAATTAGTATGGTTTCAATTATAGTATAAATATTCAATCTTGCTTACTTTGGTTCACAATAAAGAAGTTTTTCTTGCCATCTTCGTTGACTTGACCTGTTCCCGCTAAAAGCAAGCCTGTAACAGTATCGTCGTCACCGATAACAGAAATTAAAGACCTTTGTTCAAAAGATTTATTTTCAGACATGTTACCGCCCTTGATGTTAGAAGACGTACAACGGATTTAGGATGTGAAGAGGTACGGTTCTCTGTAGCAGAGGATTTGAAAGAAATCTAAAAAAACACTCAAAAGTGCTTTTTCTAACTGAATGCTTTTTGGAATGATTAATAATGATTAATAGAAAACTTAAATCTAACGTTTATTGACACAAGCTGAGAAAGTGTTCCAATAAATAAGAATCGGGTTGGAGGTTAAAAAAAACCATGAATGAAATGAATCAAGAAGCATATAAACAGGAAAGTTTATAAAGTTAGAATTTTTTGCATATATACACAAGTACGTTGTTTTCTCTCTACCAAAGTACCTGATTTTGTTTCCATTGGTGCTGATCAATTGTTATAACAATCACACCTAGGTAAGATCTTTTTGCTTTCATTCCCTAAACCTTCAATTCTTCAATTGACTTGCGCTTGTCGGTACAAATCATATTGGCCTTTCATGAAACATTTCTTGTCCAACATTGATTGATTTCGAATTCAATTTCGACTAGCGAATGCTCACATCAAATGTAAATATATAAAACGCTGCTTTTAAATGCCTATGAAAAGAAAAAAGTACATCACCAAGCTGCAGTTTAATACTGAAAGGTAAGTATTTACATAGCCTTTTAGCTATATATCGTGAAAAGACATCCGTTGACAGGCTATGCTCAAGTTTGACAAGATTAAATAAAACAAAAATTTTTAGTACTAAACCTTCTTCAAAACTGCCGGTCGATTCAATACTACTTAACATAAGTATTAACCTGTTTATTTACATTTTAAGCTGCTGCGTTTAACTTGGCTATATCATTATATGATATTCCTTCGGGTTCGTAATTCACACATCTACGATCTTTTGCGGGAGCTATAGTCGAGTAGAAACCTAGCTTCTACCAAATACGAGTAGAATTGTAAAAAAGAAAAAGAATAAATAATGTATGGTATGAGAAGGTTTTTTCGTCCTACGGTGATGCGTGCTGCATTCCCCGTAAGAGCTTCTTTAAATCACCCTAGAGCATTTTGGTTTTCTTCGGAAGCAAAGAATCCTGAAAATGGTGAAAAGGCAGCTGAAACGGCACCTAAGCCTGAGACTGAAGAAAATGCACAATTAAAAGAAATCCAGGCCAAGTATGAAGCAAAAAGCAAAGAGATTGCTGAATTAAAGGACAATGTCCGTCATAAGTTGGCAGATGCTCGAAACATGGAAAACCGCATGAAGCGTGACATGGAGCAAACTCGTGCATTCGCTGTCCAAAAGCTTGTCAAGGATCTTTTAGATTCTGTTGACAATTTAGAACGTGCTTTGTCTATTGTACCCGCAGAGAAGCGTAACAACCGTGAGGCCAATAAAGATTTGGTTGATTTGTATGAAGGTTTGGTCATGACTGAGTCGAACTTGATCAAGATGCTTCAAAAGTATGGTGTGGTCCGTTACGATGGTCTTGGCGAGCAATTTGATCCTAACATCCATGAAGCTGTTTTCCAAATTCCTATTGAAGGAAAGGAGGCAAATACCATTTTCCACTGTGAAAGCAAGGGTTATACTCTAAATGGTCGTGTTGTTCGCCCCGCCAAGGTTGGTATTGTTAAGGGTGAAGACAAATAAAGAAAGTGAATAGGTCATCTTTTTGTGAGTCAGAGTCCTACTTCTTCAATGTACTATACAAGATCGATTCCATTTCTCAAATTTGTGCATTTCATTTTCTCCCTAGCTCGACATCTATATACTCTTGTCTTTTCTTCCATGTGTGAGTCCACGAATCACCGACTCCCGTAATCTCAAAATTTTTCTTGTCCGTTAAATAGAAAACTTATAATCGTTGTAATCGATTTGAATTTTGGGTATTTTGCTCCGGCTTATAATTATATTTCTTTTGTCTCTTTTACTTGGAAAACTATTTTCCTAAGGATAGAAGGAATATGGAAATATCTCTAATTTTGACTTATGAAATGAAATCTATCATGTATTTTTTTCATGCATCGTTTCATTTATCAATATTTACCAACTTACGAGTTAATAAAAAAGAAAATAATCATTCATTCTCCTACTTCTTGATTGAATTTTACGATATTTTGACAAACTGTTGAAACCGTAGTTAAACATTATAGTTCATTTTTATTCTTGAAAACTCGTTTTTGTCGTTTATTTTATAGCTTCTGACCGTATAGTAAACAAATAGAGCTGCTTGCTTTCATCTAAATCAGAGTGTTCTTCCATATGAGGGAACTGAAACGTAAAACAATAACAAGAAATTTATTTACATATGTCGATTTCATTTTTATCAAGAAAGACATTCTAATGGCATGGCTATACTATGGAATAAGCTGTTCTGGGTGGTTTCTTTTACGGTGTAAGAGGCCTACCATACCATGTCATTGCTTTTTTCGTTTACTTCCTGGCTGCTGCCTGTTACAACGAACCCAACATAACTCCTAAAAAGTGTAATGTGGTTTCCTTAATTTCCCAAATTTCCTAGACATTGCTTTTTTATGCCTATTAAAAGTACAATCAACCATTCATATTATATTACCAAGCAAAATTGCTCTTTGCTAACTTAAGTCATCTCAGGCGAGAAAAAAGTCTCTGTTTCTTAGCTGCTAACTAGGAAATTCTTTATTCACGTATATGTTTATCTGTTTGAAAAGCCGTCTCAATCGCTGGATTTCTAGTAGCATCGCTTTCATCGGGTGTTCGTATTCAACTTTATAATGTCTTCAATTGCGAGTATTATCAAAACAAAACTGCAACTTCCGGATTCTTCAAAGGATTTAGCTAAGCTGAGGTGGAGATTTCGACTTCCGGATTCACAATTTTCTATCAATAGTTTACCATGCGAGATTCAGTTCATCCACTATAACAATTCGGAGGAAACGAAGTCTTTGCTGGGTGTTCTCTACTTATTCACTGATTACATTGCTTTCCGTGGTGATGAAGAAGGTACTCAATTTTGTATGCCATATACTATTATTCGAAAGGTTAGCAAAGTAAAAAGTGATGACTATGAACAACTACTCTCTGTCTCCACGAGCAACGGTTATGAATTTCGAATTTCACTTCAGGTTTCTGAAAGTACCGCATTGCGTTTTTGCGGACTTTTGAAGGAAGAACTTATTTCACATAAAGCAAACATGCATAAAGCATCTGAATTTACCAAACAATTTTTTTCAGAACAATTGATAAGTCCCAATGTTGCAGAGAGTAACCTGTCTTACGGTTTTGGTTGCAAATATGGATATCCCACAGATCCACGGGCCTCCCGTGAAAGAGCCAAACTTCGGATGTGGAAAGAATACTTCCTGTTATATGGAACAAGCCTCTCATTAATAAGAGTCTCTCTGTTCTCTAAGCTTGTCCGTATAGAATTACCGAATAAACTAAGGGGTGAAATATGGGAGTTAACTTCCGGATCCTTGTATTTGAGGCTTCAAAATGAAGACGAATATAAAAATATATTACGGGCTTATTCTGGGAAAACTTCTTTTTCTTTAGAAGAAATTGAAAAAGACTTGGGCAGAAGTTTGCCAGAGTACCCTGCATACCAAAATGATGAAGGAATTGATGCTTTGCGAAACGTTTTAGTTGCCTTCTCTTGGAAAAATCAGGATGTTGGTTACTGTCAAGCTATGAACATTGTGGCGGCTGCATTGTTGATTCATTGCAATGAAGCTCAAACGTTTTATTTAATGCATAAGATTTGCGAGGATTATATACCCGGATATTACTCCAAAACTATGTACGGAACATTGATTGATCAACAGGTGTACGAAACTTTAGTACAGCGGCTTATGCCTAACCTCCACGCTCATTTTGTAAACAAGGATATCCAACTTAGTATAATATCCTTACCATGGTTCCTTTCTCTCTTCTTTTGTACTATGCCATTACCTTTTGCGTTTCGATTGATGGACTTCTTCTTTTTGGAAGGACCAAGGGTCCTTTTTCAGATTGGAATGGCAGTATTGTATGATAACGAATCTGAAATCTTAAAGGCCACTGAGGAAACCATGCTTATTTCTCTTCTGAAAAGGTATTTTTCGCAATTAAGTGATCGAGTTTACAAAGATGCTACTGATAAAAGAGTCGCGTCGATTACCAAATTTCAATTATTGCTTGTAACAGCTTTCAAAAAGTTTGGAAACATTACTCATGCAATGATAGAGTCTGAAAGGAAACGACATTTCAATAAAGTAATTAATTCGATTGAATCGTTCGCCAAGCGGACACAAATACGAAGTATTCAAAATTACGGCTCGTTGACACGTGACGATTTGAGTAATATATATGACCGTTACCATGAAATTCTTTCTGCTAAACATGAATTTGAGGTAAGCAATTCTGCTGATACAAAGCTTGAGTTTGATGAATTTTGTATTTTCATGGGAGGTGTGACAGATTGGGCTAAAAATCTTGACGCGGCCGCAATAAATGGATCTTCATCATTCTTGAGACATTTATTTTTACGATTCGATAAAAGCAGAGTAGGTTCTCTGTCTCTGCAAGACTTAGTTTCTGGGATTGCAGGATTAAAGGTACGAGACGTCATGCATAATATCTCATTTATTTTTGAGCTGTACGACTCTGATAGTGATGGATTTATGGATAAATCTGATGTATTGAAAGTATCTGAGGCTCTTTTGTGGATTACCAGGTACATGGGCGATGAATGCTTATCAGCTGTCAGTGAATTTATTCAGAGGTGCTTTCATTTTGCAGATGAAGCTAGTCCTGAACATCGGGAAGAAGAAAAGTTGATTGATGTAGACGAGAGTTTACCTAGTGGTGATTCGACTTTGGAAAGAAATGTAGGCGCAAATAGCGATATCCGAGTTAGTCTACCTACTTTTCGGATGGTCATCTTTTCAAATGTGCTGCTGGAGCAGCTATTTTCTGGCGGCTTGGCAGATTCCATCGTGCTAGCACCTGTGGAAGAAAAGACAAGTACCGTTGGTGGTCTTCGTGGATTATTGGATTCCCTTGTTCTCGACACTAATAGATGGAGTGAAACTTTCCGTAATCATAAGCATGTTGCAAATATTCCTTCGTCAGATAATGCTACGAGTACTGGACACAGGTCATATTTGACAAGTGATGATACTTCAAATTATGAAAAAGTAAAAAGCCGTACATCAGATATTGATGAAGATGTTGGAGAACCTGTTGAAGACGATAAAGATTTACTACAGTTTGATCCTTACAAGAAAACGGAAGCGTAATACTATATCAAGTTTTGGTCACTTTTTCGAAATCTTTTGACAAAATATAGAAGCCCTTGGCATGTATACGTATCCCTTTTACTCTGATCAAGATCTTTTCATGCTAATGTTTTTTTTTTTAATTGTTATTTAATAAATGATCTTTTTAATGCACTATTTCTTTTTTTTTTTTTATAAATATATTATCGTAGACGCCAGTCAGCGTTTGTTTTTTAGCGTGCTGGAACGCAAAGTTGATTTAAGAAGGCATTTGGAATTTCAATAACGCAGAAGAATCAATATGGCAGAAGGATCGAAGTCAGTCAATTTAGCGTCTCTTAGTTTGGAGCAACTAGCAGAAGTTATTAAGCAACTTAATACTGAACTCGAATACCTATCGAGTTCATATGCTCAGTTAGGGCGTGCTCATGTAAAATTTCTTGGTTGTCTTAATAGCATAAAGGAAACAGTAAAGGCGGAAAATGAAGGTAAGGGATAAGGTTTGGTTTATTATCTATTACTAACAAAATAAAAATAGAGCGTGATATGCTTGTTCCTCTTACAACTAGTCTCTATGTACCGGGCAAGTTAAAGCTCGGCAATAGAAAAGTGTTGATAGATATTGGAACAGGATACTTTGTTGAAAAGGTAAAAAAAGAAAAGAAGCAATATGAAATTGTGACTAATGGTTGTTTTTCAGAGCGCACCTGATGCGATTGAGTACTATCAAAGAAAATGTGAATATCTACAAAACAGCATTGAGAACATTGGCAGTGCTGTTGAAGCCAAGTCCTCTCAAATACGAGGTAAGATTAAACAATTTTATTATGTTTTACCAAAAGTGATTATGATGGAACGAATTATTAACAATATGTGAATGTGTAGCTGTTCAATCCGTCATGCAACAAAAAGCTACTGATCAAAACATGAAGAGCGCTCCGGCATCAGCGTAGATTTGGTTAGATTGTATGATTGTCATGAAATATATTACGGAAAACTGACTTTTCATGGCCTTTTGGCGTTATGCATGAATGAAAACAATTTAGTTTTGATCAACAGGAGGATAGTAAGTATTCGTAGAGGATTCATCAGCTATGCTTTTGTTGAACGTATTTGTAGTCTGTAAATGGATCGCTTTGCTATATATATGTGTATTTTCAGCGATGTCTTGAATTTCCTGAAAGCGCTCGCGTTCGAATGAAGACTCCATATAAACACACTAAAGAGGAAAAGTCGTAAGTATATATAGAGTAGAATATTTTAAAAAAAAAATGCTTATGCTTACCTTATTGAGACAATCCAATTTCGCGTTTATTTTTTGTGCTTCCACCATCTGCAATAGAAAATCTTCAACGAAGGGCAAGTCAACCTGAAAGTCAGAAGCGATTTTTTTCATGGGGATAGCACTGTATGGAAACAAATAATCGACCAACGAACGTTCGCGAATTAAAGATAGGAATGTGGATAGGTGAGGAGCCAAATACATGTCGAAGGCATATTCGGGAAAATTGGCTTGAAGGGTGTTGAACAAAGAGCTATAATTTCTTTGGCTCATAAAATGCATACATTTTCGTAAGGAGGGATTGAGATCGGATAGAGCATTAAATATTTCATCTTCGTTTAGTTGTTGTAGCAGCTCATTATGGTCCCAGGATACTAAAGCGCAAATACAAGTGTAGGTGGAGACATCCGTTTTTGTCAAGAGAATATCGGAAAAATCGGGTTCTATGTGTAGAAAGTGGTCTAGGGCAGATTTATAATCGCCCAGGCACATGTGGGCCAAACCGCAATAAGCATACACGGTACTTTTAATTTCCATTGCAGAAGAGAAAGTAGACTTTGCACGGGAGCCAAAAGCAAGAACATGAGAATAGTTTTCCATCCAAATGGAGACTCTCATTAGATCGAGGGACAGATGGGCGATTTGGGCGGCGTTTGTACAATACTCACGAACCTTTGCATAAGCACGAAGGGCACTTTCAAATTGACCCAAATCGGTAAAGAAAGAGGCCAGGTCGACTTGGGCGGACTAGATGAAGGTAGAGAAGTTAGCGATAACGGAAGGGTGAGAATTTGGAAGCAACAAGTGCATACCCGAATGGATTCTCTGATGAGATTATTTTTGTATGATTTCAATTCTTTTGTAAGGTGGTCTAAATTTTGCTTTCGATGGTAGGTGACACTGTCAATCCAAGATAAATCATACTGTTGGTCGGGCATATCATTTGCGAATTCTGTAAAAGTAGATTTGTACAATTCCAAGTTGTATGTGTGTGCTTTCAATTGATTGATTGCGTATTGTGAGCAAAAGGACCTGAAAGTTTCATGAGAGCGAGCTATGAAAAGGGCTCTAAAAATCCTTGGCCAAACTAGAATAAGAAATAAAGGTTGGTAAAAGGAAAACGGGATTTATGGTAACAAAAAAAAAAAAAGAAAAGAAAAAAGAAACTATAAATAAATTAAAGACATACCACCATATTGATTCAAGTACTTTTCCAAATCAGCCGTGTCTACAGCTGTCGTATCCATTGGGGAAGGTAAAGTAAAGTGTAGAATAATTATAATAAATATAATAGGAAATAAAAAAATAAAGGAAAATTTGTCTAGAGATTCAAGAGTAAGTGATTTGAAGGAAATGAAATGAGAGAAAAAGAATCTTGAAGGTCAAAGGGCAAAAAGGCAAACGAGTATGAGAATCGATGATAGGAAATGACGAGTTTTAAGAATAGGAGAGGGTAGAGATGGAAAACCAGTGGATGTTGAAGAGATATTTAGTAAAGAAAAGGAAAAAAAAGTGGAATATCGTTGAAAGGTAGGATGGAATGGAATTTCAAAGAGATTCTTTTATGAAAGAGTGTGTGATTTTTTTGCTAGGGATGATACTATTTCACATTTGAGTTGGTGTTTTTTTTTTTTTTTTTTTATATTTCAAAGAGATTATTTTGTATTTTTTTTTGAATTCGAGGAACTGTTTGAAAAAGAATTACCTTTTCGTGTGATTTATTTATTTATTTATTAAGGTACTGGAACGCAAGTTTGGATATGAGAAGATGACGCCGTTGGAGATGGAAAAAGGATTTGGCTGGGATTTTGGATGTGTGTTTAGCAGCAGCTGAAGACGACGACGACGACGACACCCAAGAAGAAGAAGAAGAGAGAAAAATTGAATTGAATAAAAAAAAGATTGATTTGATTTGGAATACGAAAAGAAGAAAAGAAGTGTTCAATGGAAGAGAATTTGCAACAGAACGTTTCAGTGGAAAGCGCTCGTAATGAGTAAGTGAAATGGAAGAATGGATAAAAAGAGAAAGAAATAAAGGATTAACATGGAATGAAATGATTAGATTTCGAAATTACATTGAACAACATGAAGAGCCATTGCTAGTGGGTAGCAAGTCGAAAGAAGGAGGATTGAATCATATGAAGAGTAGTTCATCAACACACAAGGGAAAGAAGAGTCTACGGAAAAAGTGTTGTGTGATTTGTTAGAATGGTGAAAGAAGGATGTGTATGTGGAATGCAAAGAAAGAACGTTAGCTGATTATTAGAAAAAGGAAAAGCGAAATTACAGTGTTGGATGGTTTTAGACGAGTCCATTCATTCGTATATAGGAGGATCTCTTGGATGGAAGATGGAAGATGGAAGATGGAAGATGTGAGAGGAGGACTGTTGTTGAAGAATGCAATGACATTAGATATTGATATTGAATGAATTGATAAAGCGACTATTGTCAATGACCAAGAGAGTTGTAATCTAGTGGAGGAACTGATGAAATGAAAGAGAGAAGAGAGAAGAGAGAAGAGAGAAGAGAAAAGAAAAAAGAAAAAAGATAAAAAACAGGGAATGTTTTATAAAAGAAATAAAAAAAAAAGAAAAAAAAAGTTTAGATAGATATCCATTTTTATGCAGACATCCAAGGTCGGATAGCACAGTTGGTTAGTGCGCATGACTGTTAATCATGAGGTCGAGGGTTCGAGTCCCTCTCTGACCGAAACCATTTTCTTTTTCTTTTTTAGAAATTTCAAGAGACAGAGTGGAGTGTAGTGTAGTGGAAGAAGACTAAGGAGACTAAAGGAGACTTTTGGTGTAGAAAAGTGAGTGGGGGTTGTTGGTTTGGGGGAGTGTTTTTTATTTTTTTTTATGGCATAGTAGAGAGAGAGAGAGAGACTGTGTGTGAATGGTACGGTACGGTTTTGGGAATTCTAGAGAGCGAGAAATGAATGGATGGAAGAAATAGAGAGAAACAAGAGGTTGTTGAAAGTTTTTTTGTTGAAAGTTTTTTGTTGAAAGTTTTTGTTGAATTGTTTGACTTTTTCTTCTCACTTTGATTCAACAGAGTCTTTCATTTTGATGGTCTCTCATCACACGTTTCATTTCATCACTATGCATCCTCGACGACTGCCTCGACTCTTACGACGATGGTTTCTCGTTATTTGTCTGTTTTACGTTGCTCCTTGCGTTTTCATTCTCTTTTTACCGCGCTCCACCGAAGGCTACTGTCCCGTCAAGTGAATTTCGAGGTGCGACGGAAAGAACCTTAAAGATTGGAACGGAGGGGGTTTCAAACGTAAAAATCAGCGAGCGAGAAAAAGGGTCTAGAAACGGTCCAAAACGAATGACTGAAGAATGTATCGACCGAATCCAAAGGAGTCAAAATGATTGTTTACAAAGAGAGAGAGAGAGAGTAGAGTGGCAGAGAAATCAGACTCGTAGAGTCTCCAACAAAAAAATTTTATTTTTTTTTTTGTCAAACAAAAAACAAAGGGTTTCTCTTTGTTGCAGTCGTCGTCGCCGTCGTCGTCATCGTCACTACCACTCTACTCTACTCTACTCTCTCTTCCTACAGACCAAGACCATCATCATCCCAATCCTAGGTTGATTGGTGAAATGATAAAATCCAACACATCAACGTATCCAAACATCCTTCCCAACACTTCCAAACCCCTCTTTAAACGCAAATAACGAATTCAACCAACTCCCAACGCACAACCCAAGAAAACACACCACCACTACACCACAAGATTACAAGATTACGATACGTCGTCGTCCAACGGAGGAACTGTGTGGAAGGAAGGAAAGAACCGTGACGATTGTTCCGTTGGAGGGAGAATCATGAAAATCCCATCCCAACAACAAAAACAACACAATCTCCAAGTAACAACCCATACCCAAACGGTGGATGTCTTGTTTTTGTTTTTGTTTTCTTTTTTGTTTTTTAATTCTCTTTTTCTCCTCTCTTTCTCTCTCTTCCTTGTTGTTTTTGTTGTTGTTCTTTTGCTTCACTACGGTTCCTTAAATTCTTGCCGCTTTTTCCTCCCTTTCTTTGTATATTCTATATCAATAGCAGATATGACGTACAAGCGACCTTGTCCCATCCTTTGATATCACATTCATGACGTCCTGGATTGGTTTGGAACATCTGTGTAAAAAGTCTGCTTTTGACGTCATGCATTCGGACCTAAACAATGGCGTATGCTCACAAATATATATACTGGCATTCCCCCTGCTCTTTTTCTTTATCCATCTGCCTAACCAACGGGAAAAAAAGATTCAGATATTTTTATTTACCTTGTTTCGCGGTTTCGTTGCAGATTCACGATTCATTAATATCAATTGATTTTGTTGTTTTTCATTTCACGAATTTCTTTTTCTATTTCACGTTCTTGTTTACCTTTTTCTTTTTTTTTTATATTCTCTCTACGAATTTTATAACTTTTTCTAGCTTCTAAATCATGTCTGCTCCTCATCAAACTACTGGTGCTAACTTGGACCAAGCTCCCAAGAAGCGTTTGGCTGTTGGTGTTATCGGTTCCGGTAACTGGGGTACCGCCATTGCTAAAATCTGCGGTGAGAACGCCCGTGCTCACGGTCACCACTTCCGCTCCAAGGTGCGTATGTGGGTTTTTGAAGAAGAAATCGAACACAAGGGTGAAAAGAGAAAACTCACTGAAGTTTTCAACGAGACTCACGAAAACGTAAAGTATCTTCCCGGTGTCGAATGCCCTCCTAACGTTATCGCCGTCCCCGACGTTCGTGAAGTCGCTCGTCGCTCTGATGTTTTGGTCTTTGTCGTTCCTCACCAATTCATCAACCGTGTTTGCGACCAAATGGCCGGTCACCTTCGTCCCAACGCCGTCGGTATCTCTTGCATCAAGGGTGTTTCCGTCGGTAAGGACGGTGTCCGTCTCTTCTCCGATGTCATCCAAGAAAAGCTTGGCATCTACTGTGGTGTCCTTTCCGGTGCTAACGTTGCCAACGAAGTCGCCAAGGAACAATTCTGTGAAACCACCATCGGTTACAAGCCCCCTCAACCCATCGTCTCTCCCGAGCAAATCGTCGCCGTCTTTGACCGTCCTTACTTCTCGGTCGTTTCCGTCGACGATGTTGCCGGTGTCGCCCTCGGTGGTGCTTTGAAGAACATCGTCGCCATGGCTGTCGGTTTCGCCGACGGTATGGAATGGGGTGGTAACACAAAGTCTGCCATCATGCGTCGTGGTTTGTTGGAAATGCAAAAGTTTGCTACCACCTTCTTCGACAGTGAACCCGGTACTATGGTCGAGCAATCTTGTGGTATTGCTGACTTGGTCACCTCTTGCTTGGGTGGTCGTAACAACCGTGTTGCCGAGGCTTATGTTAAGTCTGGTAAGCCCATTGACGTTCTTGAAAAGGAACTTTTGGGTGGTCAACTTTTGCAAGGTGCTTCCACCGCTAAGGAAGTCCACGAATTCCTTTCCACCAAGGACATGGTCAACGAATTCCCCTTGTTCCGTTCCGTTTACAAGATTTGCTATGAAAACATGGACGCCAAGGATTTGATTCAAGTCCTCCAACCCTTGAAGGAAGAATCCGAAAACGAAGGTGGTACCGAAACCGAGTAAGCGGTTTCTTTTTTTTCTATACTTCCCTTTTGTTTTCTTGTGTGTGGAAAAGGATACAATTCCCCTCATCCTGGCGCACTTTGGAAGAAGCTGCTCTTTCCATTACCCTCTCCTATTCCTTTTTTTTTTCTTTCTTTCTTTCTTTCTTTGTCTATTGCTTAGAGTTTGAAAGAAAAAAAAAGAGAGTAAATTGGATGGGTTCTCTTTTATTTTGTTTAGCTTTTTCCCGGTTGTCCGAGGTTGCTGCATGTTGATTTCCTTCAGTCTTGAAACTTTGTTGTGGTCGGATTTCTTTGGTTTTACAACTTTCGTATGGAACTTTACGGAAAGTTTTGATTAGTTGAGGATTATTGTTTTTTTCAGTTATGATTTTGGTTATCGGTTGCTTTTCTCATTCGTTTTTACCCCTCGTGAGCAATTGAATATCAATCCTCATAAATCGGAAGAGGCCGTTGGAACCAAACTTCTAGATTAATAGAAAGCTTGTTGGTCTTTTTATGGTGGTTTGTTTGTAAAATAACCATAAGGATTTCATGAGTGAAGGAAAAGTTGAAGGTATTTATGATATCCCTATTCCTCACACTTTGTTAACGACTAAGAGAAATGATTTATATATCTTGTCCACTGTTGATGTTATTTATTATGTATAAATCGAAAATGATCTTTTTTTTTTGTCTAAAACTTTTGATTCCATTTGTAGAAATATATATGTATCAAAAATCATTTGTAGAGGTTTCCTTGTTTGTTTAGCAAAGAAATCATCATGTGGGAAGTATAGATTAGCTAGCTTCTTTTCGTAAAAACGCAGCAGATACACCAGTGAGCAGACACACATTTTTCAATGAATTTTACGAATGGAAAACAAGAATAAAAACAAAACGTGGTAATCCTGTTGTTCAACAACAATCTATTCTATTCAATTCCATTCTAATCAAATCAAATTAACCTACCTATTCCAGTCCAGTCCATTCCAATCCAATTTAATCTATTTTTCCTAGAATTCCAAGCTGAATACCCGACCCAATCCAATGGAATGCATCGTCTCATGGGTTTGCACTGTTGCTTTTCTTTTTCGTAGCTCTCTCTAGTCTGTAGATCCTGCCTTGAGATTGAAAACACCATCGGCATTTTTACATACTTGGAGTTGCTTCAAGACATCCTTGGCTTCTAAAGTTTCATTTTTAGAAGCGTTTTTGTTGTGCTTTTTCAAAAGCTTGTAAAGAGATTCATTTTCGTCCTTTTGGCATAACGAAAGCATCTGTTCAACTGGAGATGACTTCTTGTTTTTAGAAGACGACTTCTTCTTCTTATTGTCTTTTTCCTCTCCAGACTCCTCAGGAGAATTGGAACGCTTTTTTGAGGTCGGAGAAGAAGTTTGCTCTTTTTCACTGGTTTCCGATGTTTCTTTGGCTTTACCCGTAGTAGTATTCGTGTTCACAGTTCCATTTTCCTGATTCATCTTCTTTAATTCTTTCTTTGTAGGACGATAAAGGCCCTTTTGATACCGTTGTGCCTCTGTCATGCAAGACGAATGGGAACGATAATCGGTCCCTTGAAAAGTTGTATTGCAATCAATGCAAGTAAAATACGCTCCTTGACAACGAGAACGATGTTGGTCAAGTTTTGGTTTCTTGATAATATCTTGACAAACTATATGGAAAGAAATTCAGGTTAGTTTCAAATATGTTTCCCATTTTATCCCTCGTTCTTTGGATAAATCCACCATTCATACCTTCACAGCAAAATGAAACCATTTTGTTTTCTTTTTTTTTTGTTGTTTTTGGCTTTTCGTCAATTAACTTTTACTACTCGCGCCAAGTTGCTGTTTGTAAGTGTATTGTTACGTGCAACAAGTCAAAGTAAAATTTTCCCGTCTTGTGCAATCTTTAAATCCTTTTTTTTTTCTATTCATTCCTCTCTCCCATAGTAATTAGCTCTTTCTAAAAATGTTATTCAGTCATTGAAAGGATGTTTCCATTGCGTTTCATGAACTTTGATCCTTGTTTTGCTCACTTTGGCTTGTCAAATATCAAACCATTTTCCTCCTTTCCCCACGAGATGGTTTTGATTTATTATTATTTATTTTTTTTTATTTTAACAATAATTGATTTTTAGTGTCGCTTACATTTCTCTTTCTTGGTTTCTTGCATTTAAAATACTTTGTCGTCTCCTCGGTTTCAACTTAGGACAATCATTATAAAAAAACAACTTTCGCGGTTATTATTACATTACAAACTATAGCTACGTTTTTTTACAAGTTCATGTTTCCCTCTTAAAGATCAAGCTGAATTTCGAATATAACCAACACGACTACTACTACGATATTCCATTTACGAAAGCATCAAAATCTCATTTTTCTAATCATCAAAAAATTTCAATAAACAAAATATGTTTCCCAGAAACCAATTCGAGCAATGAAGCCTTCCGGATTTGTGACTAAGTTTACATAGTATTAGTTTCCTTTTATGCTGAAGGTTCTTCCTTTTGCTCCTCGGTTGGCTTTTCAGAGTCAGCTGGAGCGGATGCTTCTGTTGTTGAGGGAGTAGCATCTGTCATAGGTGTATCTTTTGATTCTGTCGTTTCTGATTCTGACTTTTCATTCGACTCGGGCTCATTTTCCACCTTTTCGTCAAGGTCTTGAGAAGGTTCTTTTGATTCTTCCGTTTCTACCTTCTTTTCTACGGCATCGTTGCCCTCAACCGACTTTGTCTCTTCAGCTTGCTCAGCTGTTGGTTCTGGTGTCTCTGACTTGGTCTCGCCAGAAGATTGCTTTTGCTGAGAAATAGCTTGCATAATAGGTTTCCATTTATCCTCAAGAAGTTCATGACAAATCTTCTTTATGGATTCTTCTTGTTCAGCAGGTAAATCCGTCAAACTATAGATTTTCTTCACAACAACCGCAATCTTTGTGTTTTGGACAAGGGAAGCATCCAATCCTTGGAACGTGGAAAGTTTCTCAAGATATCCATGAATGATTTCATAATTTTGTTTGGACAAGTCGGCATTTGGTGCCAAAAGACTACCTTGCAATTTATGGCGGAGAAACAACAGGGACTGTTCCCTAGATTTAAAAGTACGCTCAGCTGCTTCCTCTTCACTTACTGCAGGTTTCTCTTCTTCTTTATTCTCCGCTTCCTCTTCCTCTTCCACCTCTTCTTCTTTATTCTCCGCTTCCTCTTCCTCTTCCACCTCATCTTCTTCCTCTTCATCCTTTTTAGCCTTCTTCTTCGCCGGAGCATCCGCCTTTTTCACCTGTTGGGAACCTTTTCGAGGAGAAGCCCGAGTTCTCTTAGCATTAGGTGACGCATTTTCCGTTGAAGAGCGCTTTTTATTAGAAGCATCCAACGAAGGATCGAAAGACACAGATTTCTTAGTACCTTTCTTACCTCCCCGTCTAGCACTGGCTCGAGTCGGCCGCTTTGTTTCTTCTTCTTCCGATTCTTCGACGGAAGCTTCCGATTCCTCTTGTTCTTCGCCCTCAGACTCCTCTTCAGATTCTTCGACGTCAGAAGGAGGAGGGGAGACGTTCTCTAAACTCTTCGTAGCCTGAGCAACCTTATAAGCTTTGATTAAACTTGCAGTCTTGGGTTTGGGCTTTTCAAGATATTCAGAAATGGCATCTTCACTTAAAGGAGATAAAGCATCTGGACTTGCCCACAAATATTCTTTATTAGGGAAAAAAATTACAGGATGATAGTTTTCCGCACGTTTAGGTTTGCTCTTCAGAGCTACAGAAGTCATTTTATCTTCTGTAATAATCATACTTGGCCACCAAGGAAATCCAGCAAGCTTAGTTAATACACGCATACCGGGTTTATAATCCGTGGTTGGTTTTTCTCCGCCTTTTTGCTTTGTAGTATTTTTGACTGCTGACTTGGGAGTACCTTCAGACTTTTGTTTCTCGGTAGATTCCTCTGTTTTAGAATCTTCAGAGGGTTTCTCTTCTTGATCTTTTATTTCAGCATCCTCTTCTTTTTCAACGGTACCGTTTTCTTTAGGTTCTTCCTCAGCAGTTGTTGGCTCCTTTTCCTCAGTTGATGTACCATTTTGCTCAGGAGCCTCTTCAGGTTTCACTTCAGCTGTTTGCTGGAATTCAGAATCATTAGCTTTCTTTTCCTGAGCATCCTCAACCTCGTTCGTCTCTGGTTTTTCTGTAGTTTCTTCAGAAACTTGATTTGGTGTTTCTTTCTTGTCTTCAACTACTGAGTCATTCTCTTCTAGGCTTTCTACATTCATTTTTTGGGCATCTTTCTCGGAAATTGCTTCCATTTTATCAATTTTGAGATTCGCGTCGTGTTCCCAAATAATAGGTAGAAGGATAGATTATGCAACCTGGGAGCGTCAACATTTCTTGTATGGGGTGTGCAAAAGTGACTAAAATTAACTATTTCGAAACGAGATCTACAAGAATTACGAATGATAAAAAGAATATATGAGTAGGAATTCTTTATGAATTAAAACAATCTGTTACAAATAAAGCAACTACAGTTTGAAACAGTAGTATGAGTAAAGATGACTTTAAGTACGAAAAAGGTAAATTCTTTACATCAATAATTAACGATGGTTGGCAAATTACGAACAACGGAAATTTTATTCCAAACAAAACAAATAACAATCAGTAAGATAGATAGAAAGCCTTTCGTGAGGTATAATATCTAGGTTTGAAAAAAAACAAGAGTCCAAAGAACCTGAGAAACAAAAATGGTAACTAAGTAAAACACCAACAAAACCACAATCCAAAACTATTTTTCATACTGCTTAAAAGGATATTCAAACAACAACAAACCAAACTATCCTTCCATGCAAGCAAACCCCAAAATAGTTTTAAGATATACAAAATGTAATCAACCATAGCTTATTACCGAACAGTCAAGATTATTAAAGGGTTGAAAACAATATGTACAATCCGCTTCAACTTTTTAGAGATCATGACTACCAATCCAATCACTCCATCTCTTGACTTCAGAAGGCATAGCCTTTTGCTCGGACATAGCCTCTGGAAGCTTTTGTTTAAGGGAGTCGACAAACAACTTGGCACAATTAGGATCGTTGATAAGTGTCACGTTGAAGTCCACTGCATTTCTACGCATAACATAGTCTTTATCATAAATATCTTTACCACGAGCAGAAGCCAAATTGAACACACAAGCAACGTTATACTTCTCAAAGACTGCACGAAGAGCACGCTTGTCATCAACGGGGAACTCGATTACTTCCGCTTCAGTGGGGCTCAATTCCTTAGAAACTTCCTTATCAGCAGAGTAAAGCTTGTAACCAAGCTTTTGCAAGTCAGCAGCGATTTCCTTCAATTCAGGACGGTTACCACCTAACAAAATACCTTGACCGGGAAGAGGGATCTTGAAATTCTGTACTGATTGAAGAGCGGTCCAGTAAGCTTCTCTGACATCTTTGCCAAAGCAGGCCACTTCACCAGTAGAGCTCATTTCCACACCAAGGAATGGGTCAGCACCTGCCAAACGAGTCCAAGAAAATTGGGGAACCTTAATGCACACATAATCACGAGGAATAGCCATTAAGTCACGAGGAGCTGGAACATCTTGTCCGACAATGGCGCGGGTAGCAACATCAATGAAGTTAACACCAAGGGCCTTAGACACGAAAGGGAAAGATCTAGAAGCACGGAGGTTACACTCAATAACCTTTAAGTCACTAGTGCCGTCAGCGTTCTCAGCCAAAATGATTTGCATGTTGTAAGGACCAGTGATGTGGAAAGCTCCTGCAACCTTCTTAGCGATTTCCTTGCAGCGCTCCATGATGTCAGTGCTCAAAGAGTAAGGAGGAAGAGCAATTGTGGCATCACCGGAATGAACACCAGCATTTTCGACGTGCTCAGAGACAGCATGAACCAATAATTGACCCTTTGAAGCAACAGCATCAACGTCCAGTTCACGAGCTCCTTCAATGAACTTTGTGATAACAACAGGATGATCGGGAGAAACAGCAGCGGCATTCTCCAATTTGTTCTTCAAACTGGATTCATCACGAATAACACTCATGGCAGCACCAGACAAGACATAAGAAGGACGTACAAGAACGGGATAACCGACAGTGTTGGCAAACACGCTAGCTTCTTCGACGGAAGTCAACTCTTTCCAAGCAGGTTGATCAACACCAACCTTATCAAGTATTTGAGCGAACTTGTGACGATCTTCAGCAGAGTCAATCATCTTAGGATCGGTACCGTAAACGTTAGCACCAGTCTCTTGTAACTTCAAAGCGATATTTTGAGGGAGCTGACCTCCTACACTGACAACGACACCGTTAGAGTTTTCCATTTCATAAATATCCATAACGCGTTCATAAGAGAGTTCTTCAAAGTATAAACGCTCACATTCATCAAAGTCAGTAGAGACAGTCTCGGGGTTGTAGTTTACCATGATAGTGCTGCGTCCAAGTCCTCTCAAAGTACGAGCACAAGAGACACCACACCAATCGAACTCGACACTAGAACCAATACGATAGACACCGGATCCAAGAACCATGGTACCGTGTTCATTGAAGTCAACGTCGTGAGAAGATCCATTGTAAGTAGTGTACAAGTAGTTGGTATGAGCAGGGAACTCAGCAGCCAAGGTATCAATCTTCTTAACCCAAGGATGAATGTCATAACGCTTTCTACGAGCACGAACTTCCATCTCAGTAGCACCAACAAGCTTGGAAATTTGATAATCAGAGAATCCGTGCTTCTTAGCGCGTGTCAATATCTCTTTATTCAAACCATAGAGAGAACCAATGTTTTGAAGCTCCCTGTACACTCCAGCCATATTTTCAAGCTTACCCAAGAACCACTTGTCAATCTTTGTTAACTCATGAATTTTATCAACGGAATAGTTGTGATTGAGCATGGCTTCAACAACGGCAAAGAAGCGACGATCGGTGGGAACGGAAAGAGAATGATCTAAGTTTTCAAAAGGCATAGCCATGAAGCCCAAAAAGGAAGGATCGACTTGACGCAAAGCCTTTTGAAGAGATTCTTCGAAGGTACGACCAACAGCCATGACTTCACCGACACTCTTCATCGAAGAACCAACTTCACGGTTAACATGTTGGAATTTGCTCAAATCCCAACGAGGAATCTTAGTGACAATATAATCCAAAGAAGGTTCAAAGTTAGCAGTAGTAGTCTTAGTAACCGCATTGGTTAATTCGGGAAGAGTGTGACCTAAAGCAATCTTGGCAGCTGTGTAGGCTAGGGGGTAACCGGTAGCCTTAGAAGCCAAAGCAGAAGAACGGGAAAGACGAGCATTAACTTCGATGACACGATACTCCAAGCTATCAGGGCTTAAAGCATATTGAACATTGCACTCACCAACAACACCCAAGTGACGAATGATCTTGATGGCAGCAGAACGAAGCATGTGATATTCTTCATCGGAGAGGGTTTGAGAAGGAGCAACGACCATGGAATCACCAGTGTGGATACCAAGAGGGTCAAAGTTCTCCATGTTGCAAACAGTGATACAGTTATTGGCTGCATCACGAACAACTTCGTACTCAACTTCCTTCCAGCCTCTCAAAGACTTCTCGACAAGGATTTGAGGTGTCAAAGAAAGAGATCTGGCAGCCAAAGACTGCAATTCCTCTTTGTTATTAGCGAAACCAGAACCAAGACCACCAAGAGAGTAGGCGGAACGAACAATGACAGGGTATCCAACTTCGGAAGCAGCTTGAAGAGCTTGATCAACAGACTCAACAGCAGTGGATTCAGCAATAGGAATGTCGATTTCATTCAATGCCTTAGAGAAGAGATCACGATCTTCAGAGGTTTTCAATGTTGAGATAGGAGTACCCAAAACCTTGACATTGTTACGATCAAAAACACCCATATTATCCAATTGAACACCCACGTTCAAAGCGGTTTGTCCACCGAATGTCAATAAGACACCATCGGGTTGTTCACGTTCAATAATGTGCGAGAGATAATCAGCAGTAACAGGTAAGAAGTAAATTTCATCAGCCAGTTCATGAGAGGATTGAATAGTAGCAATATTAGGATTAATTAAGATAGTGTGAACAGAGCTTTCACGAAGAGCCTTGATGGCCTGAGCACCAGAGTAGTCAAATTCACCAGCTTGACCGATGGAAATGCCACCAGAGCCAACGACAATAACTTTGTTAACTTTTTCACGTTGAACTGCTTTCACATGGCCAGAGCGAAGGTAAGCGCTGGCATCGGGAACGTTCTTTTCTTTATTCAGTTCATTGCGAGCTATCGCCGAAACGCTAATAGAACGTTTTTGAGATGCAACTTTGGAAGTAAGTCCTTTTCCGATTGCAGAGAACGAACCTAAGCATCGTCCATTTCCAAATATATTTTTGGAAATACCAGGAACGGCACGACGCACTGATGTCGTCCAAAATGCCATTTTTCTACAACCCAGGCTTGTTCTATATGTTAAGAAACAAACTGAGTTATTTAAATTAAAATAGACTGGTCAATTCTGGAAGGTGACTGATCTGTATATAAGAAGCTCTTGTCAAAGTGATCTGTAAAGCGTGACTTCTTTCTCGGTGGAATTAGTCCACTGATAGTGAGGTATTACGAAGTTTCTTATACTATAGATTGATGAGTATAATATAAGACGATTTAAAAAAAGAGAAGAGTGAGTCTTACATACCTTGAAGAAAACTTGCAGTGAGTTTAAAAATTCATTTTAGCAAAATTTCATTCGAAAAGCACTCCATAGAACTAAGCAAGTTAACAAAAATTTTCGACAATGGAAGTTATAGTATTGCAAAAGTAGTAAGGATGTTCATGATATTAATCAAATGTGTTTTAATGCATTATTAATTGATGAGAATGCTTCTATTTTTCTAAATGAAAGACTTCTGTATCGCATCTCATAATGATAGAGTTATTTAAGATTCAACGAGAAATTGTTAAACGAAAAATTCAACAAGTAAAACAAGTCGAAAGAAATTAATGAGTTATTTAATACAGGATAGATGAATGATCCTCCTTTAGGATATCAAGGACATAAAAGATCCTTCTAATTGGCAATGAATGACGGGTATAAGAGAACAGCCATAGGAGTATGCTTAAAGGCGCTCAATAACAAATGAAGAAGCACCACCACCACCGTTGCAAACTGCAGCAACACCAATCTTGGCGTTCTTTTGTGCCAATACGTTCGACAAAGTGACGATAATTCGAGAACCACTACTTCCCAAAGGATGACCCATAGAAACACCACCACCGAAGATGTTGACATTTTCAGGGTTCAAACCCAAAATCTTTGTATTGGCAACACCGACAACACTGAAAGCTTCGTTAATCTCGTAATAGTCGACTTGAGAAGATTCAACATTAGCATGCTTCAAAGCTTTAGGAATGGCAAGACTAGGAGACGTAGTGAAGCGTTCAGGAGTTTGAGCAGCCTCACCCCAACCAAGAACCTTCGCGAGAGGTTGTAATCCTAATTCTTTAAGCTTGGTACCAGAGACCAAAACCATAGCACTAGCACCATCATTCAACGAGGAAGCATTGGCGGCAGTAACTGTACCATCACCCTTGAAGACGGGACGAGTAGATCTCAGCTTGTCTTCGTTCAAGTTCTTGGGTTCATCATCTTCAGAAATGACCTTGTTGGGTTTACCACGTCCGCCAAAGACCTCGACAGGGATAATTTCATTTTCAAAAGCAGAAGACGATTGAGCAGCTTGAGCACGTTTGTAAGAAGAAATGGCAAATTCATCTTGAGCAGCGCGGTCAATCTTGTGTTCTTCGGCACAGAGTTCAGCAGCGTTACCCATAGGAAGACCATCGTAAGCATCCGACAAACCATCACGCAAAAGACCATCGACAAGTTCGACATTACCGAACTTAGAACCGAAACGGCTCTTAGTAGCATAGTAAGGAGCATTGGACATGCTTTCGGTACCTCCGACAACAACGATGTCTGCGTTACCAGTCATAATGGTTTGAGTACCAAGGATGGCGGCCTTCATTCCTGAAGCACAAACCTTGTTAACAGTGGTACAAACGGTGTCAACTTTTAGTCCGGCACCCAAAGCGCATTGACGAGCGGGATTTTGTCCAAGGTTAGCTGACAAAACATTGCCCATGAAGACCTCTTGAACATCAGAAGCTTGAATCTTTGCTTTTTCAAGAGCACCTATTAAAGTGTTAATATTTATGAATTCACCTTACTGAAAATCTTGTATTGAGTTTGCAAGCTATCGCGACGCGTCATAAAACACGCCTCAAAGCAGCTAAATATAAACCTACCTTTGATGGCAACTGAGCCCAATTTAGTAGCTGGAAGAGAAGCAAGGCTACCGCCAAAGCTACCCATAGGGGTACGAACTGCAGAAACAATGTATACGTCGCTAATGTCACGTTAATCACTTGACCAAGATAGCATGTTACAAGATACTTACGTGTTCACCATTATGATATTTTTAAATACTAACTAAAACCTACGGCTTTTTGTAGTTGGCTTTGAGTAGAAATACAATACTAATTTGTACTAATATAGTTCGACTACATGTTTAAAGATCCCCAGTGAAATACACTATATGGCATAGTCAGAAAACTCAATGAAGAGGTCACTGACTTTGTTAATTCCAGTTAATTATTGAATCAAAGATTTGAAAAAATAATAAATGAAAATTCCTTGCTACAAACTCTCGTATATGAATGCATTGTCCATACATGTTTATTTAGATAACCCAGTGTACTAGGAAAAACCAAGCACTGATATCGGTGCGCTGTAGTACAATTTATAATGAGTACACAAGGTATCTTTATTTTACAAACTAGGTACTTCCATCTGTACTGTCCTTTCTAGGAAAGGCAAAAATAGAAAAAATGGACGAGGATTTATATGATGAGTATGTAAAATTTGTTTAAACACAATAATAACCTTTCAGATTTGGTAACTACATAGGGCCTGAAAACGAAGACGAGGAACTGGATGAGATACCTCAAGTTCCAAGTCCTTCAGTTGCTCAAGTGCCTGGCTTTGAGGCTGAAATGGAAGAGGAAGATTTGGAAGATGTTGAGCGCGTTGAAAAGATGGCGCTTAACCTCGCCGAACCTCAAAATGCGGTCGTACTTCATGAGGACAAGCAATATTATCCTAGTGCTGAAGAAGTTTATGGCCCCGAGGTAGACGTTGTCGTGCAAGAACAAGATACTCAACCACTGACTCAACCTATTATTGATCCAATTCGTCAAAAACGTGTTGCTATTGAGACGAGCAACGTGCCCGATACTGTATATAAGAAAGAGTAAGTTAAACTCATAAATGCTGTAACTAATAACTTAATAGGTTTTTATACGATCTTTTAAGCCAAACTGATGACGTGCGAACTTTTATTATTGCTGGTCATCTTCACCATGGCAAAACCGCATTATTAGATTTACTCGTATATTATACACACCCTGGCACGAAATCACCAAAACGGAGGTCACTTCGCTACACCGATACCCACTATCTTGAACGTCAAAGGGTGATGTCTATTAAGAGTACTCCGTTGACGCTAGCAGTGCAAAATATGCAAGGGAAGTCTTATGCTTTTCAATGCCTAGATACCCCAGGTCATGTTGACTTTGTCGACGAGATAGCTTCTCCTATGGCGGTTGCTGATGGTGTCGTTATTGTCGTTGATGTTATTGAAGGGGTAAGTGTTTGTAATTGTTTCTTCTACATGCTAACTAATGTGCAAGGTTATGATTAATACCACGAGAGCGATAAAGCATGCTATCATTCACGACATGCCAATTGTGTTGGTTTTAAATAAGGTGGATAGACTTGTGTTAGAGCTTCGTCTCCCTCCCAATGATGCATATCACAAGTTACGACATGTTATAGATGAAGTTAATGACAGTATCTGCCAGATTAGTACGAATGCCAAACATAGAGTTTCTCCTGAACTTGGTAATGTCTGTTTTGCATCTTTTGATTTGGGATATTGTTTTACCCTTGCCAGTTTCGCTAAACTGTATTTGGACAAAAATGGAAGAATAGACCTTGATGATTTTTCAAGACGGTTGTGGGGCGATATTTATTTTGATAAAGACACCAGAAAGTTTACAAAATCTTCGACTGGCATGAGAAGCTTTGTTTACTTCATATTAGAACCTCTATATAAACTTCACACACTAAGTATATCTGATGAACAAGAGAAATTGAAACGACAATTGCGTTCTCTTAATATTTTTTTGAAACCGAAGGACTTTTTACTTGAACCCAAACCATTTTTACAGCTTGTTTGTGCTTCCTTTTTTGGGTTTCCGACTGGTTTAGTTGATTCCATCGTGCAAAATATACCTTCTCCTCGAGAAAATGCAAGCCGTAAGGCAAATCAATATTATACGGGTCCTTTAAATTCTTCAATTGGTAAATCTTTAACGACTATGAATCGCGAAGAATCAACCATGATTGCTCATATCACGAAGCTATATAATACTGTTGATGCAAATAGTTTTTATGCTCTCGCTCGTATTTATGCAGGGAAAGTTAGAAAAGGACAAAAAGTTCAGGTACTAGGAGAAAACTACTCCATCGAAGATGAAGAGGACATGGCGAAGGCGTATATTGAAGAAATTTGTTTGCCAGGTGGAAGATATCGCATACCCATTGAAGAAGCTACTGCCGGAATGCTTGTTCTTTTAGCAGGCGTGGATAATTCCATAAGCAAAACGGCTACTATTGTGTCGGATGGAGTCCAAGATGATTTGTACATATTTAGGCCGATTGCACACATGTCAGAAAGTGTTTTTAAAGTTGCTGTTGAACCTTACAATCCGTCAGAATTACCAAAAATGCTAGATGGACTTAGGAAAATTAATAAGAGCTATCCTCTTGCAATTACAAAAGTAGAAGAATCTGGTGAACATACTATTTTTGGGACTGCTGAACTTTATATGGATTGTCTTTTATACGATTTACGGGTTTTATATTCTGAAATAGAAATTCGTGTTTCTGATCCAGTGGCTCGTTTCTGTGAGACTGTAGTTGATGTTTCGAGTCTTAAATGCTTTGCTGAGACCCCGAATAGAAAAAATAGGTTATCAATGATTGTTGAACCTTTAGAAAAAGGAATCGCATCTGACATTGAGAATGGTCATGTGAAAATAAATTGGCCTCAAAAACAAATTAGTGAATATTTCCAACGTGAATATGATTGGGATCTCTTAGCATCTCGATCAGTATGGGCTTTTGGGCCTGATGATCGGGGTACCAACATATTGCGTGACGATACTTTAGAAATGGATGTTGACAAGAAGACATTAGGCCAGGTTAAAGAGTTCATCAAACAAGGATTTCAATGGGGAACTAGAGAAGGACCTTTATGCGATGAGACTATCCGTAATGCAAATTTTCGAATTATGGATGCTGTTCTAGCTCAGGAACCAATTTATCGAGGTGGAGGTCAAATTATTCCTGTCGCTCGAAGAGTCTGTTACTCATCATTTTTAACTGCTTCACCAAGGCTGATGGAGCCTGTTTATACTGTCGAAGTACATACACCTGCTGACTGCTTACCGGTTATTTACGATCTTTTAATGCGCCGTCGTGGACATGTACTACAAGATGTACCTAGACCAGGGTCTCCTCTATATTTAATAAAAGCTTTAATACCTGTTATTGATTCCTGTGGTTTTGAAACGGATTTGAGAGTACACACTCAAGGCCAAGCTATGTGTCAGCAGGTGTTTGACCATTGGGAAATCGTTCCTGGAGATCCACTGGATAAATCCGTTAAACCGAGGCCTTTAGAAACCGCTAGAGGACCCGAATTGGCAAGGGACTTTTTGGTAAAGACACGCAGAAGAAAGGGTCTTGCTGAGGACGTGGCTATTACTAGATATTTCGACCAGGAAATGATTGATTCTCTGAAGGACACAGATATAGTCCTTTCGCTTTAAAACGAAAAATTAATCAAGTAGTAAATGATTACGTACATGCTTGATAAATGCTGCTGTCTTTGTTAAACAAAAAGTCAGGGTTTAGTTAAATTCAGTTCCATTTTGTAAACACTGTATGGGAAATAGAGAAGAACAAATAAATATGACTGTTTATATAAGAGATTTTGAATATTGAAGGACAAATTTTCGAAGCATCATACATGCCTTGTGCCCCTATTAATATAAATACAAAGGTTCTTTTAATTCAATAATATTAATTTTTTTCAGAAAGATTAGTTTACTTAAGAAATATTTTCTTTTGATTGTAGGTTACATATCGCAAGTTCATGGTTTCTTAATAGTCGTACAGATCTTTTGACAATTAGACATATATTCTATTTATAATGTTTTTAAATATTTTATTATTTCGTATTTTGCACTCTTTTGCATCTGCTAATAGACTCTTCTTCTGATGTCCTGGATTATTGGAGTTCACACCATACTATCAGTCTACGAATTACCAAATTTCGAAGGGACGGGAGGAATTGGTGAAATATTGTTCATACTTTGAAAATACTTAATTAAAATAAAGCTTATAAAAAAAAATCGATGCCTTTTCTGCTTCTATGAACCGGTTATCTCTGTTATTCATCTTGGCAATTGTATGTGTCGCGCATTGCTACAATGACCCGCACGTGAAGGAGAACTCAAAATGGAATACAACTTCGGTTGAGCCTATCGCTATTAAACCGAGTTTGAAAGGTAAGTTACTCAATCGTTATGCACGGGCCGCTATTCAGACTGGTGGTGGAGTGAGTAGCCAAAAGAGTGATAGTACAACGAATACATATCCTACAAGTAGTGGCTCCTCTTCCTCTCCTTCCAAAACTTCTGATAGTGCTTCGTATAGTAGCATGTGGCCTTCTTCTTCACCGAGTTCATCCACTACGCCCGACTCGTCTTCTTCATCGGTGGGCCCAAGTACCACCGCGTCTTCAAGCGCATTTTCTCCAACACTTTCTTCTTCCCTTACTTCATCGAGTCCTTACAGTTCGACGTCTGATACTTCTACTACTAGTAGCGGATCTTCTAGTTCTTCCACATCTTCAACTAGCTCTAGCAGCAGTAGTGAAAACACCTCTAGCTCATCCTCTAGTACATCTAGTCCGACGTCATCCTCTTCACAATTTTCTTCTAGTCCCTCTTCATCTACCTTGTCAAGTAGTTCTTCGTCTACTATTAGTTCTAGCCCTAGCTCATCATCCGAAGCTGTTGTTAGTTCTTCTTGGTCATCGACTCCTTCTTCTTCTTCTTCATTCTCTTCTTGGTCATCGTCATCCCCGTCTGCATCATCATCATCTTCTTCGTCTTTTTCTTCTTCTTCGTCTTCCTTCTCTTCATCATCATCTTCTTCTTCGTCGCCATCTCCATCATCTTCTTCTTTCTCTTCTTATTCGTCATCTGCTCCTTCTAGCTCAAGTTCCATTTCTTCTAACGTCGCCAAAACATCATCTTCTTCGACTTCTTCGTACTATCCTTACAACTCAAGTTCTAAATCTTCTGAGTCACGCTCACCATCTTCCTCTAGCAAACCTAGTTCGACGCGTACATCATCATCTATCTCCACGACGGCTAGTTCTTCCAGCAACAGATTATCTTCAAGTTCAGCTTCACCCACGAGTACTACTCAGTCCTCGTCTTCATCGATATCTTCAAAGTCATTAGTATCGCCCTCCCCTGGCCAACAAGCAGGTGCAACGCGCATTACCAGTGCACACAGGACTTACAGACCGTCTACTATTTACAAGGTAACCGTCGCAACCATAAATGGACATACAAGTACGTATAAGTCAAAGTCGACAGATTCGAGTGTTTTATTAGTTGTCGTGGATAGCTCATCCAGCTCTCTAACTTCATTAAATAAGTTTTGTGGAGTAAAACTTTTAGTTTCCGCATTTTCTTTTGCAAGCCTTGCTATATTTCTTTTGATGTGAAGTATAACATAAAAATTTTACATTTTGGAACCCTTTTTTTATTTTTATTTCTATTTATTATTTTTTTGTTATTGAAGAACCATACCATTTTCATTCAGGCTCTTTCAATGTGTTTTACTGATAATGCTTGAATGGAATTGCTCACACTCTCTATTCAACAACTTTTTATTTCTCATGACATGTTTTTTTTGTTGTAACCAACTCTTAATTTAAAAAATAAAGATGCGGTGTTAAGGATTGATTATTTGGTGATCTGAATGTCTACTTTGAAATTTAATAACGTCTTATTCTTTTTTCTTTTAATTTATGAATTTGCTTAATAAATATGAATTTTTGGAACGTTATGATAAGTCGTAAATGAATTGGACGAGATAGTTTGAGTAAATCAGGTCTAAAGTGAAACGTGCGAAATGAGAAAGCTTTCAGGTAAGACAAATAATAGAAAAACATAAAATTTCAAGAAAGAAGGTACGTCAACTTAGAAGAGCTTCTCGTTTGCCGTCATCAACCGTTGATGGACTTTGACTTGGATGGAATTCATTATCGGGTTTCATTCCCACGGAATGATTTGGTTTTGTCTGAGGTACTGTAGGAAGAAAAATTTGTCTTTCATCAACTTGATTTTTGTTTGGATCATTTTCTCGCTCTTGGATAAGAGTGTCTAATTCAGCTTGAATTTCATCTTCTTGATCTCTCGACATTCTTCCTTGTAATATGACATTGACTTCATCGACGTACTGAAAAGCTTCATCATTGTCATTGCATATCTTGTCGATTCTTTCTAGAGGCATCTGTTTTTGCAACTGCTGAAGAATATTTGAGCCTTCTTGAAGACCAAAAAGAACGTCTTGTTGAATGAGTGTGAACTCTATAGAAGAAAGAAGTTGCTCAATATTCCCCAATTGACCATATGATTGTTCAATGAGTCCAGAATAAAATTTCTTAGCAGATAGCGCTTTCAAAGCACCCTTTCTATTGTTGTCGGCGAGACACTTTCGAGCAAGGTTTATTTCCAACTGCTCAATCCGTTCCAATCGTTTATGATAACGCATCAACTTATCTCTTTGTTCCTTTATATTTAATATGCTTCGATCTCGATCATTTATTTTACTATTGTAAGCACCCATATTGTTTTCCGACTCATGGAGGGAGTAAATGTCTTCCTTGAGGATTACGCACCAAGTTCCTAGATGTTCAACACCTCAATTCAATTCTTTCTCTATGTCAAAGTCTCAACTGCAAAGTATTTATTGCTAAGAACATTCACCCTTATTTACCCTTTTTCTAGTACTTCTCTACCTAGACTAATGGTATTGATCATTCAATGTCATTAAAAGTGATTACGAACAAACCTTCAAATTCGGTAAACAACGGTTCACACATCTCTTGCGTTCACTAGTATAATAACGTACATAGCCGATAGGTAATAACGAAGTTTATTGATGGGTAACGCAAAAATCTAGTGTTTAGACAGAAAGTTATCCAAGTCTCCCACTACAAAACACATAGTCAGTAAGATATATCACGAAAAATGACCACAATAGACTCACAGCATGATGATATGATGGTAAGAAATATGCTAGATGGTGGATTTTGAACGTTTCAATGATGAATGCGGAACTAACATTTATGGTAGCACGATGCGATGTTGGATTATTATGGAAAGCGTCTAGCTACTTGCTCGTCTGATCACACTATTAAGGTGTTTTCTTTAGAAAATAATCAGCAAACATTATTAGATGTTCTTCATGGTCATACAGGCCCTGTTTGGCAGTTGGACTGGGCTCATCCTAAATTCGGCACCATTCTTGCTTCTGCTTCCTATGATGGTCATGTAATTGTTTGGCGTGAAGTCGATGGTGTCTGGAGACAATTAATAGATTATAGTGCTCATCAGGCTTCCGTCAATGCCGTTTCTTGGGCTCCTCATGAGTACGGTGCTCTTCTTGCTTGTGCTAGCTCAGACGGTAAGGTTTCCGTTTTGGAGTTTAAAGATGATGGATCCTATGATACCAGAATGTTTTCCACCCACGAATCTGGTTGTAATGCGGTTTGCTGGTCTCCACCAAGTCTTTCAGGCTCTATCGTAGGTCAGTCTCCAGCTGCAGGCCCTAAGAAGTTAGCCAGTGCGGGATGCGACAACCTTGTTAAAATTTGGGCCTTTGATTCTAATGTCAACAATTGGATTTTAGAAGATACTCTTACTGGTCATGTCGACTGGACTAGAGATGTTGCTTGGGCTCCTAGTGTTGGCCTTACCAAAACTTACCTTGCATCTGCTTCCCAAGACAAAAACGTTTTCATATGGACAAAGGAAGGTGATGGTCCTTGGCAAAAGACTCCATTAACTGAAGAGAAGTTTCCAGATGTCGCTTGGCGTGTTTCTTGGTCTCTTTCCGGTAATATACTTGCTGTATCTTGCGGCGACAACAAGGTTTATCTTTTCAAAGAAACCAATAAAAAATGGCAATTGATTAATGAATTGAGTGGTTAAAGCCAATTTTCCTTTTTAATATCTTTCCTTTTGATCTCTTTTCAGCCTTTGCCATGCTTAATCTCTTTTCTTACGGCTATGATGCACTCGTACTCCTTTGAATTTTCCACGATATTCCATCTTTGGGTTAGTGATAGATGAAAATTTTATGTATATTTTTTATTATCCACTACTAAAGTTGCTCATAATCTCTAATTTGCTATATAAGCCATGAAACCCTTCCACTTTTCTCAAAAAGGAATAAGGATTTAATGAATACTCCATTATAATTTAAATACAAATCAATTAACCAAAATAAAATTAGCCTGAAAGTCATAAACGAAACATAACACGTAACTATTTACAATAAAACGAGTGGAGGTGTGTTCCTTACTAGGCAAGCTTCTTGGACTGCCTCAATGGTTTTCTCTATTGCCGTTTGCCAAGCAGCTGTCTTATCTTTGCGATTGAGCTGCTGAAGCCATCGTACTAAAGCTTGTGCTTTCAGTAAATTTCGTTCTTCCCGTATAACTCGTCCAAGATATCTCGAAAAGTAATCAACGTCATGAGAATTAGGTCCTCTTGGAGATTTTTGATACCATTTTGCTAGTAACTCTCGAAGGTCATCTATTGATTGTTTTTGTTGAAAACTAATGACAGGATTCGGCTTCATCTTCACTTCTCGAGCTAAATCGTATCGACTAAGTCTATTTTCCTCTAACACACTTTCTTGAATTTCTTTTGGAAGTTCTTCGAGTACCTGAAGGTCTACCTGTGGAAGATATTGCTTTTTTTCTTTCTTATTTGGTCTCAACATCCTTTCGAAAGCATCTTGCTGCTGAATTTTTTTCACTGTGTCTTCCGGAACCTTTACATTAGGAAGTGCGTGGCTTTTGAGCTTTAGCCGCTTATTAATAGTAATTTCATGATCTTCCTTTACCTCGTTTCTAATTGGGGTAGGTAATTCTTTTAAAAACAGTGGATCTAACTGACTTGGAATCTCATCAATCCTTTTGTTTTGAACATCCAATTGTCGTTTTATACTTCCTTGCATGGACTGCGGCAATTGAGCCAGAACTCCAGGACTTATCTGTGAAGACGAAGGAAGATCGTATGGAGTAGAGGGAATGAAAGTATCTCTCGCAAGAGAAGGATCATTGTCTTCGTTGGATTTGTCAAACTCTTGAGCTTGAGAGTGCAGTCTGTTCGGTGAGCCAAATTGGCCAGAAACAATTTTCTTCTGAGGTGTTTTTATAGGCGCGTTGAAGTTAAACAACTTCTCATTCTTAGTATCCTTTACAATTTTAGATGCCTGCAAACCAATTCCGCGAACATCTCCTGGGTCTACGTCCAAAGATATAAAAAGATTTGTTAGTCGTTTGTAGAGTATATCAAATGACTTCGTTGCAGAAGTGAACATTATAGATCTCGTTAAGGGAGTAACTTCACCGGCACCAAGATACTTAACAGGATCGAATGAGACATTTTCTGGTCGTTTTAAAACACGAAGTTGAAGTTGGTGTAACGAAACGTCGCATTTAGACATACGATTCAGCAATTCTTGCAAAAGCCGCTTTAAAAAATCCATTGCATCTTCTAAAAAGACAAAACGAACACCCCAATTCACATCGACAGAAATAGATCGACGTGGAGTTTCATTAGTGATAACATCAGTATCGATTCCTCGAGATATATTGTACAAATGTAATCCATAGTTGGTACCAAACGATTTTTGAAGAACATTTTTGTTTAGTCTTTGCAAGTCTCCAACAAATTTTACGTTAAACAACTCGAACAGTTTAGAAGACTGCGACGGGCCAACGCCAGGTAAGTCTTGAACAGGGAGAGATTGCATATACACAGATGCATCTTCATCTTTTATATAGAACACGTTATGTGGCTTTGCTTTTCTTAATGCAAGTCTTGCTAATAAAACATTTGAACCAATGCCGACACTAACATCGCAATTGGTTTTCATCCTAACCCGCGTACGAATGGACTCTGCTATATTCACGCAATCTTCAAAGCATTGAACATGATTAGTTAAGTCAAGTAAGGCTTCATCAATACTGATTACTTTTAAATAGTCGTTTGGAGTATCGACTAAAACAGAATAAAATTCCCGTGAAACAGCTTCATATGCATCGAAATCATAATCAACAAGTACCAAAGAAGGACATAAACTCTTAGCTGTAGAAACAAACATTCCATTTTTTATTCCATACTTCCTAGCTTCATAATTACAGCTAGCTATCTCCGAATTTTTTATTCCATGAGCAACAGCCACAGGTTTTAGCTGTAAGTCGCCGGTATTTCTAGTAGAAACCGCGGCAAAAAAACAATCAAAATCAACATGCATAATAAAGTGTTTTTCATTTATGCTCTTCAAGTTTCTTGAAGAAGTAAGTCCGGTAGACGCCGTCATTATTTGAATTTCCTCTTTTAAAGCTGTCTTCCATGTGCTAAGATGGTGCAATCGAGAAGAATTAAAAAACTTTTGAAGAAATTCTGGATTTTGAGTAGTAGATTTCCTGATATTTGGGTTTTTTAACAAGAGATAATTGTGACGTGCTGAATTCGAAAGCGATTTGAGTGAATCGGGTAAATTTTCTGACCTTTCCTTCATTTCTGTTTGCTCTTCATTATAAGATGGTAGCGCATCTTCAACTTGGCTGTCAACCTTTAGGGATTCATGATGTTGCTTGGATAACTGAGAATCACGTTCTCTATAAGTTTCAGGAAAAGAAAGCAAAGACTGAGAAGCAACAGGTTGTATGGCACGATAATTGGTCCACGGTAGCAGTTTCTTTTTATTAATGCAATCAACTATCCACTGTGGAGTCACGACTTTATGATGTTTCCATTGATTAGCTTTAGAGGGTGTTAAAAAAGAACAAATAAGAAAAGATAAACTTGTCTTCTTATCCACGTATTGCACGAATGTACCACCATTTTGAATTATCATCGTTCGTAACTCTGAGTACGATGGATTCGTGTAACCATTTATGGCCATACTAAGACCTTTAAATATATTTGATGTTGATGACTCTTCCGTATCTCTATAGAGAGCAGCATTCTGATTTTGTAGTTTTCTTTTTTTACGTTCAAAATAATCCCCATAGTCATGAAACCCTACACTTTCATAAGCATCGTCCTCGAGTTCATTGAAATCAGCCTTTCCGTTGGGATGATCTCGCTTTTTTCGCTGCAAAGCCATGCTTAAACACACTATTCTCTGATTCTTTTAGGAAACCAAAGTCTCGTAGATCTTCGACAACGGGTAGTATAACATTCAAAGTAAAACAGTACCTTTATTTAAGAAAAACGAATAAAGGGATGTCTAAAATTTGCCAATGTCGTTCGACGTACCACAGAAATTTAATGCTTATCCAAAGAAACCAAAAACAAACCTCCTTACAACCAGCATATCCCTATTCCAAAAATCTTCTGATAATCCTTATGTACTATACGAGACCTAGCCGTAATATAAGTATATATAGGAACTCCTATATTTTTTGTTTGTTGTGATGCGCGCATACAATTGCACTTAATTAAACTTGGAACGCGCTAGCTGAATATGCATTACCCTTCCCTGGCGTTGGAAGCCCCTTTTCCTGAGGTTAGAAAATTTCCATCCTCCACCACCTCACCTTCAAAGGCAAATAAAAAAAATGTCACTACCAATTGCTGTTTATAGCCTTTCTGTCAAAGGAACTGATGTTCCTGCTGTGGAAGAACCTACGGATGCATCAATTCATTTAACAATGGCATCCATTGATGCTAATGAAAAATCTAACAAGGCCACAAGTCTGTGGGTAAAGGTGCGTCCTAGTATGCCTGTGGATACAGAAGATGATGAAGAAATGGATGAACAAATGAAGGAACTTCTTGAAGAAAGCCAACGTGAGTTCGTTTTATGCACCTTGAAGCCTGGTTCTTTATTCCAACAACCTTTGAACTTGACTATCACCCCCGGAGATGAGGTTTTTTTCAGAACTGCAGGTGACGCTACTGTTCATCTTTCTGGTAACTTCTTAATGAATGATGAAGAAGAAGAGCACGATCATAGCGATGATGAGGAAGATGATGAAGACTATGACTTGTCTCCCAGTGAAGACGATTTGGTTGACACCATGAGTGATGAAAAGAACGATGATGAAGATGAGTCTGAGGAAGATGAAGAGGAAGAGGAGTCTGAAGAAGACGAATTGGATAACGCTCCCGCCAAGAAGGCTGAAGAACCCAAGAAAAAACGCGCTAGCCAAGAGGAAACCGCTTCTCCCCAAAAGAACGAAAACAAGAAGCAAAAGACTGAGAAGCCTAATAAAGAGAAGAAGGTTGCTTTCGCCGAGAAGCTTGAGCAAGGCCCTACTGGTCCCGCCGCCAAGAAGGAACAACAACAAGAACAAAAGCAACAACCTAAGACTCGTACTTTGAAGGGTGGTGTTTCCGTTACCGATGTTAAAACTGGAAATGGTGCTACTGCTACTAATGGCAAGAAGGTTGAAATGCGTTACATTGGTAAGCTTGAGAATGGAAAGGTTTTCGACAAGAATACTAAAGGCAAGCCTTTTGCTTTCCTTTTGGGACGCGGTGAAGTCATTCGCGGTTGGGATATCGGTGTTGCTGGTATGAGCGAAGGTGGAGAACGTAAGATCGTCATTCCCGCTCCCATGGCTTATGGTAATCAGAGCATTCCTGGTATTCCTAAGAACTCAACTTTGGTTTTTGAAGTTAAGCTTGTCCGTGTACATTAAAGCTGTCGCTGAAGCTATAGTTTGGGATTTACTTTTGATTTCCATTCTAAATTGGTATCATAATCACATTGACTACATCGATGTATTTTGGATTAGATATAAACATCGGGTGCACCTAATAGTAGGTCACAAAAAATATAGTTTAGATAGGTACTAGGATGGTATCGGTTTCTGGATAAATTGGGATTTTTCGAATTTTGGGTTCATTTCAATTACTACTTGCATGGTTGGTGATTGTAAGTTAATAACATGTAAAATTGCATGATAATATACTTGGTAAAAAGGGTAGCGAGTAATTCGTTATTTCAACTATTTTAATTGAGTAGAGCAAGCCTGAAAATATAGTCATTCCGTGGTTGTTCTTTGTTTCTATTTTAATCAGAAAAAAATAGTCAATGTTCACCTACTCGGTGTTTGTTTACGTAGGAATTTGATGCATGTTTATGTTTGCTCGTCTGACGAACTAGAGGTGAGGTACGTGTATACTATATAGCGGTAGCGAATGTAAACAAAACACATATCTAGTTCAAAGCACCTAAAAATGCAAAGAAGAGAATCTCTTCGAGAGAATGGCCTTGTTAAAGGCCTTCATAAAGGTGGTAAGTCTATAAGAAACCGTCCAAAATGCAAAAAAGTCTAATGTATGCAGGATTTTCTATAAACAAACTAAAAGAATTATCACATGCTGAGGATTCAAAAAGAAGCCACCGTATGATAAAGTCAGGAAAGACATCTGTAGATGCTTATCGACAAGCTGGAAAAGGCCTTAATCACTTTGGGGGCTACTTGAGCGACTGGGGATCCAGGACTAGAAGTGTCAGTATAAACGATATTAGTGACAAGCTCGGTGTTTTAGTCAGTGAACTTGGAGAAAGCGAATTGGAATTTGTAAAGCAGTTTGACGAAAGTCGACTCAAATTGAAGGGAATTCGTGATATGGAAGATAGCATCGCACCATCAAGAGCTCATCGTCAACGATTAGTGGCATCTATTGAGAAAGAAGAAGAAAAAGATCCACTTTCTCCCCGTCTAATAGACTTGCAAAACCAATTGGTTCGAACCGAAGCTGAAAATCTTGTTGGTGAAATGCAACTCGATAACAAAATACGAGAAGTCATGAAATCATCGTTCCAACAATTGATGGACGCATTTCAGGTTCGGGCACAGAAACAAATGACGGTGGGTTACTATTCACGGCTTTTGGTTGACATGATCAATGACGATGTTGTTTATCCAGGTGATAATCCAGTAGCCTACAATAAAAAGAATGCTGCTCAGATTATGCACCAGTGTATGGATTCTATGTCCAGACTTATGGCTCCTCTTTCCATTGACGAAAGGAAATCCGATGATACTCCTATGAAGGGTTCTTCTAGCTCACTCCAGCTTTCGGAGAGGGATTGCTCTCCGAGTGTAGAAAACGAACAGAATGTACTTCAAGTTAGAAACGTCCCCTCCCAGAATTCCACATCCAACGCAGAAACTTATAAAGCGCAACTTCTTTCCACCATTGCAGAAGAGCAAAAGCAAAAAGAGTTACAGGCAAAGTCGACCGTATTATTGTAAAGTGGTTGATGCTAGAAAACTTTCTCTATACATTGTCTCTAACGCTCTACAATCTTGCAGACTCTGGTTGCAAACCCAAAGCTTTTTCGTCTTCACTGTATATCTTTAAGACATCAAGCGATCTCTTCTTTAATTTGTTAAACATACCGAAATACAAAGCTTGGCATACCTATATACTTAAAACTATAAGCTATCCGAGACACTTGATAAATTGAGAATCAAAATAGAAAAAAGCAAGAAAATCAGTATTCCATACGTGTATTAAAATGACTTAACGCTTCTATTGATGTACAAGAAATAAAAGACAAGTTAAAATAAAAACAAAAATAGTTATAGTATTTGAATTCACTGTAAGATATATGTTTTCCACTTTGAGCTACAATAGATCGTTATTCCTTGGACTTGAAGAATGAAATGTTGAGTGGAAAAGCCGCGTCCCCCAACGTCGCACATTAAGATCACACTAAGGTGGTAGAGAAGTCGTTTTGGGTTTGAAAGAAGCTTTTTTATTTTTTAAAATTTTATAAATAAAGATTTCTTGCAATATAAGACTGGCTTCTTGTAGTATCCGATTACGATTGGCCGATTTTGGAACCTGGTTCACTAAACTTCAGACTCTCAAGGCCTCCGCCAAATTATAGCAAGAGGCAGATTTTATTTTATATTCTAATATTTCTATTTTGGCATATAACAACTATGTCCTCGATGCTAAATACAGTAAAGAGCTACATGCCTGGCAGGAATATGTCAATTTTTTTGGGATTGGTAGGCTGTGTATCAGGAGGTATTTACTACGATACCCATCAAAAAAATTTGACAATTCAAAAGTATTGCAATCAGGTAGCACATCTTGCAAAGGCACCTTTGGAGCCTCAGGCTTTGCCGAGAAAGGTTCGAGTATACCTTCATGGTCCTCCTGGAGACGGAATATGGGTAGCTAGAGAAGAGTTTGAGAAATACGTTCGTCCAATTTTGAATGCTGCTGCTGTGGATTTCGAAGTTTTTGAATCTAAAGGAGAGGGTAACCTGCTTGAGCAAATTGCTACATCAGTTTGGAAAAAAAGGAACGGCATTTCTGAAGTACCTGAAGCTGAGAAATTTATTAAGTCGTTCTTAAAAGAAAGCGATGAACCCAGTGTGAACCTGTTATTTGGTAGACACGCCTTGAAAGAATTCCTCTACGGAATCAAGTATGCTTTCTCCGATGAATATAATGAAAAGGTAGTAAATGAGATGAAGAAGGAGCAGGAAAAGGCCGTCAAACTAACAGATTCCTCTGAGAATTCCAAGACTTCTGACACTTCCGAGACCTCTGAAGCTAATGACTCAAATTCGCAGCAGATTAGCAATTCACAGTCATCAGAAAATACAGAAGAAGAACAAACTACTCCTGTGGAAGATATTTCACTCTGTAAAAATCTTACCTTGAATGGAGATGTACCTCTTGGCTTGGTTGATTTAATCGCTCTTTATCCCCTTCCACATCTTTTGGGTTTTACTAATACGCCGCGACGCATTTATCGTTTCTTTAGAAGAAGATATTTGGCTGAAGAATTGGGCGAAATTACCAAAAACATTGTCCTCAATTTGGAAAGTGTGTCCATTCCACTAACGGATGGTCCTATGTTACTGCAGGAAGAGGAAGCAGACTGGCCTAAACAATACATTAATAGAGAAGATGCTGAGAAGCATGTTTGGACCGCTCCTTTTATGGAGGCTACTGACAACAGGCAATTCTATAGAAACTTAAAGATGTACAAATCCAGAGACGATGACTACGAAGATAATGCTTAGTATAAATAAACAACTATAGGAAGAGACTTTGCACATAAATATAGGAAAAGAGTGTAGAATATCTTTATTTAATATCTTTTTTTTCATTAGGCGTCCGTAAACAGTGAATAGACGGTCGGATTCAATCATCAGTTAACCATATAAAACTGTTAATTATGGTTTATGTAATCAGAGATTACTCTCTTCTATTACAACTCGTCGCTATCCTCGTATTTAGAGAACAAGTTATTTAATTCTAAAATTTGTTAGCGTCTCGATGACCATGATACGTAAATATACTTACCCTTTAAAAATTTGCCTTTTAATTTCTTAGGGAATCTCACTTCCCATTCAATGAAAGCGTTGCCAAAAGCTGATGTAGTTTTACCCTTTTGTGTATTATAAATAGGCATGCCTTGATTCTTTATACGATCGGTTTGGCCAGGATGAATAACTTCACCAGAGGAACGCTTAATTTCAAAGAAGCTTCCATCAAGTTTTCTAATTTTCTTCTTCCAATTACCCAAAAGCGCTTGTTGATAAGATATCGTTTCTTTCCTAAACAAATCATTGCCTTTACGTATCCAACCATCTTGTTCACCAGCTTCCTGAAGTATAATTACTATATCACCAACTTCAATCCCGGGAATTTCATCTGACTTGCCAGAAAATGTAACCCGGAAATCCTGGGGAGCACCTGCGGGTACCTCAACTGTGAATTTTTCTCGTACTTCGGCAACACGTTCTCCTTTACAATGAGGACATCTGTGTTTGATAGAGCGACCCCTTCCACCACAAGCATCACAAGGTATACGCATTTGTTGGCGGAAACCAGGAGCAATCATATGCTCTAAAACTCGGAATCCAACACCATCACAGATGGGACAGGAATGAATTGCTTTGTCCTCTGAATATTTGGGATTATATCCCTTTCCGTGACAAATGTGACAGATACGCTTCACAGGGAATTCAACTTCCATAATACCACCACTATAAAAGGAGGCTAGATCAATCTTGGCAATTTGTTCAATGCTTGGACCACGGCGAACTGCATTTTGGCGTCGGCGTCCCCCAAACATGTTTTCAAATATGTCAGCGAAAGGGTCAAATCCAAAACCACCTCCTGGGAATCCACCTCCACCAGGTCCTCCTCTTGGTTGACCATTCAATCCTTCTTCACCGTATGCGTCGTAAATTTTTCTTCGCTCGGGATCCGAAAGAACTTCGTTGGCTTTGTTTATTTCAATAAACTTCTCTTGAGCTTCTTCATTGCCACTATAAACTAATTAGATTTCTTATTCAAATAAAAATCACATGAATAAAAGGGCACCAGCCTTCCTGACAATCTTTTACTTACGGATTTTTATCAGGATGCCATTGCTTTGTTAATTGCCGGTAGGCTTTCTTAATGTCCGCTTCAGATGCATCTTTGCCTACTCCCAAGACCTATAAATTTTTTTTGTTAGTAGATAATTCTATCATTTGTAGCACTTCAGGCTGCGCGATCGCTTGTTTACCTTGTAGAAATCAGCAGCGGCAAGAATTGTCTGAAAACAAAGAAATAGCCCGATAAATATATGTAAAAGATTGAGATGCATGTAGAAAACGTTGACTTCTACCTTAATTACGAGGTGATTCCTCCGTCAAGGCAAGTGAGTTGCTGTTTGTGTTTGGTTCGTCGTGTTTTCCTAAAGAAATCTACGATAACGGAAATTCCGTGGCTCGACCTCGGAAATCAAAAGCAGTGCCTTATAATATAGCTACATGAATGTTCATGTTGTTTTTCATCTGTACTAGTTAATCATTCTATTTATGCTTACATCTTCTTAAATTGCATTTTGAATTTAAAAAGGTCAAGACTTCTATTGCTGGGCTGATGGATGCTACGAACTCTACTTGATCAACGTATTATAGGAAAAAAATAAAACAAACAATTAATTAGTATAAGAGAGAAAATCCCGAGAAAAGAAATGTACATTCATGACAACTTTGCAACGATAGAGACTCTTCTACTCATTGTGAACAAAAATCAATGTTTGCTCCAAACTGTCGTTAATATGCAACTTATGTAGCATAACTCAATTAATATTTACAGAAGGCTTCTCTATGCTGGTTACAAGCACTTGATGGTTGTAGTCGTTGAGTTGAAGAGGTGAACCCGACGGCGATTTGGGAAGAAACGTTTAGCTAAGTAGTTATGAGACACATATCGTAAAAACGTAATGTATATATGCAAAATTGAAAGCAACACACGCAAAAAGACCGTTTATACGGAAAAGAGAAAGATAAAAGCCACGTAAAAAGAAACATCAAAGAATTGTGATGAAAGCGTCCGTAACACTTCGTTCAAATTCAGATTATTCTCTTTTAGCAGAAGGTTTTTTCACAAAAAATGGGATAGCAGAAATAACAAGTCCGCAAATTTTTCTTATTAGAAAAAAGAAATAACGTATACAAAACGTAAAAGGAGAAAGCCGTTTGGTTCGTTCAATAGTCAACAAATTTGGGAGATACACGGAAAAATGGAAGTCATATTTAAGTACTTTGGAAAAGAAGTGAACCGACAAAGAAAGTTATAAACAATAAACGATGGGAAATGTCAAGGCGAATTTGACAATACGTAACCTCAAAAGAAGGCTAATCTTAAGCGCCTAAGAGTTAGCAAAGTTAAAACCTCGTTTTTAATAATTCTTACCCTCAGCTGGTGCTGCGCAACAAGATAGCAGACTTCTCCAAAATGATCTTTTCTTGTTTCCGGGCGTTTCTTTTGAGACTATTCTATTAGGTCTCTGGGTTTGTTCAGTATCAATAACCGTGGGTACATCTCTCTGCATTTGTTGCCCTTGTGGACCCTGCATAGGCCGTACACCAGCTTGATCTCTCGACACAGGGACTCTTTCGTTTCTTCCCTTTTCATTCGTTAATGCATTCGCATCGGGTGTTTCTTGTGCTTTTGCTGAGTTGGGTTGTGTATGGGAATTACCATGTTCCATTGCTGACGAGTTAGATACAAGTTTACGGGTGCTTAAACGATTTTGCGGGGCTACGTTTTTTGGGTCTTGCTTAGGAGCAGGCGCTTTAGCTGGGCGATGTGCGTTTGCATCTGGACTTCGACCAGCACGTAAGCTTTGCCAACCTTTGCCATGGTTCAGCAAATTCCAATCAAACCCGCCATCATCGTTCGTGCCCATTTTTAATAACACTTTCTGAAATAAGGACTGTAAATACTCATAATCGGGCGTAGCTTCGAAAGGCAAGTTCCGGACATAATGCATGTATTGATAAAACTCTTCTGGAAATCCAGCACACAGTTCACGCAAAGGGGTGTTCTGTTTTTTGTCTCCAATGCGCTCATATTTTTGTTTATTTGTGGCAGCTTTAAGGCCTTGCCAAGGAAGACTACCACGAAGGAAGTACATGAAGACATGACCAAGCGCCTCTAAATCATCTCGTCGAGACTGTTCTCGGCCCAAATGTGTGTTGATAGACATATAACGGGCTGTTCCTGAAAGATTTTTCTTTTCCCTATAAGGTATGTGTTGCTTGGAAACAGGATCACGGTAAAATTTCACCATACCAAAGTCGACAATATGAATCATATTTGCATGCTTGGAGTTGGGTCGTCCTATCAAAAAATTATCAGGTTTAATATCTCTGTAGACCAAACTGCGTTCGTGTATAGCCTGGACTCGAGAAATCATTTGTTTAGCAACCATAGCGACAGTTTTAACGCTATATCTGCGACCACACAAATCAAGCAGATCCTCTAAACTAGGGCCTAACAAATCGATAACTAAAATATTATGGAGGCCCTCCTGTCCGTAATAATATACGTTGGGAATTCCTAAAGATCCTGCCAGCAGCTTGTAAGTACGATATTCATCTCTGAGTTGAGGAGCATCACTCCGTCTTGGTTCCTGAAAGGATTTATAGTTAGTAAACTTTTTGTTCTTCTGATTTTCATTGCTTGTTTAAAACTTACAAATTTTATAGCAACTTGCTGGTTATTCAACAAATTTGTCCCCTCAAAGATGACACCGAAAGATCCTTCTCCAATCTTTCTGCCAACTTTGTAATGAATTCCTACAACATTTGCCTGTCCGGTCATCTTTCTATGTTCTTTTCAACTATCTGTATTGGCAAATGTAGCACGTTCTTTGTTCATGTAAGAATGTTACACTAAAGTCGTCTTTAACACGACAACCAATAAAGTTGATTTATTTGTGAAAAGACCCGTTACTATTTAAAAGAATAATTCTTCTTTACAGGGTCTTTTCGACTTAAAATGGGTCAATGGAAGTGGGTACGTTTGTTGCACGGGTGGGTACGTGAAAGTTTACTTCACGCAGCGTGTCCTTATTTTGAGGCCACCAAAGGTCCCAATTTTCGCTGCTTTCTTTACGAAGATTGATCTCTTTCTGTACTTAATTAATTTATTTAATTAATTGAAACATACATAAGAAGTTTGAATCTTGTAAGTTAATTATAAAAATATTATAGAACGGATTAGTTCATGTTTTGCTTGAAAGTAAAACGCTTTTTTGAGCTAAACCGTTATTTTAAAAGTTCTTCTTCTATTCAATTATTCCGTCCTTTACTTTGGCAAAAAACATTTCCGTTAAAGAATTTGCGATCATTTTCTAAACAGGAGTGTGTCTCAAATACTTTTCTATTGTCGAGTACGAGGAATATGTGGGAGTTATGTCACTTTAACTGCTTTACTAACAGTTCACCAAGAATCCTTGCATACCTTTGGTACACCTTTAGTAGCTAAGATGCCTTCGATAGAAAATCCTCTTGTTTGGATTGATTGTGGTATGCGAGTTTAATACGTACAAGTCGCTGTCGAGGCAGAGGAACTAATAAGACTATAGAGATGACGGGGCTTCAAGCTGGCAAAGACGTTCTAATGGAAGTGGCTGCGATTATCACTGATGGTGATTTAAAACCTATTCCAGAGGTATGAATCCTCGCTGGTCTGTCACTTTTTCTTACGGACAATAAGGAGTTGGAAAGATCGTACTTGACTGAGTATTCATCTAACATTAAAAACAGTCCTTCGATGCGGTGATTCATCTTAGTGATCAGCAATTGGCTTCCATGAATGAATGGTGCACAGTGGTAAGAAGGCTGCTTATTCATGAGCCGAACTAGCTAATAATGGTTTGTAGCAACATGGCAAATCCGGTTTAACCGAAAAATGCAGAGCGAGCACTCTTTCTGTTCAAGAAGTGGAAAAAAAATTACTGAATTATATAAAAAAATACGTCCCGGAAAAACGTGTAGGTCTCATCGCTGGAAACAGTGTTCACGCTGATGTTCGTTTCTTAAGCATTGAAATGCCCAAAGTTATTGAGCACTTACACTACCGTATTGTTGATGTTTCTACCATTAAGGAATTAGCAAAACGTTGGCGTTCAGATATTCGTCCGTACGAGAAAAAAGGAGACCACCGTGCATTGTCTGATATCATGGAAAGCATTCAAGAGCTTAAATACTTCCGATCAAATTGGCTCGATTGAAGGAGGAAGGATGAAAGAACAGAATAGCATTCAAAATTTTTGGAGAAATGAAATTATTTGAGATAAGTGTACAATTGGCAGATGATAATATTTTGTCTACTTTACAGAAGCAGTTAGAAGGAGCATCAAGGCAATAATTTAGGCGGCATCTTATTTTTTTTGAAAAAAGGAAGATATTTTTGCCATTCCTTCTCCAGAGAACTGTTTAGACTTCTTATTCCCATTATTTTTTGTAGATGGTTTCACGGCATTAGAATCATTATTAACACCAAGCGGCCGTTTCCTTGAAACTAACATTTCTTCTTTTTCTCTCTTTTTTCTTCGTTCTTCACCAAGTTGTTCTACGTATGTATGCAATGGTAAGAATTCTTTCTGCCCACAGATTATTCGGTTGAACCAATCTTCGGGGAAGTCTTCCAAAACAAAATATGCAGCATGCTCTTTACATGCCAGATGAAACATTTCTTCAGGGATAGGGCTTTCCAAGTCCAATGGTGCTAGTTGGTGATTCAATTCACGTATTACACTTTGCGGTAGGTTTTCCTGCGCAATTACTAGTTTCCGATGAAGCATTTGGATGACCGCATCTTTATCCAATTGATATGTTTTTGGTAATGAGCCCACTGCTTCATTTATTTTGCATATTCTTTGCAGCGTATGTTCTATTTTCGAGACAAGAATTTCACCAACCCGGGAATAATGAGCTCCTTGGGAAATAAAATGATCGAATATATCATCAAAGGATACGAAACGGCAAGGTTCAAATCTTCGATTCCAAGTCAACTCTTGCAGCAGAGGAAGCAGAAAAACTACCAAATCCACTGGAGTGCATATATATATATGCCCATCGGAGACAACACGATCTCCTATGAACCAAGAACGTTGTTGAGTAGAATCGCCTACCTTTAAGACATGTAATAATTCGTCAGATGTCAATAGATATCTGAATGCATGTTTGGTAACGGGATGGAAGAGTTCTACCAGCTGTTGACTAGCGGAATTTTGAGGGAGAACAAACACTCTCCCGGTCATATTGAAATAAAGCTCAACAAAGAATATTAATAAGAATTTTTTTTTGCTCCTTGTAACTATAATGAAGGTAATAAAAGTAGACCGATTCGTAATGAAACAAATAACCAAATTGGATAGAGTTTTCTGTGGATGAATGACCAAATTTTAAGAGATACTTTTATTATTAGTTGTGCTCTTTAAATTGAAGATGAAAGCATTTCGGGTCCAGAGAAGAGAAATATAAACCTTCGATACCTGAGTTCAAGGGTAAAATCTTTAGTTTCCAAAAAATTCTTTTAATAACTACAAATTTAAGATGGGATAAAGGTTATCAGAAACTGGAGTTCGTATATGTGCTGGTTTTCCTATGTATGTTTTTTTCGGGGGATAATTTTGCTTTCTCTAACCACGATGTCACTACTCGCTTTCAAGAATTTCTGAGTGTTAAAAGACTATAAAATAAATTCTTTTCTTTTTTAATTTTGAGAAAAAACGATGTTGTTTTCTTCAGCCAAGTACGGTAGCGAATTCGCAGACGTTTAGTTCTCGATGTTTGCAGGATACAAACACAAGTCTATAATTGGGAGCTTTTTCAAAGGGGAATGGGTAAATATATTTTTAAGCTCTTATTTTACTTGTACCGGTTTCGAATAATATCTCAGGTATTAAAAAACAAATTTTGAATGCTAAAGGATCGTAGTTGTGCTAGAACATATTGGACTACGATGTATGATCTTACATTCTTATACTACACAATTTGAGAAAATACTTAGTTTTATGACATTAAAAGTCGAATTGGTTGTGAAGAAAGAGATACTGGTAAGGTTGCTGTCAATTGCGAGATGGCCATTCTACTTATGGTTAAATTTAGATCAGGAACAGCAGTTAGTTAGTTTTTTTTTTTCATTTTGAAAATGTCGATACTGGATAGTGGTAATGCCCATGATCGTTGACCATTACGAAAGATACGGGACTATACATTTGTTTTCATGGATAAATCGAAATTGATATGATATCGTTTTGGATAAGCACAAATCTGCACTAAGAACAAATTATAGAAATAATTATATGCTCTTTAGTAGCGGATCGCGATTCAGGAGGGAGCACATCCCACCAGGTTCTTGTGTTAAAGTGCTATATCAACTGTAGCCAGAAATCGAATTTTATCATCTTTCTTTTTGTAAAGCATTAATAGTATAGTTTAAATGTTTTTCCTTCCTTTTCCGTACACTGTTCATGTTCATATATCAGTCGAAAATACGGTCTTTCTGGGATTATTCAATTTGGTTTCCTGTTTCATCCATAACATTATATCTTGCCGTAACATTGAAAGATATGCACTTTGTTTTAGCTTTCCATTTACGAATACGCACAGGTTTATTCGTATTTTCTAAAGAAAATACGTCTTGAGACAATACTAAGATAGCTAGATTCATTCTCTCTCTCCTGCCTACGTTGTCCTTTAGGATTCTTTCAATTTTAACCGATCAGAAATTCAAACATGATAATGTCGTGAGGACATGTCAGTAAGTTTTGTAATCCACTTCCTCGCGTTGGATGGCCGTTTCTCGGTGTCTGCTTTCTGAGTACGGACAAGCATAACATAACCCCTTTCCAAGTCGTCTAATTCTTAAATTTTTTATCGTACTGTGACACATCATCGTCAGAAGTGGCATGAAAGCTTAAGTGAGGAATCTTGAATCTTGGCTGAATCAGCATCTTCAAATTGCTTGTATTTGTTCTTCCAGTCAGTCATCCTCTTTTGTACATAAATAAAACAGCCTGATCTTCAAATCTTCCATAACCTACTCGAATCTTTAGAAACATCCAATTCATCTCAAATCTTTCAGGACAGTAGTATACATTTGATACGAGCAATAAGCTTGGAATAAATCTATTTTGTAGTAACTCCCAACTACATAAGTCGAGCCCACAATGGCAAAGACCAAAGGTTTGCAGCTATATAGCTGTCATCACCGTCTTTGTTCCATTAAGCGACAGCTAAGAGGCGAGGCGTACGTCATTTTATGCTTATTGTAATTGTAAATAAATGATGGCCTCTCTAAAATTGCCTTTATTTGTTTCTATCGTGTAATTAAAATAAGAAACCCCTTTTTTCGTAAGTACGATTTTTCTTTGTTTTTAGTACTTTCGACCGATATTCGATTACTAAAAGAAAGGCTACGAGAACTGTGATGTCAATGGTTTATTGCTGAACTTTTCCTTGAAACTGTTAACCCAAATCACTTACCTTTCAATAAATAATATTTTATTTTACTTCTTGTATACATACTATTCGAAAGTACGCAACATGGTTTTATTGTTGGATAGGTCCTTTTGTTTACTTTTTGTAATTCAAGCTTCGTTTGAATTATACCATAACTATAGCCACAGTGAAAAACGAAAGTAAAATAAGCGTAACGAGGTTGTGACCAGTCAGTGACATAATGTCGCTGCTTTATGAAATTGAAACATGCGAAAAGCCATTACCAAGATTTTTTCAAACTTTTCATCTTCGGTTTTAAAGAAAAAGTTCAGCTGTAAAATTTGGTTGCTTTTTGGAACAAGCTCCAATTCCTATTTTTGAAGACTCTGCACCAATTGGAACCAACTCTTGAAGAACTTTTGTTGGTGATTCTAGTTGATTTCGTTTAGATTGCAACTGCAGGTGTTAGTTTTCGATTTAACGTGGCATTGTAACCATGAAGAATAAATACACCTCTGTTTCAGACTCTGAAGAGTCCTTAAAAACGCTCACTGATGAAAAGTTAGACACGCATTCTGCAGATAGTACGCCTCCTCCATATTCAGGTACGATTTATTGAAATAGAAAGGTAATGGTGTTTGTTATTGAGAGTTATTACTGAGGAATCCTATTTTAAACTTGTCGACGATTGTCAACAACAGGACGAACGCCTCCATCCTCTGGTAAACAACGAAAACTTCAGTTACTAATACATTCATTAGCTCCGAACAAATTTATTGATTTAGAAATGGCTGATGGATCCACTCAGCATTCTGCCCAAGAGTCCACTAACAATATTGGGTCGGATTCGACATATTCAAAGTGGGTTTCAGCGAATATCTTCTTTTTTTTTGCGTCTCTTGGGTACATTGGGGCTTATGGTATTCTTCTCGTAATGTTCTTTTATTTCAAGGTTCCTGTGAGGACACAAGACTTTTGGGGACTTTTTGGCGGATTTATTGGAGCGATATCATTATTTCTCTATTGTAAGTTAGTGCTATCTTTATTTTTACTAACTATTAGCAATGTCTCAATATCCTAAAGAATGGTTCAAGCAAACTGGTAGAGTGCTGTCCTATTTGTTCTCGCAAATTTGTAGTGTACTGCCCAACATGTGTGTCGCAGTAATATGTACGGCTTCTCTGAATGTCGTTGGTTTCGTCGTCTATCGTAATGTAAAGAAAATAATAGGATTTGAAAAGATGAACGATATTGCTTTCTATGGTGTCTGCATTGTTAACGTTGCCGTGTTTTTTTATTTTGGAGTATGTCTTTTAATCTGCGAAATATTCTAACTGTTCTAGGTACGACGGATACGCGACAACTTCGAATATTCATTGCTGATTTAGGATACGGCATGGGAAGCATAGGATACGGCATGGGAAGCATAGGAAACGGCATGGGAAACAGCATAAGAAATGCTGCGAATTATGTTCGTATGTACTCTTTATTATAACTTTTTTTCTTTTCTTAGCACCTGATTAACCTAATTAGGACCGACAGATCCAGAAAATGAAGCACCTCGTAACGAGGAAATTGAGCTTCAACCTCTTGCTGAGCAAAGCGCTGAAGTTTGAGTTTTAACGAATCTTTTCCATCCCTCCTATAAATCACATTTTCCTTGGAAGCATTCATATCAATTGCAATCCCTCGAGTTTCTGCATTCTTGTCCACAAAAGTAAGCACAGCTTCATTCGGCAGGTTGGATTGCTTTTCACGTTCACTCTTTTATGAATCTAAGAATTCGTCTCGCAATAGTGTTATTTATGAATCGTTCGTTTTCTTTCTGACGAACATCCTTGTTAAAGCGACCTTTTTAATGATCATTTAGTTGTTATGACGATAATTTTGCAAAATAATCAACTAGTTTCTAATTCAAAGCTGGACGTATTCAGATTGGCCGTTTCAACTAATGTAGTTTAATAATTTACTTCTCAACTACAGCTTCGTCAACTGCTATAAATTCAGACATTTGGTCTCACACCTCAACGACAATTTAGCACAATGTGAATAGCTAGAAAAGAGAAAAACAGTGTGCTTTAATCTTGTAAGTATCAAAACCATCCTCTATCAACTTTGTAAAATCTGAGATGATGAATACCCACTACAAATACAAATACTATACTTTTACTTACACATTGTAATGTCTACGGCCACACCTAGGCGAAAACACCAGTTCCCGTCCGATCACTGCAGTTAAGCGTCTGAGGGTCTCGTTAGTACTATGGTTGGAGACAACATGGGAATCCGGGATGCCGTAGGCTTTTTCTTCTTGATTTTTGTTTTATTTCTTTGCACTCATTGAACATCATGTTAATTCACTTTATCATGATCGTAAGAATAGTTCCCTTTCTGCTGAACGTTACTCAAAGAGTGACGATAACGATCGGAATTTGCTTCAAAAATCTTAAGTACCAGCAAACTAAATTATACATATATATAACTTTCTTTTACATTAACAATGTCTAATAGGTAAAGCAATAGACTTCTTAGTTTGTTTAGATTTATATAAACAGAGCAGTTTTCTCGTTTCTTTGAAGTGTCTCACATAATGACGATCTGTTTTTCTGTACTAGTGCGGATTATTTACAAAAGGAATTCCCATCTATTTTTCTTTTCCCTCCTTTTTCTTTTCATTTTTTTTAAGAATTCTCTTACTATATGAGAAAAAAGTAAATATTCTTGTGTTCTTGTCATAGATTTTTCCATATTTTGTTTATTGCAATGGCCGAATGAGGCTTTCTGGCTTAATTGTTATAGCTCTTGTAACTTTTTTTGTCTCATTTAAACTACAAAAACATATATCACGTATATTCTTTGCAAACTGTATCTATAAGCTGTATAATATCGAAATTGTATGGCAAGTTCTGTGATTTCTTATACAATAATGTTCAGACTTTAAGCAGGAAACCCGTCAAGTTTACATAAATTCATTTCGAAAGTTCTATATATAAATTATACTTTCATTCATAGTCAGACTGGTTGTATGGTGTAATGGCTAGCACATGAGATTTTGATTCTCGAGACCTGGGTTCGATTCCCAGTACGACCTTATTAGTTCATTTTTTTCCAGAACTTGGTTCTAATACCCATCCGTAATAATGATTAGAAAAGTAAAGATTTCTGGAAATAAACCTGCTAATAACTTTTATTTTTATATTTCTAAAATAGCAATACAAGCTCCTAAAACATTATTAACAGGCACTCGTATCTTCAAAAAATGGTGAAATCTTTAGGAACGAATAGTCGATAAAAGTTGTTGGATTTGAACGACTCGCATTTTTTTCCCTCAAAATTGACACGCTTCATAACTCTTTGGATAGTAATTCTCTTAACATTAAAAATTTCAGTACTTCCTAATCAAATTTTAAAAGCTATTTCTTTTGTTTATTTGTTTACACTTTAATTAACGAGATTTGCCAAAGTATAACGCGTTGCCTCTCACTTAACAAAGAAAGCTTCATTGGTCGATCGAACCATACCTCATACCAGTCACAAAGCTAAGCTGCGTGACTGCCCAGATTCAAATAAGCCAGCCACCTGGCCTGCAACCTTCCCTGTACCAAACACCTTGAAAGGGATCTTGACTGAAGGGCTAAATATAGTTCCTTAATATACCCTCCCCTGTTTTATACTATACCCTCTTTTGTTTATATACTGTCTTACAATCTTTTGTAAAGAAAAAAAAATAGAAACTACTACCTTCGTTTTTGTATAGTCTTAAATATGCGTTTCTTTGAAACTGTTACTGCTGTTCTCTTTTTTGGAGGTGCCTTGGCTGCCCCTTTCCGTCATCCCCATCACTTACACCACAAGCGTGATGAGAAGGTTGTTACCTCTCAAGTAGTGGCCTATACGACTGTTGTTGCAGGAGGATCATCTGAAGTTAGCCCTACTTCCTCTTCTGCTACTATTACTCCTACTAGTTCTTCCAGCACTAGCAACGGTGCTTCTTCCACCACTTCTTCTGCTGCTTCCCCTAGCAGTACTGGTGGTTCTTCTAGCTTCCAAGACGGTGTTTATGATTGCTCTAGCTTTCCTTCTGACCAAGAAGGTGTTGTTGCCCTCGATTATCTTGGACTCGGTGGTTACACTGGTATCCAAATTGGCGATGGTGCCGGAAGCCATTGTACCGAAGGTGCCTACTGCTCATATGCTTGCAAACCTGGTATGATGAAGACTCAATGGCCCTCTGAACAACCTTCTGATGGTGAAACCCGCGGTGGCTTGATCTGCAAGAATGGAAAGCTTCACCGTACAAACACTAACAAGAATTCCCTGTGTGAACAAGGTCTCGGATCTGCCTCCGTTCAAAATAACTTGGGTCAAGGTGTTGCTATCTGCCAAACTGACTATCCCGGTAGTGAGAACATGGTCATTCCCACTTTTGTAGATGGTGGCGCTTCTTCTCCCTTGACTGTTACTGACAACAACAACTACTTCCACTGGCGCGGAATGGGTACCTCTGCTCAATTCTATGTCAACAAGGCTGGTTATTCTGCTGAAAAGGGTTGCCAATGGGGTAACCAAAATGATGACTTTGGTAACTGGGCACCTCTTGTCTTTGGTGCTGGTATGACTGATGGAATTACCTGGTTGTCTATTTTCCAAAACCCCTTGACTCAACAAAAGGCTAACTACAATGTTAAAATTGTTGGTGATGATGGTGCTACAGTTAGCGGTGACTGTGTCTTTGAGAACGGTTCATTTGGCAACGGTTCTAATGGTTGTACTGTTGGTGTTACTCATGGTTCCGCCAAGTTTGTCTTTTACTAAGTTTAGTAAAAGACGATAATACTTAGGTCACTTATGATCGGTGAATCCATGCGCAAAGATCCGGTGTTGCGTATGTAGTTGGAAGGTTGTATGCACCCGTAATAATTTTGTTATTGCTTCGATAATAATGGGCAATAAGTATGTTTGCCGACTAAACCATTTCTAAGCGTTGCGGAAATGGGAAAAAAAACTAGACGCTGAGTTGAGAACAAGCGCAAATGTTCTGTTAATTCTTTTAAACTTTCGATATTTCTTTTAGTATGATAACCTTATGTACGAAGAACTGAGTGAAGTATGAAACCCTTCTACATACTGCAGTCCTTTCCTTTTTCAGCTTGACCCTTTTTATTTCTTTTGATCTTTTTTTTTAACTTTTTACTTTCGTTTTTCTTAAATGCTATTTATTCTTTTTTATATAGTTTGATTGTTATGAAATAAATTTTGCAATGATAAATGTGAAATTCTCTATTACTTGTTTGTCCGTCCGTCTTGTAGCTATCATTAGGAACAAGTACCTGCCATCAAGAAGGGAGGATGGTAATTGCAAGAAAGCGAGTTGTAAGGAGCTATCAGGTAAATGAAGAATAAAGAGCCACAAAGAGAATAGTAATATAGAATAAGGATAATTAATTCAAACTCGGTAAATACATAAACAAAGGGAGGACACCACCAAAAAGGGAATGAGGTCAAGTGTGCGTAAGGGACGAAAGCAATAGGAAAATTGCGTCGCGCAGCGCGAGATAAGAAATGGGTAAAAGAGATGATTCCTGTCTACAGGAGAGATTGAAATCTACAAATCAAGGTATCTGGATATGAAACCGAAAGATGTGATAAAGCCCATACAAGTGGGAAGATCATTTATAAATAGCAAGAGATGGGCAGTCCAAGTGAGAGAAAAAACGTCCTTAGCAGACAGAACAGAACCAATAACTAATAGAGGAAATCGAATAATTTCTTACACAAAGAAAATCCGTCTAGTGGGAGGAATTTCATTCGAAAGAAACTATAGTAAAGGAATTTACAGAGAGAATTACTTGAAAAATTTCGGTAAATTTAGCGGAAAAAGAGAAATAAGCAAAATGACCAACCCAGAATGGATTACTAAAGTTAAAGATGTCGAATTGTTTGATTTGAAAGTGCAACCGGCACGTAGCTTTATTGGAGGTAAATGGGTAGTTGCATCCTCTGGCCAGGTGTTTGATGTAGAAGACCCTGGTCGTAATCGAGTCCTTGCATCGGTGACTGATATGGCTGTGGAAGAAACTCGAGAGGCAATTGAGATTGCACATACGGCTTTCCAAAAGTACCGCCATAGTTCTGTGAGGGAGCGAGCAGCTATTTTGCGCCGCTGGTATGAATTGATACTGGAAAACGCTGATGACTTGGCGACTATGATGACACTGGAAAATGGAAAATCGTTAGCAGATTCCAGAGGCGAAGTGGTATATGCTGCAAACTTTCTCGACTGGTTTGCAGGTGAAGCACTTCGCATCAATGGTGATTCCCACATGGCTTCGGTACCAAACAATCGTATATTGACAATTAAACAACCCGTTGGCGTTGTTGGAATTATTACTCCATGGAACTTTCCCGCCGCCATGATTACTCGCAAAGTAGGTGCTGCATTGGCTGCTGGATGTACGATGGTCATCCGTCCAGCAGCAGAGACCCCCTTTTCAGCTATTGCACTTGCCAAACTAGCTGAACGTGCTGGAGTTCCACCAGGCGTTATAAATATGGTCACCTCCAACTCACCCGCTGAACATGGCCTTGAATTGACCACCAATCCTCTTATTCGCAAAGTGTCATTTACAGGTTCCACAAATGTTGGCAAAATTCTCACTAAGCAGTCTTCCTCAACACTCAAAAAGCTCTCTCTTGAGCTCGGTGGTAATGCTCCTTTTATTGTGTTTGAAGACGCCGACTTGGAAAAGGCTGCCGATGCTTTAATCGCTTGTAAATTCCGTGGTAGCGGACAGACTTGTGTTTGCGCCAATCGTATATTTGTTCATTCTAACGTTTATACACAATTCGTCCAGCTTGTATATGATCGCGTCTCCAAATTCCAACTTGGTTACGGGCTTGATGAGGGCGTAACTCACGGACCCCTTGTCAGTCGTAAGGCTGTCCACAAGGTACAAGAGCATGTTGACGATGCCCTCAACAAAGGCGCTACCGCTTTGACTGGTGGATCCGTCGCGTATGAAATGGGTCCTTGCTATTTCCATCCCACCGTTCTCGTAGACGCAAAATATAACATGCTCATTGCTCAGGAGGAGACTTTTGGACCTGTTTGTGCCCTCTTCAAATTCTCTACCGAGGAGGAGGTCCTTAAACACGCTAACAGTACACCTGTAGGCTTAGCTGGTTATCTGTTTTCTAAAGATATTTCTCGTGTCTTTCGAGTTGCCGAAGCCTTAGAGGTTGGTATGGTAGGCTGTAACACGGGTGCTGTTTCCGATGTGCTTTCACCATTTGGCGGTGTCAAGGAAAGCGGCTATGGTCGTGAAGGTAGTCAACATGGCATATCCGAATACTTGGACATCAAGTCAATGACGATTTCTATCGATTAATACCAGGAAACCAGCAAATACCTCCTCTATGCCTAATTCGGTTCAAGAATCTACAAGAGCAATGTGGTGGATATTGTATTCTTTCCTTTTTGTACCATTTTTTACGAAATATAACTGTCTGATTTAGTTTCTTATGATGCATGTTCGCTGTTACATAAAAAGTGTTTTGTTTACTTACATAAATGTGAAGTTATGTATATTATTTTGTTTTTCCCATTATTATTTCTACTTACTTTTTTGTTTTCCTTTTTTTTTTATTCGACAGCATACATAACTAGTCTAAAAGCTCAACAAGTCGTTCGAAAGTGAAAATTATCAAACACGTCTACTACAACTGATTAAATTAGTCTTCCAAGAAGTAATAGCGAATCCATCAAACTCCATGAAGTTTCGCTTTTCGGATATCAGTTAAGATGTATTGAATGGCCCACGGTACATCACAGAATAATAATGCAGTGTATGAAAAAGGCATTAACCACGAACTGTAGAGGACACATGAATCAAACCAAGAATTAAAAGGATACTGAAATACTTTTTCGATAAAAAGTGGAAAAAGGACGGGAGCAAGGAAAACGCAACTTATAACAGGATATAATAAAAATCGAGGAAAAGAAAATGAAATAAACTGTATGAAAGTAAGCCAAAGTCCAATGAAATAAGCAAGTGAGAAATTCAAAGTGCTCACAGTGGTCAAAAGAAGAGATTTTGACATTAGTGAATAAGCAAGCGTCAACTGCGCCTGTCGACGGCTGGGTTGGAATAACCAATATAAACCGATAGAAGCAACTGCGTAGGCTACTACTAAGGCAACTGAATTTCGTGCATCTTTTGAGAGAAAACTGGTGCACATGAAAATAAACGATGTGCCCATGTTGAGCAGCCACAAACAAAATGGCTTCCACAGATTCAAATGTTTAGGATGAGACATCCAATGTCGGTATCCCCCAATCATCAAACTCGCAGCGATTAGTAACGCAGCCGGCATATAATCACCAATGCTAACAAAGGTAAATTGATTTAGCAAAAAATAGAAGAAGTAAGATTGATGCAAATGCTCTAACAAATTATTGAGGGATCGAAAGCTACTTTCAATAGCTTGTCCACATCTAGTCATATCAAAAGTAAATGGATCTCCAGCATCAATTCGTACTGTTACAGCATCAATCTTGTATTTTGGAAAGAGGGAATGAGCGTTTGTTAAGTTTGACACCGCCTGTGATACCATACTTCGAGAAAGCGCCTTCAATTTACTGCTGTAATCGGAAGACGTATACGGGTCGTAGACATTACCCTGTAATTTAAGAGAGTACATAAAGCTAGACATAAAAATCTTTGCTACAGCATTAAATAGGTCCAAATTTGGCAATTGACCATTCGTGGCTTGATACAATATTTCTGCCACATCATTATTGTGTCCTTTCCTTGGAAGTTCCATAGCTAGTGCAGCCTGAATAGTACCTGCTTTGAATCGAAGACTGTCTATGGTATAGGCGAACGGTGTTTGATCGTGGTATGCAGACAAAAATGCAGAAGTTCCCGAGACTGGATGATCTGGAACGAGAAGAATAATATCTTTAGACCATAAAGACCAACCTTGAAAGTATTTCATTAAACTGATAGCAAGAGCGAGCCCTGCTTCATTATAGTGACCGTCATAATCCTTCCAAGGAACGCACAATAAGAGAGACTCAGTTGCATCCGCTCTAGGAGACCGGAGTACCGTATAGAAGTTTGAGCCCTCATAATGCTTTTCAAAAAGGCGAGTTGTATAATTTTGTCTTTGAACAGCCATTCCCATAGTCGTAAATATGGTCTCTAGATCATGAAATATCGGGTTCCACTCTTTGGCTTCATCTTTGTTTGACCAGTCGCGAACAAGCGAAAGAGCTGCCCTCATTGTCTTTGTATTTTCATTTCCAAAGTATGTATTGACTTGTCCAGGAAGTAAGGCGTTTTCCGACACACGTAAGTTTTTCGAGAATTGCTCCGATGGAAGTAGGAAGATATAAAAGGTGCCAATTAGTGTACATATAATTTGAAAGAACAATAGATGTCTGCTAATAAAGGGTACCAGGCTAGATTGAAGCCTAGTTATTACACTCATTTTCGATTTTCCCTTTCCGCAATTTCACAGTTGACATAAGATTCTATGAAGTACCTTCAGAGCTTTTTAATTAAATTTACCAAAATTCCCATGAATACCTCTTTCTAAAATAATTTAAAGTATTGGAAAAGCGTTGCTCGTTTGTTTACGAAGATACTCGTCTCATAAATCTCGTTCCACTATACAAAAGTATATACCGAAATGTAGCAATCTATAAAACAAATTACGGCTAAGGAACGAAAACGACTGACTTCATTAAAGCTCAGTAAAAGGACTGACTACATTTTCTACTTCGTTTTTTATTAATTGACTAATAGGTCACACAAGAGTAACAAGTAGGAACCAATTTATCGTATGCAATAAACAAATTCTTACAAAAGTTTTCTTTGAATAGCCAAGCTTCTCAAACTTTTCTTTGTGCATCTATACCCGTAAGTGGATCAAATCTTCATACGAAAAGTTCGATATTAAAATTATTACAAACACGATCCTACTAGAGTTGTTTTTTAGTGTACTATAGCGACCAGATGAGTTGGCAAAAATCTCAAAAATAAGGAACCACCATCAGATTTATTGAAGTTCCTTTCTTACATTCTTTTTTTTTTTTTTTTAAATATTTCATTTTGTAAGAAGTTGAATTCATCAAACGAAATTCATTTCTTGCAAGAATATTTGAGCGAACAAAGGTTTGACTTGGGGATGAATAGTACGATGGAATTTACAGATTTTGATAAAGAAGTCATAGGACAAAATGAGTGTAGAGTACTTGTGATATTCCGTGCTTCAACCTTAGAAGAACAAAAGTCAAGCGCCAGACAATTTAAGTTACAGCTGGAACATTTAATGGAAACGTACGGCAATGATCGTATATGGCAAAACGAGAAATTTACATTGAAAGAAGATACGATTCGTGGAATATATTGTCTCTTTGGGTCTACGGATTTTGGTGATTGCATTTCAGATGAGTGGTGGATCGTTTGGCTTCTGTTTGAGGCCAGTCGAAGCATTAAAAATGCATTTTGTAGAATTATAGATGCAGATGGAGAATTCCTGCTGATAGAGGCTGCTTTTTCTTTACCAAAATGGATTGACGAAGATAATTCAGATTATCGTGTATGGATCCATGATGGAAATGTCCTTCTGCTATGTCCCGATCAAGAAAATCTTCAAGCATATGAAAGATGTAAACCTTTATCTAGGAATGAAGCTATTCAACAAATCAGTACTGGAGAAAACTTCGATATCCCTCCGAAAGTTAACAGGAGTATACGACTCAGACTCCAGGAATATCCCGAAACAGCAAACAACCACCATCGAGCTGTTATAACTATACCGAGATCAATTGCGTTTCTGTTAAAAAAAGATAAACATCTTGTCAGCAAAGCCGTCACTGCTTTCTATTACCGAGATCCAATATCCGAGAAAAAATGTGACTCTATGAAAAAATTCTATCCAAAAGATCTTGTTACCATGACTGTAAACTTTACGCCGTTATTATATGCTCAACTGGCTCAGCAGCGAACTCGAAAATTCGCGCCTTTTTTATTACCATCACAAGGAAAAGAGCCGGCTTTTACCCGAGCTGAGCTAGGTATGAAGCTTACCTGCGGTTTCGAAATTCTTTATAATTCTAATGAACAAGAAGAAACAAAAGGTTACATTGATAAAAGTCTAGAGGGAGCAGTTTTTCCAACGGATAATGAATTGAAGGCATTACCACTTATTAATGACAATACCAATTTCATGAACATAGATCCCGATGATCTGGAGGACATGATGAATAATAGAATGAAAGATCTGGAGGAGTTTGGCTCAGAAAAAGAGAATTTGGACTCCACGGGATCAGTCTCCTCCGACGATGAACAGGCGCCGAATACGTCACGACGAAATAGACCTGAAGACTTTAATGAGCAGGACCTTAAAGACATAATTTCAAAAATTGAAGAATTCGTGGAAAGTGATGAAGAATCCTCTTCTGGTCGACCAGACCTGTATGGTGTTGAAAACCAAGAAGTAGATGATGAAGAAGAACTGTATCATTATGACCCAGAGAAACGGGATGGGATTTTCCAAAGCAGTGATATTATTGAATCCAACGAAGGTGAGATTGAGTTAGATGAGACAAAATTTTTCAATATCCTCAAAGAGCCTTCTTCAGACGTTAACACGAAAGCAAATCCGTCGGCATTGGAATCTACTTCTTCGGAGTCATCAGATGATGAATTGCCTGGGAATATGAACTTGCGAGAGTACATGCAAGCCATGGATGAAGAACTAAAGTCGCAAAAGATAGGAAATAAAGAAGGGTCCTCTGGATCAATGAAGGACGAATCATCCGACTTGGGTATAGATTTAAATCTTGCTAAGAATCTTATAGAAGGAATTCAAGCCAACCCCGATGCGTATGGTGGACCCATTTCTACACTACTAGACAGCCTTAATATACAAGTTCCAAAAGGAAAATAGAAATTAAAATGTTTTTTTTTATTAATAAATTACTATTTTCTCTATATTTTCGTTAAACAAATGTAATCTACTCCAGGTAGATAATGTAACTAAGCTCCGTTCTAAGAATATCTAACTTACCAACACCCACATTGTACAAATTGGAAACACGCTTAAACCAAAGCGTTACGTGTTTCATTGTTAGCAATCATGGTTTTTAAAACATCAGCAGCACGATCTCTTATATTTCGTGTCAAACATGCCGGCGTTCAAGGAAGTGTTCGGGCTCCGATATATATGGCATTAAGCCGACGCTTTTACGCTTCCAGCCCATCCAAGAATAGCGAGTACGACTTGTGTGTTATTGGAGGTGGTCCAGGTGGTTATGTTGCTGCCATCCGTGGGTCTCAACTCGGATTAAAGACTGTTTGTGTTGAGAAGCGTGGTTCATTGGGCGGTACTTGCTTAAACGTAGGATGTATCCCTTCTAAGGCCATGTTAAACAACTCTCATATCTACCATACAATTACTCACGATACGAAGCACCGTGGTATCGAAGTTTCAGATGCTAAGGTTAACATTGGTCAAATGTTGAAGGCTAAGGATGACTCAGTAAAGTCTCTTACTTCGGGTATTGAGTTTTTGTTTAAGAAAAATAAGGTTGAATATGCCAAGGGTACCGGTTCTTTTGAAGATCCCAATACTCTTTCAGTAAAGGGTATCCAAGGCGCCCCCGACCGCCAAATTAAAGCCAAGAACTTCATCATTGCTACCGGTAGTGAAGTAAAAGCATTCCCTGGTATTACAATTGACGAAAAGAGAATTGTTTCTTCTACAGGAGCTTTGTCTTTGCCTGAAGTCCCTAAGAAAATGGCTGTTTTAGGTGGTGGTATCATCGGCTTGGAAATGGGAAGCGTTTGGTCTCGATTGGGAGCAGATGTTACTGTTATTGAATTCATGCCATCTGTTGGTGGTGTTATGGACACAGACATTTCTAAAGCATTCTCTCGTATCATTGGCAAGCAAGGCCTTAAGTTCAAGACCTCCACCAAGATGCTCAGTGCTAAAGACAATGGTAAGGCCGTGGAGATGGAAATTGAAGATATGAAGAAGAACAAGCGCGAGAAGTTGGAAGCAGATGTCTTGTTGGTTGCTATTGGCCGTACCCCTTATACTGAAGGTCTCGGTTTAGAAAAGATTGGTGTCGAATTGGATAAGGCCAACCGTGTTATCATGGACAGCGAATACCGCACCAAGCATCCCCATATTCGTGTCATTGGTGATGCCACTTTTGGACCCATGTTGGCTCATAAGGCTGAAGACGAGGGTATTGCTGCCGCTGAATTTATTGCTAAAGGCCAGGGACATGTCAACTACAATGCTATTCCAGCCGTAATGTACACTCACCCCGAGGTTGCCTGGGTTGGTATGAGTGAGCAACAAGCCAAGGAATCTGGTTTGAAATACAAGGTCGGTACCTTCCCTTTCATGGCCAACTCCCGTGCCAAGACAAACATGGATGCCGAAGGTTTGGTTAAGGTCATTGCTGATGCGGAAACTGACCGCCTCTTGGGCTGCCACATCGTCGGCCCAATGGCTGGTGAACTTATTGGTGAAGCTACTCTCGCCATCGAATATGGTGCTAGTGCTGAAGATGTTGCTCGTGTTTGCCATGCCCACCCTACCTTATCTGAAGCTGTAAAGGAGGGCATGATGGCTGCTTGGAGCGGTAAAAGTATTCATTTTTAAGCGACTCTTCACTTAGCAATTTACGAAAGAAGGTTCTTTTAAACCATATCAGCATGAAAAGGTTTCATAGGACTCTTGTTAAATGAGTTCTTGTTCGAAACTTAAGATTTATATGTTGTACTCTTCAATGATTTTCTTGAATACGAATTATATTAGTCTCCCTCCACTTTTTCAATACAGCAAATTTTTGTCAACGTATATAGGAGGGTCTAAGTTACGTCTATTGTATTTTGTATTTTGATTTTATTCACCGTATTGACCAGTAGCTTTCACTAGTTTAAAGCAACATCCTTTTCCTTTATACTATCAATCTTGAAGACCTAAACAACATATGCAACCGAATTTGTGTAAAAATTACAACTAAATAAAAGACGTACGAAAAAGTAAACAAGCAGCTATAATGAAAATTGTTAATATTCTATTTCACGTTTTTTAAATTGATTATTCATTATGCCGAAGCTATTGTTTCTTATTTAACGATAAGCTAAATACCATGAAATTACATTTCTGCGTTCAGTAGTGAAAAAAAAGGTAATGCTAAACAGAAATCTCGCAATTCAATAAGTATTTCCTAAATAATTTCCTTGTTTTACTGAATGAAATGTAAAAAAGAAATTGAATTCCTAAGGTCAATGAAGTTGACATTCATGGACGATATCCTAAAGCTAGACGATCAATGAGAACAACTAACCCTCTCCAAGCGTTGGTGGTGAAGAACATGAAACCCGAAGAATAGAATGATTCAGAACTTATGGTAAATTGTTATATTATATTCTTTTAATTTTGTCTCTATATTGGTTTGCGTTTTAGAAATATCATTACCTTGTTGCATAAGTGAAAGTGTTTGGTCTTAGAATGTCGTTTCGGTTGCTTCCCAAACGAAAATATGATGATGTGAAAGCAGGGAATTTCATAAATCCAGGAAGAGTTCCTTTAGCTAAAAGCAGTAGAAGGGATAAACCTCAAACTTCTTCGTACTTGATAAATCAAGACTTGATGGATAAAGCGTTGGAAGCTAGTAATTTGAGACAGCAATATAACCCAAATTTGACCATCGTTGAAATGGCGCCTGGAGCAGGTGTTATGTCTACATCTTTGTATAATTACTTCCAACCGAAAAACCATATTCTCCTCGAATCTAGAGATACATTTTTTGATCCTTTACGAAAACTATCTAGTCAAACAAATGGAAGGATGCAATTGATAGAAAAGGAAGGATTTAAGTGGAACACATACTCTGAGCTCATTGAATCCCGTATTCTACAGGTTACTCGGCAATCAGAAGCAGAACAGGCTGTTTCTACACATCGAGAACTGCTTTTTGCTGCTCATATTCCTATTCAATATTACGGACTCTTGTTTACTTCTCAAGTTGTAGAGTACCTTGCAAGCCGAGATTGGCTTGGTTATTATGGAAGAGTCCGAGTGCTTTTATGGCTTCCACGCTCTCCGGCGATAACCATTCTAACCTCTCGAGGATTTCGGAATAGATCAATGACGGCTGTGCGCCGTGAAGCATTTATAGATACCAGAGTGATTGTAGGAAGTCAGTCTATTCATGATGGATTAATGAAACGGTGCTCTTCCAAATCGAAATATTCCCATGATGTTCCCAAGCCATTAATTCAACCTCCTGATGATTTAGAATTTATGGAGCCTCTTCATGATGGACATATTTTAGTGGAGCTTACTTCTAAACCCCTTGACAATAGTCTTTCATTATCTTTATTTACACAAGTGATCAAAAGCCTATTATACACATCTAGAGGAAAACTAAAAGATTCCCTTGAACGTCTTGGTGCTGGCGCTACGAATTTGATTCCTGCAATTCAAGATGCTGGTGTTGACGTGGAACTACCCAGTTTTTGTTTATCTGCTGAAGATTTCAAAACAATCACTCGCATATATGAGAAGTGGCCGTTACGAGATCCTCTTAAAAATGATGAGTTCTAAAAATAATGCCCATGTTAATCTCGTTCCAATAATGTCATCTTTCGTTATTGTATACCTAAAAATTTGATACCTTAACTCTTATTTTATAATTTAATTTTTTCAAAAGTCATACACTTATTTTAGCTATTTGCTTTTATAATCTCGTAAATTTCTTCTATCTTTTTATAGCTATGTAAAGCATTACCACTATATTCTAGAATCACACGCTTCAGTTCATATTTTAAGTTACTTATTTCTTTATGTATAAACTGAACACTCCTTTACTGAATTATAAGCATCATGTCATAACAATTACGATTCCTTTCTCTACTGCATTTGCTGTCTTCCTGAACCAACAGTATGGAAAGCAAAATGACCAATTCAGTCCGTGTTCGTCCCATTACCAACAAAGATATTTCAACTGTTATTCAGTTCATCATTGAACTCGCAGGTAAGTTTTTGTCTACGTAGCGCTACTAAACCAGGTTCCTTTAAAATGGGTATATACTCAGAATAAAGAATGTGCTGATTGAATGTGTTTTGTCCTTTTTAATGATACAATGCCTTAAATATTTTGATGGGAACAAGTTGTATATTGACAGTTACCTATACATGTCTCGAGTATTTACTAATGGTTTGCAGATTTTGAAGAAGCAAGAGACCAAGTAGAAGCTACGGAAGAGAGTCTTTTGAATGTTTTTGGATTCAACGAAAATTCAAATCCTACAGCCTATTGTCTTTTCGTTGAGGAGAATGAAAAGGTATGTCGAATATTTGCATCTATGTCAGCATCCTTACCTGATCCCTTTATATTCATCCTGTTTGCGACTTCTTTCAATGCTAACCTATAAAAGCCAGTAGGTATGGCAATATACTTTCTAAACTTTAGGTAAGTTCATTTACTACTACCTGTTTTTTTTGAGTCAAATTATTAACAATGTTAACAGTACCTGGACCGGCCGGGTTGGCATATATTTGGTATGCTTTACTTTTTATTTTTGCAAGTTCTATTCTTGAGCACTTTCTAATATTGACTAGGAGGATTTGTATATTCAACCGACACATCGTGGTAAAGGATATGGTAGCTTCTTACTCTCTTATTTAGCCCGTGAGTCTTTACGGATTGGAGGAAAACGATTAGATTGGGTTGTTCTTGATTGGAACCAGAAAGCTATTGATGTTTATGAAAAAGCCGGAGCAAAGAAGATTGTCGGATGGAGCATGATGCGCGTTACAGGCGAGAAGTTGAAACACTTAGCCGATAAATTACCAGATAACTTTTAATTGGACTTCATTCTTTATGATTAAGAGGTTATCTTTTATCGACGTTCATGAATAGCTTACTTGCCTACATTGTTAACAATGACTTGTAGTCAAGAAAACTTCTCATGTTGTTTGTGAATTGTAATACTTCCAGATTTATTACTTATACTTTTGATTTATATAATTCCTTCTTGTAAGTTATTAGAAATTCTTTTGGGATATAACGCATCATCATATTGAGCTGAACTAGCTTACTTGACTAATATACGAGAGAATGCAATATATACAACCATATATAATTCATGGTAGAAAAAAAACTCTTTTGAATCAATTCCTTTTTTAGTTTTATCGAAAGTTGTGAACTTTTGAAAAGACTGCGCGACGCGTTCTTGTATTATATAATGACGCGTAAACCGTAAACAATCTTACAGCAAATATTTTTATAGAAACATGTTTCGTGGGAAATGCGCATATTTTGATGAAACAGTTCCCTCTCATTTAATTGCACTTTGGCGTAAGTAAATACAAGACTTTTGAAATGCTGCGTGAATCTTAAATTACTATGACCGAACAATTGCAACTGACCCATGAAAATATATAGAAATACACAATGGCACAGCTAAATTCCTTCCTGAAGGTTATCACAAGTTTGATTACGCTTTCTCAATGAATGCTGGAAAGAAAGTACGACTCTCCATATATGAAACACTTTGTACAACTTCCCCTTGGTGGATCGCAGAGCAAGTTACTATTTTGAGAAGAGGGTATTATTCAATTCATTTACCTAATAATTATAACTTACTTACATACGCGCTAGAAAACCAAAAATGGCTCCCATCATTCATTTTAATGAAGTAGAACCTTTATACGTCGACCATCGAATTCAAACGGTCTATTTACAACCGATTCGTTCTCCCAATCTTTAATTTCGTTTAAAAGAATCTTTAAAATCCGCTGGTACTTTTTTCCTTTTTCTTTCTTCTACTCTCTACTCTGAAACTTATACTTTCCTCGGTTCACATGAGGTGCGTAAAAACCGCTCAAAATAGTTTTTTAATATCAAAATCTATGAAACTAAAGCTTGGATCCGTAGGAATGAATAATCGCTCTTCGTCTCGCATTGTCTGATCTCCTCCCATTACACGAAACCACCAAACGACTTACTGAACACAATTTTGGTCAATTGAAACTATTGTCTCTCGAAATCTAAACGTGTTTATCCTTTTTAATGCATCAATAAAGAATTTATTTAAAACTGTGAAGTTTAAATGAAACAAAGCTTTTTGTAATTTCTTCGCATTTCTTTACCGTTGTTTACTTGTGCTAGCCCCGTCTATTCAGACAGTGAAAATAGTACCTGCTCTCTGAGAGGTATCCTGAACTATAAACACTTCGATGATTATGAGTCATTCTTCTGTTCGCAATTCACGACCTACCCAGGTTGCATATCAACCTTCGTCAAAGGAAACTCTTACAGACCGTAAAACAACAAGGCGGAGGAATGCTATGTATTCGGAAAATTCAGAATTGAACAATTATCAGAATCGTCCTTCAGCAGTAGGCCTTTCTCCTGCACCAACATTTTACCCTACCGATGAAGAATTCAAAGACGCAATCAGATATATTCAAAAAATTACACCAGTTGCAAAAGAATTTGGAATTGTCAAGATAGTACCTCCTAGTGGCTGGAAACCATCGTTTGAATTGGACATGGATAAATTTACTTTTCGTGCAAGACGCCAAGATTTACGGATGATGGATTTAGGATTCCGGGAATCTGCAGCATATGATGAACGCGTGTACAGGTATTTTTGTAATAAAGGCATTGAGCTTCCACAAATATTTATAATCGCTAACACCACGGTGGATCTATATCAAATACGAAATTCTCTCGAACGCTTAGGATTTTCAAAAGGAGCAGCAATTCCAAAGGAGTGTTGGAGAAGGGTACTTGTATCTATGAACTTACCAAATACTTCAGGGGCTGAGAAGGAAATAATGACCATCTACTCGAAATACATTGCTCCTTTTGAAGAGTACGTTGCTACATTGTCATCCGATGCAAATAAGTACCAACCTCTTTTTACAAAAGTGGAGGATAACGAATTACCGCTTACCGATAAGTCGTCAAGGAAACAAAAAATAGAAGATGTTTCATTTCGTAGATCTTCGAGGAAAAAATCGGACTCAGTAGAAGAAACTACTACTCAGAAACACAACGGAGGGATGAATGCGGCGAGGAAGAAACGCGCAAAAACATGCGAAAGCTGTCAAAGAAAAATTGATTTTTCTGTTGAATGCCTTGGTAAGGAGTCATATTGTAAAGATTGCATCCTAACCCCTCATGTATTTGGTTTTGAAATGGGTGATGTTTATACTCTTTCCGAGTTTGAAAAGAAATGTGATAATTTCAAGACTGAGTATTTTTCAAAATTTGATACGCAAACGCTTATAAGTGACGAATTAGTGGAAGCAGAATATTGGAAGTTAGTAAAAAGTAAAGAAGAAGCCTATGAGGTTGAATATGGCGCCGACTTATCTACCATGGACAAGGGGAGTGCCTTTCCACACTGGCGGAAAACACCAAAAAATCCATATTCAAGAGACCCATGGAATCTGAACGTTTTAGCTTCTTCGAATGGCTCTTTACTTCGATACGTTGAGAACGCAGTTTCTGGAATTACGTCTCCTTGGCTATACATCGGAATGTGCTTTTCGACGTTTTGTTGGCACGTAGAGGATAATTATACATATTCAGCAAACTATCAGCATTCTGGTGAAACAAAGCTTTGGTATGGTATTCCTGGTAATGATGCTTCTAAGTTTGAGGAAGCAGCTCATGAAATAGCGCCCGATTTATCTTCCTCTCAGCCTGATTTATTATACCAGCTTGCTGCTATGGCTAATCCGAAAGAGTTGACGAAAAGGGGAGTTAAAGTATATTATGTGGACCAGACTCCAAACGACTTTGTCGTCACTTTTCCAAAGTGCTTTCATGGTGGTATCAACCTTGGATTTAATATTAATGAAGCTGTTAATTTCGCTCCCAAAAATTGGCTTTTGGATGGTTACTCGTTGGAAGGGGCTCTTAAGTACCAAAGCATTCTTAAACCGGCAGTACTTTCGCACGATCGTTTAATTTATAAACTCGCTACAAAAAATACTGATGTGGTAGCGTATGAAGAGCTTCTACCTTGTCTTCGCGAAGCAATTACGAGGGAGCAAAGCGAACGTAGCTTTATAAGAAAACAATATCACTTGAACGAGGCTTTGGTTCGTGAACCTCTGAAAACAGATGAGCAATGGCAATGTGTGTATTGTAATGCTTATTCTTACTTTTCAAAAATTGTCTGTCCTTGCACGTCTTTAGTTGCTTGTACAAAACATATGGAAAAACTTTGTGATTGCAAAATTGAAAAGAAGACCTTGCAAATACGAATACGTGATACCGAATTGTTGAACTTGCTAAATTTGAAACTCCCAAAACTTTCTTGAATTTTTCAGATTTATTGGACTATGAATGACAAACAAAACCATTTCTTCTAGTTTTCCATTGTTCCTCATATTCATTTCAGAATTACGAGATCCTTCATAGCTCGCTATTTGAAGAGTACAAGGAATTTGCTACAGTGGATGGCGTTTGTAACATAAAAGTTAAGAGTCCCATCATATCAGGCTTTTTTAGCGCTTAAACAGAGGATTTGACTTTTGAAGTATGAAAAGGAATGGATCAAGCTCAGTTTTGCCTACTACGCAAAGCTCTGCAAGTTTTGAAAGATCAGAATCTCCAAGTTCTGGAATCCCACCTAAAGCTCGAACCGCTTCTCCTGTGAATGATGTTAACGTAAATAACAAGGAAAAAGAAAAGGAACTATGGAATCGACAAGATGAAAACGAATTGGAAGAAGATGATCGGGATGACTTTGGAACAGCCGCTATTTCCAACGTTACAACCAAACCGGGCGAAGCAGACGATGATACAAATGAAAAAGTTAGGACAAGATATTTATTGGATAGTTTTGATGAAGAACAGATGCAGCGTTATGAAGTCTTTAGAAGAGCAAATCTCAACAAAACGAACGTCAAAAAGCTGGCCAACCAAATCCTCAACCAGAGTGTCACCCCAAACGTTGCGATTGTCATATCCGGTTTTTCCAAAGTCTTTGTAGGTGAGATGATTGAACTGGCCAGAAAAATTCAGGATCATTGGGGAGATAGTGGACCGCTTAGTCCTGATCATTTGCGGGAAGCATATCGCCTTTCACGACAAAACCAAAGATTAATTCCTAAAAGTCGTCGTTCAAACAAAATGTTTCGATGAATTGGTTAGACATTGATTGAAGGCTTTCAAGTTAATCGTTACCTTCTTTTGTTTGAAACATCTTAAGTCCACTAAGAAGAGCATAATCATGAATGTTTTTTGGTAAGCTTGTAAAAAGTTTTCACAGGACATTCAAGTCAGGAATCATCACAAAAAAGATTTGTCTGACTGCAGGATTAAGTATATTCAGTTCCGATGTTCAAGTGCGTACTTATCGCCAGAATCTTATGTGGACGTCTGCTAATAATTGTTTAAGCTTTGAAAGACGTCTATGGCGTCGTCTAATATCTATTTATAAATTATCAATTTACGTTATTTAGTATAGACTGTTGTATATTTTTTCTGTAAATGAAATACACAATGATGAATAATTCTAATTTAGCTGTACGCAATATTAACTGTAAAATCTGTTAATAAACTTTTTTTCTTAGTATAAAGCATAGTATAAATGAGCACATAAATAATGGTTTTGGTATTTGCATTTGCTCATCATCGTCCCCACACCCACTGTAATAACAGTGAGTGTCTAACAACTCCCATTCTCCTTTTGACTAAACGCTATCTTTTAGTGATATATTTTGAGCCATTTTCTTTATATTCAGTAAGAAACTGAACTTTGATAAAAAACTTGTAGTTTGAAACAATTCCAACAAAGTTTTCCATGTTTAGATTATGAATTTGGTACGTTTTAGATGGATTTTACAATGGATCGCCATTGGGTTCTTTTTAATTGGAAGCTCTGATGCTGCTTTTCGACATGTTTTTCGTACGTCTGCTCAAGATGGATTTGCAAAACGGAATCGGCAACTTGCGTCTGAGCAAAAATATGATCCTAACTACAAAGCTCAATTCCAATTAGATACTTCTAGTATCAGGTTCAATGATGGAATTGTCAATGGTATTTTAAAGAAACATGTCTCAGAGAAAGTGGATGAGTTATTGTTTCCATTTACAATATCGTTCTTAAAGGATGGAAGCACTCGTTTTGAACTTGATGAACAACGTCGCATGGACGGTGATGTTGATTACGATGGCGTAAAAGTTCGAAAGGACAGATTCGATATTACTAAATATCACGATTTGGGGAGTCGAATTCACATTGATACAAAACGCCCGGAAGTTAAAGTACACGATAAAAAGTTACTGAAAGTCGATTATGGCGATAATCAACAATTTTCAATGATTTTACATTTCCAGCCATTCATGATTGAATTTTTGCGTGACGGTAACGTCGAAGTTGTCTTAAATCAGCGTCAATTATTGAACATGGAGCATTACCGTTCTCGTTCCGAACGCTCTCAGGAGGATGAACCGTTAGGTATGTGGGAGGAGAAGTTTGATAATATTCTTGATAGTAAGCCTCGAGGGTCCGAGAGTCTTGGCTTAGATATAAGTTTCATTGGATATAAACATGTATATGGTGTACCCGAACATACTTCATCACTTTCTTTAAAGGAAACAAATAATTCTGAGACTGGATATACCGATCCTTACCGTTTATATAATGTTGATATATTTGAATATGAAGTCGACTCTCCTATGAGTCAGTATGGTGCTATTCCATTTATGCAGGCGCACAAGAGAAATTCAGACGTCGGCATCTTCTGGTCAAATGCTGCCGCCACTTGGATTGACATAGAAAAAGATGCATCTTCGACATCTACTCATTGGTATTCTGAGTCAGGAAAGATGGACGTGTTTATTTATTTAGGTCCTACTGCTTTAGATGTTTATAAGGCATATTCAGGATTGACTGGCCGTACTCAATTACCTCCTTTGTTTTCCTTAGGTTACCATCAGTGCCGTTGGAACTACTTCTCTGAAGAAGATGTTCAGGACGTTGACAACACATTCAATGAAGTTGATATGCCGTATGATGCTATATGGTTAGATGTCGATTACACATCTGGTCGTCGCTATTTTACTTGGAATGAAGCTACATTTCCCCATCCTCAAGAAACTTTAAAAAAACTGGATTCAAATGGCCGTAAGATGGTTGTTATCCTCGATCCTCACATTAAGAACGATCCTAATTATTTTGTATCAAAGGAGTTGATAGAGAATGATTTTGCTGTGAAGGATTCGTCTGGTGTTGATAACTATAATGCCGAATGTTGGCCTGGAGATTCCATATGGGTTGACTTTTTTAATTTAGAAGGACAGAAATGGTGGGGAGATCTTTATTCTTACGATAAGTTTAAAGGCTCAGATAAAAATCTTTTTATTTGGAACGACATGAATGAACCGTCTGTTTTCAAGGGTCCTGAAACATCTATGCATCGTGATGCTATTCATCATGGCGGATGGGAGCATCGTGACATCCATAATTTTTATGGACACCAATGTATTAACAGCACTTACGAAGGAATGATCAAACGAGATCACGGGGAAATTCGACCATTTATTCTCACCCGTTCTTTCTTTGCTGGCACCAATGCCCTAGCTGCCAGCTGGATTGGTGATACTTTGGGAACTTGGGAGCATTTCCGAGGATCTCTTGCTACTGTGTTAACAAACGGAGTAGCCGGAATGCCATTTTCAGGTGCTGACGTTGCTGGTTTTTTTGGAAACCCAGATTCTGAACTTTTTGTTCGCTGGTACGAATTGGGTATTTTCTATCCGTTTTTCCGGGCACATGCTCATATAGACACCAAGCGTAGGGAGCCATGGCTTTATGGCGAGCCTTATACTTCAATGATTCGCAATTTATTGGGAATTCGCTACCGTTTACTTCCAACTTGGTACACGACATTTCATACAACTCACATGACTGGTCTACCAGTGCTCCGACCTCAATTTTTAGTACATCCAGAAGACGAACAAGGATTTGATATTGATGATCAATTTTATTTAGGCGATTCTGGACTTCTTGTAAAGCCAGTATTGGAACCTGGTGTAACTGAAACAGGTGTTTATATCGCAGACGGTGAAACTTATTATTATTTTTACAATTTTGATGAGATTAAGGGTAAAGGGAAACATGTCGTTCCTGCTACTCTAGGAAAAATTCCAATTTTGTTACGAGGAGGTAATATATTAGTTACACGTGAACGTATACGACGTGCCTCTGAGCTTACTATCAACGATCCTTATACTCTTTACATTGCAGTTTCTGGCAAAACGGGATCAGCTAGAGGTGAACTGTACATGGATGACGGTACTTCATTTGAATATAAAAAGGGCGCTTATATTTCTCGGGAGTTTACTTTCAATGAAGGTGTATTGGACGTTTTCGATACTCATCCACACCCTCAATCAGGCGTACAATATGCAGAGTCTATGAAACATATCAAGGTGGAACGTATTATATTAATTGGTGTCAATCACCAAAAGATCAAGATTCGCAAACACGGCGTTTCCGGTGTTAAGAGCTGGGATGTGAATGTCAACAAAGACGGCATTGTACAGAAACCTGGTTTATATTTAGTGTAAAGTTCTCCGTTATTAAATAAATGTTGAGATGATTATTTATGGCAGGACTTGTCATGTATTAGGTATGAACTTCCCAGATTTTTGTAAAGTTTAATAAGAAACGAAAGACGAGCGGAGAAATTTTTATTTCTTTCAAAGAGATGTTATTGAAAATTTATTACCAACAGAAGGAATGATATATGATGAATCGAGAAAATGATTACAAGACCCTAATTTACAAACGTCCAGACATGGATTAGAATCAGATCGTGATTGTTTTATCCGCGAGATATTTAAAAAGAACGACACGTAGTAGAATGTAGAAGGCAAGCCTTTTCGTACAGACAACGAATTAAATATTGATTAAATAGATGTAAATGCTGGATATAAAAAAAACCTAAGCCCAGGTAGTGCTTCGCTGTGAAGGAAAAGTTTTCGAACTCGACATCTTGCTGGAAGGTTGGAAACTAGGACCTGTGATGTGAGTGGAGTTTGGATCAGCTGGTGGTAATCCAAGCAGCTTTCTTTGATTAGGACTTAGCTTCAAATCATCAAAAGTAGGGCGAGGGCGAATAAACTGCCAAAAAGCCTCAAGGATATTTAGGAGCAGCAAGAATTGAAGTGCCCAAGAAGCAAACCTGATAGAGTTTGTTTTTGGAAGAAAACATTTTAGAAATTGAAAGCAAATAAGAGCAAATAGATTAGAAATCATGCGGCTCCAAGTGCGATCGGTAGGGATCTGATCATGAAGACGTTTCGAGACGGTATCAACAACAGGATGTTTCCAATAGCCAGAAGGAGGAGGCACTGGGTAATCTTGTTGTTTTGGAATTTCCTGAATAGGAAGCAATTTTGATGATGTAGACGCGTTGGAACTTGCATCTTCCAATGACGACGCGACTGGATGAACGTCTGAGGTGGTTTTAGAGCGCCGTAAGTCTGTAGTTACATCTTTTTGGCGTTTTGGAACAAGAAATGGTGAGTTTCGCGTCGGTGGCTCAACGATTTCAACATTTTTTGCTGGGTTCTCTTCGAAAAGAGATTGGGCAAAAACAGACTGCGAAAATGGAGTAGTCATCGTTTACGGAAAAGATTAAGAAAACCTTTACTTAGAATCTTGGCAAAGAATGGAGTTAATGCAACACTAGCGAAGATTCTCAAAGGTAGGAGTATCTGGTTCTTTGTTAGTTACTTCTCAGTGATACGAGGAAGTATATTTACAAAAAGTCGCTAAAATAACAAGCTTTAACTGTATCTTTAGCCGAACATATTTTGTTCAGTATTACACTTTTACCGAAAGTAAATTTAAGCTCAAAAATAAGCGATATCATACCTTCACACAGGCATAAGCAGCAGCTCCATCAATTAAGACTTTAGAAACTTGTTCGATGGGTATATTATATCCAATTTTTTCGAAAATTCTGGAAGCGACGCCAGCTCCTTTTTCGAGATATTCAGTGGGCAAACCTGGAGGCGTCCAGTCGAGCGAATGAAACAGGAAGAAAAATGCTGGAAGAGGTAAAATGGCTGTTAGTTCATGTAGGAATAAGAATGCAACCGCATAACTTAGCGGTTTGTCTTTAAAACTTCCTGCTTGTTTCCCTGCAAGCTTTAAACAACGATTCCACAAGTTTTGAGACTTTGAGATTGTAGGACGTTGAGATGGAAGCTTCGATGAATATTGACGGTACCTGGGATAAAAAACAGGATGGCAATATTTCGATTGAAATTTCACTGGAGGAAGAATTCCACGGATGGTAAGACGAGGAAATAATGTCTGTTGGGCGAGTCTACTTTGCATATTGGTAAAGGCTAAACAGAAGATCATATTATCTTAAGACCTCTGATCCCAAAGTGTAACAAGAAAAGTAGTGTAAGGCATAGTAAGTAAACACAAGTCAATTAAAAAGATTCATATAATTTCTAAGTATAGTATTTAAGAACTAAATTGTGAATGGATCATTACGAAATCCGAGTAAATGTTATGGTAGACATTCGAGAACAACTTCAAGGAGGAAAGACTATTACAGAATTCTACTTTTTTATTCAATACTAACAATAAATAATAAAAGAAGGAAATGTCATTAAGAGAGGGGAGGCGTTGAACATATATATCCAAAGTCTAAACTTGACGGAATAATTATCGGTAAGAAATATCACTTGCGTGTGTAGTTTAAAATAATCCACAAAAGATCTCTTAAATCTTGTTAGTAACATTGCAGACTTATTCTTGCAAGGCAACCCGTAAATTGCGCAAGCAATTTAAAGATTCGTCAACCTGACTCGATAGCAGATCCATCTCTGCTTTCAACTTTTCTTGGTGTATATTTTGGTTATAAAGGGAAGATTTTTCAAATAGTTGACGTCGGAAGGTTCTCTCGAAGCGTCTACTGTCTTCCAGCTGCTCTTTCCAAAATCTTTGCTTCCATTTAGATGAGCTGCGCTGTAAAACGTAGAACCCTAAAACAGAGGTTACAGCAAAAATACTGAAGGAATTATACATAGATGCATGAGCAACTATATATAGATACAAAGAGCCCAAAGCTCCGAAACCTTGGAATAATGTCACGTACAACGTTTGTTTTTTCAGTGCTTGAAACTTTTGTGAAACGTTTTGTTCACACGTTTCCTGATATGTCTGAAAGTCTTTCATCGCACTGTAAAAGTTCTTTTTGTCATCCCCATTTCGCGATAATTCACCCAAGAGGAATGCTAATTCCAACTTAGACTCCTTGAGATAGGATTTGCGAAGTTGGTCTTTTAGACTATTAGGCCATGCGTCAATATTTTTATAAAGTTGCAAGAATCCAAGTTTCTTCCATAAGGCTTTCAATTGAACTTCAAAAGACTCCGTATCAGCGTGGAAACATTTGGCCCATTCTTCCAAAGACGATAGCATGAAATTACTGCTATTTTTAGAGGTAATATACTTTTGGCCAGCATTTTCTGAGCTTATTGCATCCTTAAATGACTTCAACAACTTTTCTACTAGTTCGTAATTGTCTTCAGTTAAAAAAGAGTTTCGTAACGCTTGAAAGTTGCTTCTATCCCAAAGCTCTTTATATTGGGCAAACTGGCCTGCATCTTTGCGCAATATTTCAATGGCCGATAACGCTTTTGGAGAGGATATGGGCAAAATTTGAGGCTCGTTTTTAATCAGATCAGCATCCGTCAAATCCTTGTCCAAAAGATAAGTTATATGTGAAGCCGGACGAGAAGCACGATCATTAACAATGTTCAGATAGGAAGAAGAGCACATGTATGTACTATGACAGGTTGCTGAAATTAAATTATCAGTATAGTTTGCAGGTAGATAAGTGATCTCTAAGTTATGAACTTGAAGAAAATCGCTCGGTATAGAAAGATGGCTAGAATTATATCGAGCATTCTTTTGAATGATAGGAGTATCTGCAAAAGAAATAAACAATGGTTCCTGACCAAGAGTCTTTAGGGCTTCATCAAGTTCGGCTACTTTCGGTAGAAAAGGACTTGTTAAGAGAGCTTGTAAAATAGTTTTGGAGCATGCAATGTCATTTTGCGAAGAAGTCAAAGACTGTAATAAAATACGATGTTTAGGTGTCTTTACTGTTAATGCATTCGTTATGGCGTTCAATCGAGAAATGAGATGAGGTTGGTCTTGTGTGAGCTTTTTCATCCTAGAAAGGTTGTCATTCAACTTTGTCTGGAACGTCGTAATGGACTTTGATGCTACATTTGTTGAATATTTTCGAAGAAAAAGCATCCTGGGCGCCCAGTTCATGAAAGTCATTTTCAGCATTTTTACTTAACGGATGTAATCCTTATAGTGTCGCCTTAATTAATCATAAGGAAGAAAAAAAATCTCTTCTATACCTTTAAAGAATACTGTTCCTACTGATTTAATCGAAAAACCGGTAACCGCCAAATGTCCCAGTCTAGTTACTCGTAGGATGAGCTATACCACAAGGTACAATTGTCGGCCTTACGTACTCAACACACACCAAAGTAATCATTTTGAGACTAAATGCAAAGAGTATGGCAGCAAGGTTAATAATAAATGTAAAAGAAGATGTTCACAAGGTCAATTTCTGCTTTCCTTTTCGTTTTCTTTGCAAGAATGTATTATACTAAAGAGTAGTACTACAATGGAGAAGCAATGTTTACCATCTGATTTTACAGCTATGAAAGTGAAAATCACATAATTGGTTTTGATATCTTCCTCTAGAATATAATTTTATTGAAGCAATATAAGGATTCATTCTACCTCATATAGAAAAGCGAAGAGAAAATCGTCGTTTTTCGAGTCACCTTTCTTATGTTTACCGTCGCTTAAAATGCCAGTAGAACAAAAGATACTCTGCAGATTCTGAATACATAAAACAAACAAGATTTAAAAAGAATTTACACTCGTTGAGCCGGTACCCGTTCTTTGCACACGTCGCTTTTCCAATTGCATACTGGGAGATGGCTATGTATGCATAATAAGGATGTATGATCGCAATTCAGTTGAATCTACTGAGTATATACTTGCTATACACAATTCTAATAGTTGGTATACTCAGATGAATAACCCAACCATCAATAAATGATATCTTATTCAAATTGTCTTGCAGTCGAGCGCTTGCACGGTGAATATGATATGTCCATAGGAATTAACTTAAACTACAGTTCTACCTTTTGTTTCAACGTGATTTCATCCAAGGCAGCCGGTGTAAACAGATAAAACAAGTAGCAATACGTAAACAAAAAGCTCTGAAGGAGATTCCCATAGGTTGATTGTACATTTCAACATGCTTCATTTCTTTCTTCTTGAAACAAACCCAATGAATATAATTTATTTTTTTTCTTTTTTTTTATGAAGTCTGTTTACACATGCGGGTTTTGAACAAAAAAAAAAAAAAAAAAAGACAGAAACAGAAACAGAAACAAAAACACCTTAGTCAAATCACAGAAGCAAATGCAGATTCATAGTCGATGAACAAATTGGTTTAACATTCTCACTTGTATTAGATTACAGGGAAAACTAAAGAAGACAGTAGTTCTTCTTTTCATTGCTTAAAACCGGCGTTTCCCTGTCTCAAAAGCATCTTATGAGAGTTTTTTAAAGTTAATTATTGATAGCTTCGTAATGTATGTTTTGTTTATTTTGTTTGTTTACGTTGTATATTGTTTTGATATGACCCGCCTCGTTAGTATGTTTACAATCGAATGTAAACAAAACACTAGTATATATAGGTGGGGGATAAATAAATCCATGCAATACAACCTTCACCTTTTTGAATCACAAATAGCAATGAATAATTCAAAAGCGTCAATTCCTGGACAATACGAAGACGAAAGCTGTGTTATATATATTGGAAATCTTGATTCTCGTGTTTCAGACGAAGAGATCATTAACCTTTTCTCAAAATACGGTATAGAAGCCAACTGAAGATGACTTCATGTCAATTCAATTCATTATAATAAAAACACACAGCTAACTCTTTTAGGACAAGTAGTTTCGCTTTTTCGTCGGCTGCTCGATAGCTTTTACCCCAAAGAAAAATCAAAGACCTTTAAGCCTCCAAGAAATGGAGTTCAATACGGTTTCATCCGATTTTCTACTCGCGACGGCGTCGAGGCAGTTCTAAAGGATGCTAAAGGAATGGTGCTTGGAAAAAGAAAATTGTATGACCAAGAATCAAGTCCCATGATAAATATTCTGACCAAACGCAGATCTATCAAAGCAAGAGTAGTAAATCCTTCAAAACTCACTGAAAAGAGTCAAAAAAAGATGACTGACTCATCAAACTTTAAAACATCGGGTAACGAAATCAAACCGGTTACAGAAAACAATTCTCAAACTGTAGAAAAAAAAGGAAAGCCCGCTTCTCCTAAACCCTTTAATTCTAAAGCTATCAATCCCTTAGAAGTTCAACCCCAACAATCAAACAAAGCTAACTACACTCCAGTTTCATCAGACTCAAACTTTAAAGAAGCAGTATTATCGCTAGGATTAGAGGAATTTAGTATGCAAGCAGCGCCAACTGCTTTCTCATCTACGTTCACTTTAACTGTTATGAACATCCCAGCTGAAATGACTCCTATTGATTTATACAATTGCTTTAAGTCCATTGGAACGGTTAAAGGGACTGCAGTAAGCCAATTTACAGATCAAAAAGGGTACAGATATGGAGAGGTTATTATGGATTCGCTTGAAGCATGCAAATCGGTAAGTGTATCCAAAGATTCGAATGAGTACTAATATATCAGGCAATTCACATTCTAGGAGGATCCCAATATAATGGTAGTAAACTTGATGTGAGCATGAAAAAAGCTGCATATCCCAATAATCGCGTCTTGAACCTAACCCCATCCACTGAAAACTTATGGCCATTTCCACAAGAAAATTACGGAAATTCTTACTTTAAAAATGATGCAAATAACCATGGTATGACTTGGATGATGGGTTCACCTACCAAAGAACGCTATCAATGGGGAAGCTCAGCAGAACAATTCGATATTTCTGCTTATCCTAAAAACAATTTCCCCAGGAACAACAATGCACTTCCTTCAATATCCCAATGGGAATCTTTACAAGCCAATACGATGCACTCCGCTCCTGTTGACCCATGCAATCTCTATGTTAAAAATTTGGATGATACTGTCATTTCAACAAAAGATCAATTAGAAGCATTATTTTCTCCATTCGGTAATATAACATCTTCTATGCTTGCTTGCTATCCAAACTCAGGCATATCCAAAGGATACGGTTTTGTAGCATTTCATCGCATAGAGGAAGCTATTGCAGCAAAGGACAGGTTAAACGGCGCAATGATTGGAAAGAAAAGAATTTTTGTGTGTTTTGCCGAAAGAAAAACAGACAGAATTCGCCGTCTTCAAGAATTATTTGCAGACCAAAGGGCTACAAGCAATAGTTCACCATCTTCAATCTTTGTGCGTCCCGAGAAGAAGGTTCCCGTTACTATAAGAAAACCCGAGGAATCAGAAAAGACTCCGTTTAGCTCAACTCAGTCTATTACAAACACTATTGAAAGTAGCAAGAGCTTGGACGAGTCTAGTAAAACTGAGAATAAAAATAAACGGGACAATGCGATGGACGAAAACCGTAATGAGATTCATGATACTGCAACACCCAAGATAGGCTTGCCAAAGGAAGAAAAAAGAGAAAAATCCCCTTTGAAAGAGAACTTGAATTCAACTGAAATTCCTGCGAGAAAGCGTATGTCAATCAAGTCTCAGTCAATCGCTAAGAACCTCAAAAAAATTGAGGAAATGTTAAACCGTAAAAAGCTAAAGAGTTCATGTTTTGTTCCTCGAGCAAAAGCAACTACTTGCACGACATTGACATATGTAACAGTAGAGCCGATTCATTATCAAGAAGATGAATTACTACTTGAAGATACATTCCCCAAGGCGAATCATTTGAAAGCAGATCCAGATATTTCTTTAAAAGTCAAACAAATGAGCTCTTCATTGTATCAGGATTCCAATAAAGAAAACTTCGAATCTACGGTGAAAGTCGGAAACGCATCTCCTTCAGCAATACGATTATCACAATTGTAGTTTGCAATCAAGAAGTTATTTACTCTAATCTTAAAATTGCTTAAATTATATCCATATGCTATCCCAGCCTTTGCGAAAGATTCGAAAACTGGGTGTCTCGAGGACGTACGTACCAATTTTTTATTTCTCCCATCATCCCAAGAGCTATCAAAGTTGAGGTGAATTCGGAATAAACAGATATAAACCAAGTCATTTTCTTTGTAATAAAATACATTGGAAAGAATAGATCCGATTTGCGTCAAGTTTCCGTTTATTTTGGCAGAGAAGGACTATTTGGTATTAGTTGATAGCGTTACCTTCAGGTTTGTTTCTAAATTACTAAAGAACTGTATTTCGCTACTTTTTTTATTATAATTCCAAAGAAATGTCGATACCTAGGTTTATACTTGGAAACCGAAATTTATGGAATAATCCGCTGAAGATTAAGGGAAGTCTTCCATATCAAACGCTACGTGGTTATGCAAAAGCATCGAAGAAAACTTCTTCTTTCTCGATGACTGTACCCGAGGCTACCAAATATCTGCGAGCTTTGAGTGTTTCCGTTCCGTTTGATGGATCTTACGTTCTTTCTGTGGGTCTACGCACCCGAAGAGGACTTCCACCTGTTCGAGGAAAAGTGTTATTTCCTCATCCATTTCATGAAATTCCTAAAATATGCGTCTTAGCTGTTGGGGATGCAGAACGAGAGGCCTTAGAGCACGGTGCAACTTATGCTGGAGGAGAGAATCTCGTCCAAAAAATTATAGCGGGAGAAATAGAGTTTTCAAAATGTTTGGCACATCCTAGTGCTTCTCACTTGTTGCCTAAAGTAGCTAAAATTTTAGGACCAAAGCATTTGCTACCCACAACGAAGCGCGGTACTATAGTGGAAGAAATAGGTCCTGCTGTGGAAGCAGCCATGAAAATGACGGATTATCGGGAAGCAAATGGTGTTATTAATATCCCGATTGGAAAACTGGATTACGATGACAAGTTATTACAAGACAACATCGAAGCGTTGCTTAATAGTATACGCAACCATATTTCGCAGCTGTCAACAAAAGTTAAAGTTTCAATCAAAAATACACACCTCTTCGCTTCCAACACGATTTCTTTACCTCTTCCCTATAAATAATAACGCTTCAGATTCCCCCCTCCCCTTTCTATACTCTCATTGAACTACAGAAAAGACGCCCTCCTGTAATCTTTCATGTTTTTCCTATTTCCGGTTAATATACTTATTCTTCTTCAATATATTCGACTTGACAATCATATCTGAATTTACAAATTGAATATTATCCATCTATGTGTATGTTTAGCTTGCTATATTAGTATTTTCAGGAAAATATAAATTAGTGTGAATTTTTATTAACCATAGTGTAAATTCCAAAGTATTTCGAGCAAACTCAAGACATTTCTTCACTCGGTACGTCGCCATTTTGAGTATTCTTGGTCGGTATCAATTTCTATAGTGCTAGCACTTTCATCCAAATTATCTGCTGTAATCCATTGATGGTTCGGATCGGAAAGTAATGAAAAATCATCTTGTTCTTCATCAGAGAGTGGATCAGGATGTAAAGACTGACATGCACATAAAGCTTGGTAACATGTATCGAAATCCGATAGAAACAAAGTTATCTCAAAAACGGGTGACCATGCAGTATCGTCTTCAATTTCTGAGGCGTCGTTTGTTTCAGAGAATTCTCCGGCGCCATTGATCTGAAACGGAGGCTCTTGGCCAAACAAGCACGAGTAAAGGTTGGAAAGTTCATTCATGTTTTTAGATCTATATACATTTCCAGACTGGTCTTGCAACAAAGCTGTTACGGGTGTAGTGTAAGTTATGGACATAGACTTGAAATCATTCTCAGACATCGATGAAGCATTCGCATGGAGTAAAGAGCCATGTATGTCAACTATAACGATTTTTTCGCCATTCTTTCCAACGATTCCTTTTCTAAGAAACTCCTCTTCTTCGGACGTCGTTTTGCATGAACATAAAGACATAAGATCTCCCTCCAACTGTAAGTACACAAAGGGTTTTGGATTACTTTGTTTTGCATGCAGGGTAATTAGCTTATATGGAATTCGCCAACCGAAATTTTGCTCGGAATCAAACAAAATAAAAGACTTTGACGTTATATATACATTCAAGAGAGCACCAAGTCCCCAATTTACTTGACATGGGAAGTCAATTTTATAATTTACATTTGCATCCTCAAAAAACAAAATTTCGCGATCATCAGATACAGTTTCTCCAGTCTCGACTTTCCGTACAAGATCTTTTGGAATTTGATTAATTTTTTTTAGATCGGTCATTCTAATCTCGTCAAGTCACTCAAAATTGCAAAGTTCCTCCCAATACTCGGTTCCAACTATAATTACCTTTGGAAAAATTGGGAAGTGTTTATATGATATATATGAACATTTAATCTCAAGAGGGATTTGGTTGTAGTTTTAGAGATGACTTTCCTGTTATGAATTAACGAATTAAAATAAGCATATAAAACGAGTTTATAAAAGAAAGAGAGAAGTTACAAAAATTCGTAGTTTGAAGAAATTGCTCTTGAATCTGAATTTCTTTTCAATTTCTAAAATTGCTGATATACTTATTGAACTGAATTGAGCGTATACTTCATACATTGTCTACCTTAAATATCGTTGATGTATTCTTAAAACTGTACTTCGAACGACTTTTCGGTTTCTACCAAGCAAAGGTTTCATAAGAAGCGATAGAAAAGTATGAAAACGGTATGCTTAAATACTGGAGTTGCAGAGAACACTCACTCTTTTTGTAGCCTCTTATTAGCCTTGTATTTACGTATATACAATAGCGATAATTAGTTAATTTACGGAGAAAGATTCGAAGAGTCAGGGAATTCGAGACACTTCTCCAAACTCGTTACTCAAATAAGTAAAGATAATGAGCACCAGCGCTGTTTTCTTCGAATTTGCCTGAGGGTAGATTGATTTGCAAGTTTTTTTTCATTTTATAAGTAGGTTATTAGTGGAGCAGAAGATTGTAGCATAACATACATTATTGGAAATCTTAAAAGATTCTTTTTTAAAGACCAAAAGGAAATAATAATTCAATAAAACTCGTCATAATAAATATTCATTGTTATTTGGAGTTCGTTGATGAGGGAGATCCCGAAAACTGAGAATAGACACCATCTAGTTTATCAAAGATTGATTTCATTGCCTCTTCAGCGGTGTTCGATTTTGACTTTGCACCCAATGCTTTCATTGTATCACCATGGTTTCGATAAACTTTAGAATCTGAGAAAAGATTTGGTGATCCCAACATACCTTTTTCATCAAAATCAAGCGTGCAAAACCATATGAATCCCTCAAACCATTCATTCATAAGATTTGTCCATAAAAAATAGCGAAAATTAGGAGCCCTTGGTAAAATATCTTTCAGCTTGGATTCCGACAAAAACTTCACAGCATCATCAGTAGATACAGACTCGTCACTGATTTTTTTAAATACCGGAAGCGTAAATTGGGATATAGTTTCTAAAATAGCATCCATCTCGAGCTTTGAGTGCCATGACTGAAACCAAGCTTCTGTGGGAATCCAAGAATTAGTGGTCGTCTCTAAATCTTTACCAAAAGGGTTGGAAGTGCATCTTTTAAACATTTCAGCTTCAGACAGCCCTTCAGGAATCTTTCCCCTCAATTTCTTTGACATAACCCTAGGCTCATGTAAAAATACATCTTGTAGAACAGGAGGAACAGAGAACGAGATCAGTTTCGAAGATAAGTCGGAAGAACTATTTGTACGGCTAGCGGATGACAAGAACACGAAATCTTTAAGGTCAGAATCCACTGAATTAGTATTCAAATCATTACTTTCTGGCTTTGTTGGCTTTTTGTCTATGAAAACTTCGTCATTTCTTGAAGTTTCAAGGGAAAACGATGATTTTCGTTCCTCATCCAAAGCTGAACTTAGGGTCAGTGACCTTAAAGAAAGAAACTTGTGTTGTAACCGTAAGATAGAGTATGAAAAATTCGGATTTTCCTGAAACTTGTTTTCCAATATATTTGCAAATGCTTGCAGTAAATATTCCAATAGTAAATGATTACGCGGATTACGAATAAGAAAACGTGGCGAAGAAAGAGAGAAGAAGAGGTGCATTAATTTCGTACATGTAGGGAAAGATAATTTTTCAAGAAAAGGCGAAATGTTACACAGCGTCAATAAAATCAATGGTGACAGACTACTATGAGGTGATCCCTTCACTGCCGTGATGTGAAAACTAGACTAAAAATATTAGAAACCCTTCAATGTTAACAATCAACTTACAACAATGATAAATTCTGCGTATGAAATGGTCGAGAGAGCCGAAATTCCGAGAGAAGTCAATAAAGTCTGACTATTTAAACAAGGCCTGTTTAATTTCTCGCACAAAACTTTCTCAGAAGACAAATAATGAACGATAAAAAGACATAATTGGACCAAACCAGAATATTTAGGCTCATCTCTGTATCGTAAAGCGTAAAATTGAATAGCAACTAAAAAGTCTGAAGCATAAGAAGAGGTAGTTAAATAAGCTCGGAATCTCTAACAAATAGTTAGTAGACCTGTAAACTCAAAGCGTGAATCGTACATTGTTGTATAAAATTGCTTGCCAAACAAGGAGAATTAGCTCCGGGTAGTGAATAGAAGGCTTTTGTGACAAAGGAAGGTAGGATGTGATAGGCAACTGAACATTCAGTAAACGACAGCAATTATCAACCAGGAATTCGTAATCTTTTTGTAGGTGAAGCCGAGAAAAGTAGGCTCTGTATTGATTTTCAACATGACTATCCAAAGGTAGATTATACTTTCGTAGAAAATATTGTGTAGATGCTTTTGATGCTGTATAATCCCAAAAAATGAGTAACACTTGACAAGCTAGTTTCGATAAAGAACCGCTGGCGTCGTTAGAAAGTAAATTGGAATACGCAATTTTCCTGCTTTCAGCTCTCAAATTGATAGCCTACAATAATGTCAGTTAACATTCGAAGATCCATTTAGTAAAGCACTACTTACCGTGTTTATAAGCGAATAAAGAAAAATAAGGCTAAACTGCTTATTAGAAAAATAAGTCAAATAAGTCAAAGTATGAGAATTAGATTCCTCATCTTGATAAACCCGGTTGGAGATCAAAATCATGATCAGTCGGAGAACTTCAGTTCGGTTAGAAAGTAAATTTTTTGGCAATTTTGATGCTGACTCTTGGGAGCCTATTCCTTTATCCCTAAAAAAATTTAGCAATAGTATAAACAAAATTTGTCAGCTGCGCCTGTACATACCATATCCGAAATGTGAACTGTTCCGGACTTTCTTCAGGGAGCGTAAATCCACGACAAAACATAAGATTACACAAGGTATTTAAAAGTTCCTCCATTAAAGTCTTCTCATATACGTATGATTTATCAACAGGATTACCAAGTTTACGGCTAGAGGGCTCTTGAGCGGCTGAATCACCGGATGCCGGCTGTATAGATGAAGAACCAGTGAAAGGTACATCATGTTCAGTTTTTGTTGAAAGTTCTTTTTCAAAAGCAGATGTAAAACTTGCTAAATCCAACTCTGAGCTTTCCGTAGATCTCATTTTTCTTTTACGCAAGCTCCACCAAAACTTTTGATTCCAGTGACGCAGATTGGACTGTTCATCCAGCAATGGAATTACGCGCGTAAGCACACGAATACAATTTAAAGCGTCACTTGCAGGAGCACTTTCAACATTAGGAAACTGCTTGTTATTTTTGAGTGCAAAAAGTCGTGACGTTAACACGAGCAACAATTTCTCAATGTTCTCAAATTGGAACTCACGTATTCTTCGAATAAGATCAGGATGTAAGAAGCTGTAAACCTCTGCAGCACTTTCGGGTATGCTCCAAAACTACAATAGTTGCCGGTTAGCTAAACACAATTCCCGCACAATCTAACAACTTTATACTTACAGATACCCAAACATCATCATCTAAAGGTATGTCCTAACTTATGTTAGTAAGTCATTGCGCCTTCCTCTTGAGCATCGTGCATACTGAATCATCGGCAAGGCGTCCAATCCCCCGTTGGAAAGCCAATCTTGAACTTGTTAATACTCATTATTATTTCAATTCCTCTTACTTGGATTCTTGACCTCCCATTTTCCAGTATTGGCGCCAATTCTAGTGTTTTACTCTAGCAACGTCTACAATGAAGAAGCTTGCTCTTCACTTTCTCATTCCTGCTAGATTTGTGAAATAACGACACAGTATGTACCTCAACGCACTACAAATAGTAACGTTAGTATATTTTTATGTTGAATTACGTTTTTCGGTTTTGTATCTTATTTTTTATTACAATACATGCTACAGTGCAAAGCGATACACTATGTCAGAAATGAGAAAGTTTCCAAAATTAAGTGTACCGTAAAGTAGGCGTGAAATTTGTAATTATTTTCTTTTTTATTTTTTTTTTCATATTTTTTGTCTTCTTTCTACTTTGGAGTCGTGCTGATCAATTTTAATATTGCAGACTCATTTTGATTATCGCTACAACCGCATATCGACCTATTCGTGGTAGGCCTTGTTAACCTACCAAGAACCAACTACGGCGGGCCAACTTGGACACTCAAGAATGTCGCTCACGGTAGCTTTAAAAGCAAAGCCTATTGCCTATAGTGCAATTGCTTTTGCTGAATTTGTAAATGCTTCTGGCCTAGGTCATATTGCTACTAAATTTGAAGATGTCAGTTTGATTGACAACGCCGATATGGCAAGCAATGTCGCTATTGACTTAAATGACAACAAATCATATGGATCCGAAAATGTTGTCAAGAGTTTCCTTGAAAAGTACCCTGATCTTTTTCTGGGAAAAAATGAAGAGTCATCTGTCCAACCCTGGATTGAGTTAGCTACCGCCTTAGCTCCTTCTCACAACTTTGTGGAAGTCTCTAACTTGTTGGCTCAATTAGATGACCATTTAATAATGCGTACTCTCTTCGTTGGTTATTCATTAACCATTGCCGATATGGCTGTTTGGGGCGCCTTGAAGGCCAACAACATGGCTGCCGGTGCTGTCCGTACTGGTCAATTCCATAACCTTGCTCGTTGGTATAGATTCATGGATACCCAAAAACCATTTGCTGTTGCCTTGGAAAACTTCACTAAGTCGGTCAATGCCAGCAAGAAACAAAAATCTTCTGGTCCCAACTATGAAATTGGTCTTCCAGATGCTGTAGATGGTAAGGTTGTTACTAGATTTCCTCCTGAGCCCAGTGGTTACTTGCACATCGGTCATGCTAAAGCTGCGCTTTTGAACGACTACTTTGCCAAGAAATATCACGGTAAGCTCATTGTTCGTTTTGATGACACCAATCCTAGCAAAGAAAATGCTGAATTCCAAGACTCTATTTTGGAAGATATTGCTTTGCTTGGGGTTAAACCTAACGTCGTAACCTATACCTCTGACTATATGGATAAGATTCACGACTTGTGTATCGAAATGATCAAGTCTGGCCAAGCTTATGCTGATGATACCGAGGTTGAGCAAATGCGTGCCGAAAGAAACGAAGGTATCCCTAGCAGATACCGCGAGCGCCCCATTGAAGAATCTTTGGCTATTTTTGCCGAAATGAACAAGGGATCTGATTTAGGCTTGAAGAATTGTATCCGTGCTAAGATCTCCTATGAGAATCCCAACAAAGCTCTTCGTGATCCAGTAATTTATCGCTGTAACTTGTTGCCTCATCACCGTACCGGTACGAAGTACAAGGCTTATCCAACTTATGACTTTGCTTGTCCCATTGTCGACTCTATTGAGGGTGTAACTCACGCTTTGCGTACCACTGAGTATCGTGATCGTAACCCCATGTATCAATGGATGTTGAAGGCTATGAACCTTCGTAAGGTCCATGTATGGGAGTTCTCCCGTATGAACTTTGTGCGTACTCTCCTTAGCAAGCGTAAACTTACTGCTCTTGTTGACCATGGCTTAGTTTGGGGGTGGGATGATCCTCGTTTCCCTACCGTTCGTGGTGTCCGTAGACGTGGTATGACTATTGAGGCTTTACAACAGTATATTATTTCTCAAGGTCCTAGTAAGAATATTTTGACTCTTGATTGGACATCATTCTGGGCTACTAATAAGAAAATAATTGATCCTAATGCTCCTCGTCATACTGCTGTTGCAGAAGAGGGACTTGTGAAAGCTACCCTTACTAACGGTCCTGAGGCTCTTTACACGAAAGACCGTCTCAAGCATAAAAAGAACCCTAATTTGGGCAGCCGAAATGTTGTTTACTCCCGTGATATTTTGATTGAACAAGCTGATGCTTCTGCTTTGAACAAGGATGAAGAAGTTACTTTGATGGACTGGGGTAATGCTTATGTTAGAGAAATTAGTCACGACACTTCCGGTAAAGTTACCGCATTGAAGTTGGAGCTTCACTTGGAAGGTGATTTCAAGAAAACCGAAAAGAAGGTCACTTGGTTAGCTGATACCCAAGACAAAGTACTCGCCGATCTTGTTGATTTTGACTACTTGATTACTAAGGATAAGCTTGAGGAAGAAGATGATTACAAGAATTTCTTAACTCCTAAGACTGAATTCCATGCTTCTGTTTATGCAGACAATGCTGTCAAGGATTTGAAGAAAGGAGATATTGTTCAAATTGAGCGTAAGGGTTATTTCATTGTGGATACTCCCTTCGACGGTACTGGTATTACTTTCTTCAACATTCCTGATGGCAAGACTGTCAACCGTTACGGAACGAAAAATTAAATAGAAAGATTGGTGTACTAGATATTTTCTAAATAAAAAGACAAGGTTTTGGTTGTACACAAATCAATACTAAATATTTGGATAATTCCTAGTTTATTCATACTAAAAAGAAACAATCCATTTGTAAACTAACAAAAATGCCAAAAATTAAAGTCCATGTCCAAAGTCATAAAAAGATTGTATTCACAGGAATTCTAATTCTGAATTTGAACTTCGTTTAATTTTTTAGTAACATCGTGCGTTCCAGAATCAGGGCGATGAGATCTGCCACCACGTTTACCACCTCGGCCTCTCTGGTTTGGTGAATGGCCGTTAGAATGACGATGGTAATTTGGTTGTGACGACTTCTTGTTTGGCTTAAATGTTGGTTTAGAACTTCCAGACGGTAAAGAGGGAGTACTATGTAATAATTGAGCATTGGATGATCTTGACTCTGAGTTTTTAGCCCATGCACTGGTAGAAGGAGGAGGAGGAGTTGAATAGACTGAATTTTGCTCAGTTACAAGACGAGCCGAAGTTGTTGTCTTAGGACGAGGAGGGGTAGCATCACTCATTAATTTGTTCTTCCTAGCAGACCCAGCACGAGTAGTGACGACAAACTGAGGATCTGTGACGTTCAAAATCATTGATGGTTCAACTTGCATTCCTCTATACGGTGAGCATTTTCCATCGAGGGTTGTACCGCTCATAAATGGTAAGTCAAAAACAACGTCAAGTTGATGAGAGGCAATACTGACAACCGTACCGTAAGCAGCTATGGGAACTTTACCAGAATCTTGAACATATACAACACGATCACCCAAAGAGAACGTCTGACTGTGTAGTAATCCCTTAGTTTGACAAGGTTTCAATAAAGCATAACGAGGAACACCAAAAACTTTTCGAGGAACTTGATAAGTGGAATCGACAGACGAAGCTTTCTCTTCTATCATTTGAATACTTTCCGTATCCAAAGCATCTTCGTCCAATGCGACCCGGTAAAGTGAATTTATTTCTTTCTCTTTCATCCATGCCTTGACAGCTGTAAGCTTTCCACCTTCTTCCTTAGGAAATAAATCATTAGCGTTTACATTATCTTTAGTAGCATGGGTGGTTAGGGTATGAAATAACTGAGGGAAAGTATCCATATACTCCTTAATTAACGTTACAGCTTTATCTGAAAACTCCCAACCGGTACCACTTTTTCTTGAATATCCCAACACTTTCTGGTTTCGAGCATCGAATTTCAAATTCAAACCAATGTTTTCTCTTTTGTTGCCAACTGTAATAAGATAGCTGGAGGTGATTTTACTTAATAGCAAAGGATGTAGATTGAGCATTTTAGCAACAACGTAAGATGGGTAATACCTCTGCTTAAACTTGGAATCTTCTACAAGCGAACGGCCCCAAGTAGCATCCAAGCCAGGGGCAGTAGATAACCAAATAGCCAGTCGGTTATTTTTACAGCCAATTACCTGGGCAGGTCTGCCATAATTGTATTCGCCTAAATGAAATGCCTTAGTACCTGAAGGATATTCAACGTCAAGAGGAGGTGCTTCTTTTTCAATAAAGCGCGGATCATCAATAGCAATTTTATCAACAACCAACTGAATTGGGTAGTCATCTAAAACATTTTCATTAAAAGCTTTCACTAGAGCCCCTTCTTGCGTATACTGTAAGCCCTTAATAGGACGCACCTGCAACATAAGGCGCATATCACCAAATAGAACACCAAAACGCTTGTTATATTCCCTGTTTTTAGAAGATACCTTCCGTTCAAAAGACTTCTTTTCATACTCGTTCAACTCTCGCTGTTTCAACTCACCATTGATTTTTTGATAAACGACATTCTCATCCGTAGCGCTCTCAACGAGAGCTTCACGTAAATATGGCCAATCAACAAAAATTCTTCGACCAATATACTGAGAGGCAAGCTGCTCATTTGTCAACATCTGCCTTTGATCTTGAACATGAACGATTACACTGGGATTTTTACTTTCATTCCCAAAAACATTTATGCCATGCAAGGAAAGTTCGGCTGTATGCTTTAAGGTATGAAAAGATGGGAATCCTACCATACCAAATGCACCTAGATATACTCCCGGGCATAAACCAACCAAATACTGTTTGCCTTCCATAGATGGTAGCTGATATGGGCGTTCCACACATCTCGTAATTAAGTCAGGAAATATATAGGGCAAAGAAGAAGGGAACATCGATGGTTGACTATTTTCAGCCAAAGTAAATATAGTGGGAGGTTTAAACATGTTCCGTTCGCGTTCATTGTCTGTTAAAAGATTATCTCGAGAGTGTAAAGCATCCAACAGTCGACGTTCGTCAATGAATGGAATAATCACGACAGCCTCCCAACTCGCCGTTTTGCCATTCTGGTCTAAAGCGAAGTCATTGGGATAGAAATCTTTAATGGGGGACTCAGAATTGAACATAAGTTCTCTAAAAGCTGGAGGAACTAATTCACTGCTTCTGGACGGTAATACCGCCATTAATTGTTCGAAAGGACGGAATGGAGTACCCATCTCAAACTTAATGTTCGATCTCAGACCCTTAAAAACATCAGAAATTTTGGGAGAATAATGATAATTATAATACCAACCCCACGATTGACAACCACGGTAATAATAGAAGAGGACCCATTGTAATCCTTCGACGTACCTTTGAGTCATATCCCGCAAAGCATCTTCGTCAAAATAGCTGAAATGTACTTTGTCTCGATAATAGGCATCCTTCCATTGAATGAAGCTATCTTCAAAACCTGCTTCTTGCTTAAGTTGATCTTCATCTAGCAAAGGAAGCTGATCATATTTTTCCAGGATCTTTTCAACTTCTTCTTGTTCCACTTCATCATCGCCCTCAAACGACAAATCTTTGAATGCAACTCTCAGATGTTCGACGCCATCAACTCTGGTTAGTTTAGCACACGAAAGATGTAAATCGCTTGCAAGATGACGGATGAAACGTTGGTCGGCGCTCGATAAATTCGATGGAAAGTCTAAATAAAGGTCACGAGAAGATAAAAATTTGCGAATAGTTACATAAAATTCTTTCTGACTGACTGTAAGAGCCTTTATATCGTCAGTGAAAGTTTTAAGGTATTTTTGGAAGTCAAAGGATTGCTTTTCGTTTGCCGGTTGTTTTTTAGATTCATAAACTTCAGCGCGAAATACTTCTTTTTCAAAATTCTCAAGTTCTAGTAATATAAGCTCCAAACGATTCATATTTATAACGCCGTGTTCATTAATGTAACCGCCAGCACTCGGCATCACCTTCTTATAAATGTTAAACATTAAAGCTAAAGCACCTTCATTGATATGTAAACCTGGTAAGTGTGGAAGAAAATCATTACCAACGAAAAATGCCAACAAGATAAAATCATCAAGAATTCGTTCGAGATCGTACTTGAAAGTAAAGGATGAGCGACATTCCTGAAATTCATATTCTAAATATTCTCTAAGAAGACTTAGATGCAATAGATAAAATTTTTGATTTGCTAACTCAGTGGAACGACGCTTACTAGCTGGGCCAAAAGTAACTTCTTCTCTTAGTAAACAAAAATGAGGATCATGAGACAAAAGACCAAGCATAATTAAATCTGCATCTAAACCATATAAACAATGGCGTGTATTAGGATCATAATCCGGTTGAGCCTTTTGGGTACGAATGTACTCCATAATCTTATGTTCACCTTCACCAGGAGTATCATGTCCGGAGAGAATAACCTGGATGTTACTCCAATTGGAATCATTGGTAATTTTTTTATGAATAAAATAATACAGTTGGCGGGATACTCGTTCCATGAACGTGGTTCCGGGAGTGATGCAATTACTGTCAAAGCGAGTCTCTGGAATCTCTTCTCCATTTTTCTCTGCCTTCAAACGGGCATCATGAGCATCCTTCGCGGTTCTAAACCGACGACTTCTCTGTTGATTCATTTTTGCTCTAGGAGCACAGCCATCGACGGCCATATACAAAAGCTTCTTTGGCTTTATTTTTTCAAAAAGATGTTCAATGTAATTAAAAATAGCAATATACATTTCTTCTTCGGGTAGTGGAGGCGACGAATGATCATCATTTTTGTGAGTGCAATTGTGTAAGATACCGTTCATATCCAAGTACATGTTATCGAATCTGAATTATATGTGTTAGAATCTTTCAATAAAGTTCAACCGTCTCACATACTCTGGAATTCGATCATTTTCAATTAATTGACTGCACAACGGATATCGTTCGCTCATCCATCGAAAAAACTACTGTTAACATCGTTCTTTTCAGAAAGTATAACAAACCTTTGGGATTCCCATATCTACTATAGTATTTAATGCAAAAGATTTGGGTAGTATGGGTAAATTATAAATATATTATTATATTTTGTTGTTTGCAAATGGCAGTTGTCAACATGAATCGCGATTAAATCAGAACTACTCGTTATCCCTGTATAGAGGTCAGTATATGATATACGGTATGCTTACAAACTGCGTATTTTTCATAAATGAGCTCGCGTTGCAATTCATTATATAGTAAATATTACACCATGAAAGAATTTGTTGTTTGAGAGTAGACATGTGCATAGTGCTTTTAAGACAATAAATGAGTTACGACAGAAGCCAAAAGGAAAGCTTTATACTATAGTCTCATAATTATTTTGATTTACTAATGGATTTATACCAGTAGACTATTAACAGCTATGGAGACTCAGTATTCCTAGCGATTACTTAGCTGATTAAACAAGAAATAATATGTAGGACATGCAAACTACGTTAAGTTAAATAGAATGTAAAGAGGGGGCTGCTTGTAGATTTTTGAGTAAATAACATTCAGTAACTCGTAAACTGGTTGAACAATTAATACAGAATAGGATTGGGTATGTAATATGAGAAGGGGAATGAGAGAATCATTCTCCTAATCCTCTAATCACGTTGAGTCAATCGCAGCAGATTCGCTTCAAAGAGGATGAAAAATTAAAAAAAAAGTGCTGCATTTCACTAAAACCCCAATTTATGGAATCATTAAACAATAAAAATTTAAGTCTGCGAATGTTCCAATGTCGAACTATCCGGAAAGAGGTCTTCAAAAATTAATTAGTAACTTGGTTGAACAAGATAAATATATGAAACAGAAAAAACCCCATAATGTCTTCCTTCAATTTCTTTTGCGATAAAACAAAAAAATAACGTGCTAAAGTAAGTATTTGATCATAAACAGAAACGTAAGTTTCTTTTTCCTTTCTGCTTTCTGCTTTATTAACATATCTAAGCAATCCCTTGTGACCTGAAAATGACCAAAAACCTATTGCCAAAAATAAAAGAAGCATCCAAAAATACCATCTAAACGAGCCTGTTCATATGTACAGCATACTCTGCAATATACATATGCTAGTTTTTATGTAAGGATATCCTAGCAACAATTTTAGAACTTTCCAATTAAGCGGAAAAACTCCTCACGAGTTTTACTGCTTCTTTGAAAAATGCCGGTTAGACTACTAGTAACCGTGCTGCTTCCAGGCTTTTCCACTCCTCGCATCACCATGCACATGTGCGAAGCTTCCATGACAACAGCTACACCTTGTGGTTTCAGCACTGCTTGAACTGCTTGTGCTACTTGTTTCGTTAAACGCTCCTGTACTTGTAGACGACGAGAAAACATATCTGCAATTCTTGCAAGCTTAGATAAACCCAAAACTCGTCTACGAGGAATGTAGCCAATGTGAATCTAGAATGAAGTTAGTTTAATGCTTTGTAACATGTATTGGCACTGTTTATTGATTAAGCTTCTTACCTTTCCTGTGAAAGGAACCAAATGATGTTCGCATAAACTGAATACATCAATGTCTCTAACTATCACCATCTCTTCGTGATCTTCTTCAAAAACCGCATTATTTATAACTTCACGTAAATTCACTTCATATCCTTTAGTGAAATAAAGCATTGCCTTTGCATAACGTTCTGGTGTACCATATAATCCTTGTCGCTGAGGATCCTCGCCAATACACGATAAAATAGTCCTGACAGCCTCAGAAATCTTTTCAACTTTTTGATCTTCTTCTGTTTCGATTCGCTCTTGTGTTCCTTGACCTGATTACATTAATTGTATGTCCATGTAATGAAGTCTACTGCTTTATAGTCTGTTCATATTGAATTACTTACAAGGCCAGGACAAACCATCCAAATCCAAGGTTGGAGTCGATGCTCCTGATACTGATGCTGGCTGCATTCGTAATGGTGATCCTATGTAATCTTTTTTATTCGTTTCCATTGAGGAATTATTTGACTACGAGAGAAATAAGTCTTGAAAAGAGAAATAAATTGGTTTTTGAAAAGATTGAAAGAGCGATCACTGCATGTCATGTTACTCATAATAAGGGACTATAGTGAAATCACAGTGACTCTCGGTAATAAACTAAAGTTGATTTTGTTGTTTAAATATATCCCAAGCTTCATTAAGATTGCTAAAAGCAGATTCAGCAATTAGACGTTGTTCAACAGTTGCTTGTTGAGGGAGTTTGTCAGGGTGCACGCATGATATAGCCTTCATGTATGCGATCTTGACACGTTTAGTCAAAACCAAATCTGCCAAGGACACTGGTTTCCAACGGCATTCCGGCCACAAAATCGTATCCATAGATGATAAAAGAGCTCTAATGTTTCCTTCTTTACCACTTTTCCATCTGTTGATGAGCTGCTGAACTGGTTCACGTAATTGGTTTTTCTCTTCATCGATTTTTTCAGCCTGTTTTTGCTTGTCACGATATTCAGTTAATCTTCCTGAAGTCTTTGGTAATTCCAGCGATTTCCGGTTGGTAGATTTCGACGTAGTATTCATCGAATTTGCCTGTGAAGGTTGTCGACCAAGTGCTCGTTCACACCGACGTTTTCCCTCCAAATACAGATTGGTAACTCTGCCATTGGATAGTAAATCTGACCAAACCTCTAGAGCTGATTGGTACTTTTCTAGTTGCTCGAAGACTTGAGCTTTCCGAATCATACTTTTCACGTAGTACTCATTCATGCTCTTTTCGTTTATAAATTCACCTTCGCCCTTTCCTTGTCCTATAATATCCAATGCTTTTTGGGAATCTTGAAGACTGCTCCGTATATCACCAATCTTCATGTAACATAAGCTTCTATTGCATAAGAGTGGTATAGAGCGAGTATGACCCTCAGGAATATGAGACAAAGTTTTTCTAAAGATATTAATTGCCTGGTTAAAGTCTCCTTTGTGGAAGCAATCATTACCTTCTGTCTGACCTTGCTCGATAATAGACAGTGACATAGAGTCAATATCGACTTCTTCTCTTTGGATATCTAACGCCGATTTTTTGTTAGTATGATCCGATTCCCAATGATGAGAAGACGATGAATCGCCATGTGTCTGCTGAATATCAAGAGAAGGTTCTACCTTCTGATGGTTTATTGTTTCATTTGGTATTTCTATTAAAGAGGAGAATAAGTTATCATTAAATTCGTCAACATTTTGATGGTCTTTTTCGGGTACAGTCTCGGCAGGCATAACGTTTACATGCTCATTATTCGAAAGCGGGATGTCTAAATTGAGCTCTATTGTTGACGCAGCTTCACTAGACCTATCTGGAGCTGGTATTCTAGGATTGTGGTTATCGAAATCATCAGATACATATTCCCCCGTCATCCACCGAGGCTGGTTTGGATTCTTCAATGCTTTTCTTTCTTCCACGGCAGTTCTCAATTTTTGACGTCCAACGTTCCATAAATCGGTTGCCTTGGTGAAGAATTGATCTTTAATCTGGTTAGATACTTGCTGTAATTCGGACAATTTATCAGAGTAATATTGTTCGTTGTTGGATACTGAGTTGGAGGTCTGATTTTGAGGAGACCTGGGCTCTTGCTCCAAAATATAATCTATAGCTTCCTGTAAAGATCCAGTTTGTTGTAGAGCAGATCTGCTAAGAGTATCGGGAAATCCCATTGCGCGGAGTTGAGCATAATAATCACCGCCCGAAAGCGGTGAAGGGTTGTTTGTTAAAGAAGTTTCAGGAACATAATGTCCAATTTCTTTGTCTTTAATTTCTGGTGCTTCGGGAGTGGTTTGTTTTTCAGGCGACGAAGGACGTTGCTTAATTAAACTATCTTCATCTTGCAATTGAAAACTTTCAAATGCATTCAAATTTGAGTCCAGAACACTTAAAGAAACATCGTTTGCTTTGTTATCATCATCAGAAAGTCTTGTTTCAGTTTTAGGTAACCGATGGAGAACATCAAGATTACTGTAAGGGTCATGACTGATCGAGGAATTGGGGGAGGGAGATTCCAAAGTTTGTGGTGTTTGTGGTGTTTTTCTTTCCAATTCATTTAAAGAAGTATTCTTGCTTTCATTCTTTTTTTGAAAGAGATTAGCAAAAGGATCATGAGTTCTTCTCATATCTGAGGATTGTTTAGTACTGTGAGGTTTCTTAGGATTAGATACAGAAACAGGGCTATTTGAATTATTTATTATCTCTAAAGAATCCTTTTTTTTATTCTCATTGTAAACGTTACTCGTAAGATCGAAATTCAGTAAGTCATCCATCGCCAGCTTGATGTTGGAAAGGGCAAACTGCACTAGCCGATGTGAGTATCAGCAAGGTTGGTTTTAGAATCAGTTTTGGTTTTGAGTAATTTTTTCTCAGCCCAACTAAAAAGATTTGGAATTGCTTGCAATTCAGCCTTTTTTTGGAGGAAAAGCATCCTCTGCAGTTGTTCAAGCATTTGGGGTTCGTAGCGTAAACAATCAGATTGAAGCAGGTTACTAGCAATTGTTGTATCTCTTTTTCCAAATGGAAGAGAATAACTATAATTTTCCGGAAAAATATCTTGGTAAAAGGGGCCCAAATATTGCAATTGAGGCAGTAGCATGGAATTTTCATAACCACTGGCCTTTGACCCATGTTTGTAGCAACTATAGATCAAAATTCCATAAGGATCCCAATCAAAAATCCCGAATATTGGCAACTGAGGAAGATATTTTGTGATTTCCAGTAAAAACTTCCTAGTGGACAGATCTGGGAATCCTTTTGCCTAACATTGTCAGCCGGATTATTCAACATTAACATATCTATCTCTTACCGTCACTAATATGGTATCTTCTAATCCACGCTCTACGAGGGTTTGAAATACAGCTTCTTTTTCAACCACTAGAACCCATCGTGCGGTGGACTCTAAAAGTGATATAGAATGGTAGCTAATTAGGGTAGGCTAAAAACATTCAGTTAGAAATTTTGAAACTCTTTACTTATACCTTGGATGTTTCTAGCTTTCCTCCTTCTCGCAAGGTGATGCTTAAAGGGCCATATACAAGCCCTTTCCCTGATGCTTCCTAAGTTGAAGTTAGAGATCGATTGTAGGATGATAACTCTTGCAATTATTACCACGTTAAGTGCTGATCTAGGGCAACCTATGGTGCAGGCAAGGTCTTCGATCAATTCATCAACAACGAATTGTTTTTTGAATAATTGAACATCATGGTAAAATATATCTCTAACAATTGTTAGTGTCTAAATTGAAGTATTACGCGTTTACCTTTTCGTAATCACACTTTCGGTCTCAATTGCCTCGTGTATACAATCCAGGACCTGCAAAATCTGAGCAATTTTCGCGGGATGATTGATTATATTGTATTTCTTTGGACGAGAATTTTTTGATATGCTTCTTTTTGATGAGAAACCGCGATCATTAGCCTTCCTTTTAGAAAGACTTATGAATGCAGGTGTTTTGCTAGGATCTGCCAATTGTTTCAGAAACGACACGACTATTGCTTCAACTTTTTCTTTTACGTTGAAAAAAGATATTTTATCTTCCTCTTCCTTCGCGAATGTCATATTTTTTGCGAGTATCTGACTAGCGATTCGCGTTGCTTTGTTTACGTGTGTGAGTTCGTTTCATTCAAGGTCATGTATCTACAAAGTTGATAATTTTTTTTTATCCAACGTGTGTTAAGTGTAAGCTAATAAAGTCAAATTTATTTATTTCTTTTCAAATGTTTCAACGGTCAATTGTTTCTTTGTTTACGGGAATTAAAAAAAGAAATGAAACAAATAAAAACAATGGTCACAGCCAGGCTCGAACTGGCGACATTCGACTTATTAGATCGACATGATAACCAACTACATCATGCGACCATTTGTTGTACATTTAAAATGGTATGTTTATATATTGCTTGTTTCTTATACAAAGTATATCCAACAAATATGAATTGCGATCGTATGAAAAGATTCATATGTGATTTAAATTTTAGCAACTAATACAATAGACATCGTATTCCATATTATTAATACTAGGCTGGTGCTTAGGCTTTGAAAGACGCGTATAACTTGAGCTCAGCTAGCAAAGTTGATATTCATTATTTAACAGCATACCATCATTGTTAAAATCACAAGTGCAAAAAAAAATTAAAAAACTAAAAAAAACAAAAGGCTCGAACATTTTTTCTAAAAATCATAGAGTCCTTTCAACTTGGGCTAGATATACAGGAAAACAGAAGCGCCATACATAAAGGAATTTATGTATCATACAGAACCATTCTAATCAATCATTAGACGCTTTATCTTTATCATCTGCTCAATGAAGCAAGCAAACATTTATGAAGTGTATTTGTAGACGGATGTTAGTTTAAGACTTTACCCAAAAAGAGACTTTTCTCTTATGCCGGAAACAGAGTATAGAAATCCTTAAGCTTTTCCTTCGAATACAATACTCTTTTTCGTTATCCGCGAAGAAAAAGCTTATTTCTACCAATCCAATTCCAACCCAGCAAAGAATAAGTGAAGCTGTAGCAACCTATGTGTAAATGTAAGAAAGGGAAATATTTACGTAACCAAAGACATTATTTTTAAGGAATTTTTCCAATTCCATTGCACACAGGACAAATTTCAGTAAAAATTAAATAGTCAATCTGGCCTACACCTTTACAGTTTCCACAGAGTCGCCCAGGAATCCGAGGATCACCAGGCTGAACTACCAAAGCATTTGGTGGAGGCCGTCCAAAACTGATGGGTTGAACATCAAAGGAGTGTCCAAATCGACGGGCACATCTGCCACAAGGACGGCCACCGAATTTATATCCAGTATTGTTGCATTTTCGGCAAAAGTAACCAGGAGGGTATGGGTATGGGCTATTCACGGAATTGTTTTGTGGTAAAGGCGATGAGGAATAGGAGGAATGACTCGGAAAGTATGGCTTTCCAGTTCCAAGCGGATCTTGATTAGCGGAAGAATGATATGCCGATGAGTCGCTATGGTGGCTAGAGGATGTTGCATGGGAAGGTCGATGAGGAGGGCGAAGACTCGTTTGGGATGTATTGGAAGAATGCGATGGACGATACGGTAATTGTGGAGTTGAAGACGGAGCGGCATAATTTTGTTGAGAAGATTGAGGTTCTATGTTTCCTTGTGATAATAATTGGGCTTCTTCACGCATAACTTCATCATATGAAGGAGGAGGGGCGGAAAGATCTGCCATGATTCCTATTTTTTATAAAATAAAAATAATTATTTCCAATCGTTACTCTTTTTGTATGTGGACTTTGAAAATGGTAATACAGAGGTGATGTGAAGAGACCATCGATGACAACCCTTTGCCAAAAACAATAAATCGCCATATTGAAACATTTGTAATTCTAGCTCTACATATCTCAAATAAAGAATTTTTCCTTTGAAATGCATGTAAAATCAATTCTGAAAAGGACGCAGAGTGGCTCTAAAGCCATAGAGTCTGATCACGATGAAACAGACAATGAGAGTCTAAAACTTCCCGTCACTGCATCAGTGACAAATTCACAAAAACCTGCGTTGGATCGTTCCCTTTCCACAGAAAGTCGTAGATTACGATGGGATGAAGAAAATCTGCGTCTAGCTGAAGCACAAAAAACTTCTACGATGAAAATCTCCGAACCAAAAACTCCATTTCAACACACCCTATTATTAGATGATGAGGTTCCCGATCTAAGCTTGGATAATTCTGAAACTGAGTTGGCAGATGACCCGCTATCTACTCAATTACAAGTTCCTCCTATTTCTCAGGAACAAAAGAACGACGATACTAAGAAGGATGCTGTGAAAACACCAGATCCATTTCCAGTACCCAGAGATGGTCCAGTTCTTTCTCCGAAAAAGACGAGTTTTTCATCAGATTACCCTCAAGCTAGTACTTCAGATGCGGATCGAGCTGCTGATGTAACGCGAAAAAGTACCACTCGAAACGCGAGGTTTTACTCTCCTCAATCCTCTGAAAATTCTCCGTACCTTGAGAAGCAGATGAATGATTCGAATCCGAAGGTGGTAGCTGTCCGCACCAGACAAAATTCTCCTATGAAGGATTCCAAAGCTAGAACGCCTGGAAGAGAGGGCATTGGATTTGGTATACCTCCAGCAACAGAAACAACGTCAGTATTGCCAGAAGCTATTATAATGGGAGAAGAAAATGAAAGCATGGATGAAGGTGATCCAAGCGCTCATTCGTTTAATCAAGGGCAGCAAAAATCCAAATTTGACGAGCTTCGTCGAAAGCATTACTTCGCCATGGCAAATCCTTTGAAGAAAGAAAATAATGAAAGTAAAGGGTTGGAAAGTGATAATGATGACCCTGTAGGAGAAGACCAAGCCAATGCCGAAGAATCTGACGTTGAAATGGCCGAAGATTGAAGATGAGTTAGTTTCTATGTTTCTCATGCTGTCTTTTTTATTTAAAAAAAAATAAAAGAAACCCTGCTTCTTTAGCTGACGGAAGCTTTTCCAGGGTTGTTTGGAATGGACCAACTATGAAATTACGAACAAGTATTACTGAGTTTGATGAAGATTTATGAGCAAGACTGAACTACGTTTTTGATTGTATTAGCCTGAAATAAGGAAAACATTACTTTAATGTTACTTACTGATGGTTATTTATATTATATAGATCCAATACGACTCCCATCTGTTGGTATTAAGTATTATATTATTCAAAATATAAAATTGTCTTTTTACTTCCAATTCTTTTCCAAGACTCCTCTTTAAGTTGATTTGATTCAACTATAATCATGACATTTCGAGAATGAGGTTGACCGATGATTTAACGAAGTTAAGTAAAGTAAAGGAAAGAATAGTGTCATTATGCATAATTTTCCTCGTCGTGAATAACAGAAATAGAAAAAGAATGAAAAGATTTTAAGCAATCATTGAGGAAACCACGAAAATATATTCATTTATAGGAAGATTATTTGAATATCCCTTAGACACCCCTTCTACCAGAATGCTTGAAAAATGTTTTCACAATAAAAACTTGAAGAGAAGAAAGACCTACAACCATAATGGCCTCCGCAATACTAAACCATAAGATGCGAGACTCTGTAGATCGGACGGTAGAAAAGTTACGGCTTTCTCGAGTACGGAAGTAAGTTTGGATACGGTCAATTTCTGATAAAGCTGTAGAGATTTCCATAACAGTCCCTTGCATGCTGTTGGGATTATAACCCTTTGGTGGAGAATCACGGTTAAGAGAAGGAAGAGACATCTCGTTTTCCATAACCAACTCCATAGTGAGGATTTTGTCGGTGAAAGCAGACATGTGATTATCAAAGCAAATGTCGTATTCTCCCTTTTCTTCCAAAGTGAAAAAGATATCTGCCTGGCGTCGCTTCTTACCAAGAGCAACGCTCTTTTTGCTTGGAGCAGTGATACTGTAATCGACATCAAAAGAACCACCAGATTGAACAGCATAGGTAAAATGGCACTTTTCACCCTTGAAAGGGGCTTCTATGTGAAAACATTGTCGTTCTTGGTTTTCCAGTTGAAAGGTTAATTCAATGGCATGGACCCATGTCAAAAGCGCCAGTAATACTGTAAATTTAAAACCTAAGAACCTCATTTCTATTTATAGATGGAGAACACAGACTTATATTCTGAAACAAAGACTCCTACCTACTGTTTATAGTGTAACGCCGTTCAGGTATGGTCAATGTTGGTAGTGGGTAGGTAGTTAAGTAAGTCACCTAGTATGAGAAACGATGTCGCTAGCATCAATATAAGAATGACATGCTTGCTGATGAATATTATTATCAGTTCTGAATATACTCTTTTTTCTTTTATTTTTCATTTTTCCAGGGACGAAAACCCCCAACCCGAATTACACTCCCTTCAGTGGGAATAATGAGTGACTCATCAGAAAGCTAGCAGTTTCTATTTATCATTTTTTTAGTAGTGTGATGAATGCGTTAATATACTTGATTCTTCCAATTTCTATGGTACTAATTGACACAACTAAAGATGTATTATGTTTTGTACCTAAACAAACCTCTACTTCCACTGTACTCGAGTAACGTGAACAAAAAAGCATTTAAGGAAATACATATGTGTCTATTAACTTTTGCAATTATATGAGCCAGAATATCAAGCTTTTCTTTTTCTATTTATTTATTACTGCGTCGTGTTCAACTGTCGTATACGGGTTTGCAGTTTATGTTCAGCCGCGGTAAATGAATTTTATTAACATTTGTATGATTCAAGCGATTCTTCTACCAGTTACTGGAGATGCTATGAAGGATGGAAAACTCCAAAGGTTCCGTAAGTACAGTCTGAGTTGCTTTCTCTTTCTAACGTAGATTGTAGCTCCATAGTAGTTCCGGGTCTTTCAACAATCTTTTACCTCCCTTTGGACACCAAAGGTAAAAGCTCTTGAATGCAAGTTGTGGTCTATAAAACTAACGAAGCATTAAATTTAGCAAAAATGATAACCCAACTGACGCAATTCCTATCAAAAGTCCTTTGGAGAGACTTAGCACGTCGGCGGAGCCAAGTTCTCAACAAAACTTGACACGAACCCCAAAAAAGGCATTATCAAGAGCTGGCGAGACTTCATCTGTTGCTGCGGTGGTAAGCCCAAGACAATCCAAGCGTCTTTTTTCTGAGGTGTCAGTTCAATCCCGTAAGTTTATTTTCCTAATGGTTTGAAAGGAACAAAACAAGTGAGGACTCAGGTTTAACGATTATTAAGCTTTGGTTTTTTTGTTGTTTCTTTTGCAAGCCATCTTCATTTTTTGCTCTCTGTCCTTATAAAGCTAACTTTAGTCTCTTCCTCGCCAAAAGCAATTAAGGCGAGAGAGACGTAATATAGCGAGAAAGAAAAAACAAATTCAGTCTGTTGATTTACCATTTACAAAAGGTGGATACGGCGGCTTTTACGACTCGAAAAATGGAAGTTTAAAATTCACAAAACATGAACTTACGGTAACATATGCTGACCGGTTCCACACTCCTCCTATACATTTTCCGGTAAACCTTTTTAAGCGTGTATTTTGGCTTCAAGGGTGGCGAGACGCTCATGTTGAATCGCCCGTTCATGCTATACAGATTACCCTAAAAAATAGAGATATGAAGCGCATAGTACGAGGAGACTCAACAAGCATGCTTTTTTTGTATAATCCAAACCATGTTGAAGCGGCACGTGCCGGTTTGGATTTGTTTGACCAATCTGAATTCAGCCTTCTATCTCCTTCATCGGCCAAAGAATTTCAGCATCTGTTAACTGTTAAACAGCCTGCCTCCAACTCATCGGCTACTTCTTCTCCTTCTATTTCCCGTATAAAAAATGCACCTTCTAAATCTGTTCAATCTAGTCCTTCTTCTAGTCAGTCTCGTTCACACTTATCAAACAATCAAGTCGGTACACCTATTGGTAGCCCTAAAACGCCTAAAAGTGAAAAACTTCCCACTGTATCCATAGAGTCTTTGAAATCTACGCCGAGTAGGCCACCTCTTAATAGCACGCCAAGGTCGGCTTCCACCGCTCTCAAACGTATACCATCGTTACCTAGTGTTTTTGGAGAGAATTACGGAACTTTTTATAATGAAATTACGGCCTCACAGGAATCTGACAAATCTCTTGTTTCTGAAATCCCTTGTCAAACCCTTCTTATTTATCCCTTTACTGGTACAAATACCATTTCTGTGAACAATACTGATTTGGTTCGATTAAACGATGGTGAATTTTTAAATGATACCATTGTCGACTTTTATTTACGGTAATGATTTCCTTTTTTGCATATTACTAACATTCTTATTCTTAGCTATTTATATTGTAAATTAGAAAAAGAAAACCCTTCTTTAGCACAGTCAACGCATATTTTTAATTCCTTTTTCTTTAGTCGACTAATCTCAAAGGATAAGGATGGGTAAGATATATATGAATTCGCTTGGGAACCAAACTAATGCCCTCTAGTAAACGACTAGGTCAAAGTGGAGTGCGAAAATGGACGCAAAAATTTGATCTATTTACCAAAAAGTTTGTTATTGTCCCCATTAATGAAATGTTTCACTGGTACCTGGCTATTATCTGCAATATAGACCAGTTGGTGCCGACAAATCATAAAAACTCTTCCGAGGAGGACGACGAAATAACGGTACCTTCGACGCAAAATGATAAGTCGGAGAATAAAGTTGTTCTTACTAGTAATAGGTTTGTCGTTACAAAAGTCAATGTCAAGATGCTTTTACTAACTATGTTCGTATAGTCCAGTTATATTGATCTTTGATTCCTTGGCAAACATGCATAAAGGTAGTTTGAAATATCTACGAGATTACTTAATTGATGAGGCCTGGGAAAGGAAGAAAATACAATTGAAGCCCACAGATATTCGCGGGTTCCATGCCAAAGTACCTCAACAGAGTAATTTTTCTGATTGCGGTATTTTTGCACTTCATTTTGTAGAATTATTTCTTGAAGCCCCTCAGCAAGTATTATCAGATATCTTGGACAAGTCAGCAAGACAAAATGTATCCCAAAGTTTTGATGAACGCTGGAATGTTCATAAAATTAATACTAGACGGGAAGATATAAAAGGTTTAATTGGAAACTTATCTAAAGAATGGATGTCTAAAAATAAGGACAACCAACTGTCCTCTGAAAGTTCGAAGGACAACAATGATGACGATGATGACGACCTTACTGTTCTGTAAATTAGCTAGGTTTTTAGATAAAAAGGGATTTTAGGAATTATAAATTTAAATATTCTATTCATAAATAATTGTTAGACTAAAATTATGCACAAAACGATGTTAATTAATAAACTCTAAAAGGACATATACGTAAAGTAAAACAGAAAGGTTGATTATCTTTTTCGATTGTATAAATGCTTTCTGAACAAAGCGTGGTGCTCTTTATTGTCCTTCCGCAATTGTTTGTTTGCGCTCTTATTATATTCGACATACGCCATATTATCACCACCTGCAAGTGTACTTAAAGAACCACTAGTCCGCTTTGCTTTAGCAGGACCTCTTGGCATCCTAGTGCTAAAGCCAGACGAGTCATCACCGTCGTCTAAATTAGCAGCTTCTTCATTCTGGAGTAAAACTTCCTGCAGAAGCTCTAATCGTTCAGCTTTCGAGGCATAGGCCAAATTCGGTAAATTCTCCATTCCCTTCAAATTTGTAATAACTTTAAATGCATACCCTTGATCTATCAAAAATGCTTGTCTTTTACTAGAATAAAACATTTCTTGGGTATCCTTTGAAACTAAACTGTAAAAGAAAGCATTAAATCCAGCATCATTTCTTCTCTTGGCACGAAGAATACGACCTAAACGTTGAGCTTCTTGCCGACGAGAACCATAGTGTGAAGAAATCTGGATTAAACATGTTGCTTCAGGAAGATCAATTGAAGTGTCACCAACCTTTGACAAAAATATAGTGTTCACAAGTTCGTTATACTGGAAATTTTCCAAAATACGCATTCTTTCCAATTGAGGCGTACCACCGTAAATGAAATACTTTCCTAATTTCAATGCATACGCGCGTAAAGCATATACATTATCAGAAAAAACAATAATTTTATCGCCTCTCTTTTCATGGTAATCGATCAAAAACTGACAAGCTTGAAACTTTTTCGGATTCATAATATATAATAACATTCGTTTTCTTGAATTTTCCCTCAGATATTCATTGTAAAATTCAGTGGTCATTGGACACCACACTTCGGCACACTGTACATTTGCAATATGTCCTTTTTGAGCAAGATCCATCCAATTTGCCTCGTACATTTTAGGACCAATCAAAAAATTTAAATCATCAATTTTATCATCTTCACGGACAAGGGTAGCCGTCAATCCCAGTTTGGAATGAGCGGCAATGGTAGTAACGACACGACGAAACATGGCAGCAGGAACTACATGTACTTCGTCTAACAAGATAAAACCCCATTCACGTCCAGTTAAGAAATCCATCATTTTCTGGGAATCGTAAGAACGATTTCTTGTATTGGCAACCATTGAATATGTGGACACAACCACACCAGCTTCACTATGAAATCTTTCCTTATGGTCAGCTGTAAAAACCGCAATGTGATCTGCTTTGATGTTACTCCACTGGAGAAACTGTTGACGCCATTGCATTACTGAAACAGAACTAGTACACAACACGATAACAGACTTTTTGATAGTACAAGCAGCGGTAATGCCTACCAAGGTTTTTCCAGCACCGCAAGGTAATACAATAATACCACTTCGAGCACGACCGTTACCAAACATCTTACTCAAACTCTTTTCTTGATAAGGACGAATTTGAGTACTTGGTTTTAAATCAATAGGAAGGTCCGGGTTGATGTTATCATTTCTAAAATCATACTCCTCCAATAAAGGATAGTCAATTTCGGCACATCTCTTCTTTATAGTTTCAACAGAATAGTGTTTAATTTCAAAAAGGTGAACAGCATCTTCGTCATCCTCTTCCTCTTGTAATCCAACAACCGCAGAAAACAAAAAGTCAGAAGAATCCTGCCCGTTTTCACCTGAAGTTTCATTTTGTTGGTTTCCAGTTACCGAACTAGCTTCTTCAGAATGTTGCTGTTCTTTCGAAGATTCTGGCTTCGATTGTGAAGAGTCAACCCGAAGGGGACCAATAATAGGATCTTGAAGTAAAAGACGAAGGACATTAGCATCACCACTCTCAATAAAGTAGCGATTTTTCTTCAACACTAGTTTTACCTTGCCGTAAGACACGGTACATGCACGAATAAATTCAACGATAGACTGAGGGATTGGAGTTTTTGACAGGCGATCAAGAACGCTGATAATATCCTCCGTTTTCAAACCAACACTGACTGCAGCATATAAAGAGTAAGTAGTAATTCTGTATTCGTGGATGTATGCTGGGCGTGAAACAGGTTCTGATATGGTGACTAGGAAATCAATGGCTTGTTCTGCCAAAGGAGAAAAAGCTTCTAAAATGACACGCCCATCGACTGGATTAATCCATAGTGGTCTTGCTTGATGATCGAGTTTCAGACCTAACAGAGCTGAGAAGTCATTCTGTCCGAACATAGAAGAAACACCAGTGGGAACTTGCTGAGTGTTCCGATCTGTACTTTTAGCTTTTGAATTATTCGTAGAAGATGCTCGAACTCTTGCAGTAGGAGTGTACAAATCATCATCATAATCATCGCCTTCTGAGTAGTCGCTGAATTCCTCCAAATCCTCGTCAGGAGTACCCTCTCTAGCCTGATTTTTCCTTTTGACACTCATTATAATTTATTTTCAAAATCTCAAAACAAGGATTTGGAAAAGGGAACAGATGCTTCAATTACAAAATTGAGAGCTCTGGTTAAAACTGAAATAAAATTAGTCAGAACAGTAAACCAGCATTCACTAGTTCTTCAGTATTTCAGTTTGAGAAGCTACGAAACCCCCAAAAACTATTTTTTTTTAAATAGGTGTAGTGAATTGTGGATGGCAACTAGTGGAGTGCTGGGGGGCTATCCATATAGGAATTAAGAAAAAACGTATATTGCGTTGCTATCATTATACATTTATTAAAATCATGAACTTTTGAATTCCTTCTTAAACATTTAGTGAGAATTCACAGCAAAGGTGCTGAAGGCGAGTACCCTGGAGCCAGACGATGAAGTGTTTCCGATCGCTCCTTTTCCTTTTTTAATTTCCACTCTTGGTAAGGCTTTTTTAGATCATCTACAAAAGACCATTCAATTGGATCTGGCAAATTCAAGTCGTCTACTGGCACACGTGGCTATAAAGGTGTATTAGCACAGTTTTAATATAAGTACAGTTTTAGCTTACAATTGTGTCGACAGAGCTTTTTTTTAATTCATTTGGATCAAACGGAGGAGTAGGGATGCTAGGAATTAAATCTTTATTCGGGACCCTATGATAACTCATTTCAGCACTTTAGCTAGTGGTTGGGAAATGGATTATTTAGTAATATAATTGAATGTGAGCCTCACAGTTGGAATATTCGACGTTAATTTAAGAATCTTTTAAAAATTCTTCTTTCTTATTTATAAATACGCTTGCTTGGTGATATGAGCGATTATGATTCAGGTTGCTAAAAACTAACTTCACTGTAACATGAAATGTTCTTGACGAAAGCAGAGAAGCAATATTCGTAAAAAAATACAATTTTACTTTTATAAAAGTATCCTCCTTTGTTGGTTTTTTCTCTTGTTTTTATTGCTGAAAAGGAAACCAGAGTAAGGATCGACATTTGTTTACATCTTGTCGATCATAGTAAAATTATTGCGGTTCTTGCTTTGTATTGTTTTTTATCGTAAAATATAAGGAATATGTAATTTCTTTTTTTTAAAAAAATCCCGTTTTCTTTTGATATATCTTTATGGCTTCTGTCTTGAATATTCATGTCCTAAGTAGATCACTTGAGTGACATTCATTGGAACCACATGAACCGCTCCCTTGAGGTATGGTGAATACACTTTTAATAAGGGAAATAGATTTACTTTCTATTTCTTAGAAAGCACTCAATGCTTTTGGTTTTGGTTTTCATCTCCAATCGTATATACTATATGATCTGCATGAAGTTATGATCTGCGTCTGACCGAATTTTATTTTTTGAAATTTTCAGAAGAGAAACTAGATCGTTGGAAACGAATTGTCTGTTCTGAAACAAAATCGTTGAAAATGCGTGCAAATTATGCTCAAGGCGTTGATGTTTATTACCAAAAAAGTGGATCTACCTACCGGTATGTCAGTCACTTTCCGATGTACAAAAGAGGAAAGGACCCTTTGTATAGGAAGCGAAAATAAATGGCTAATTACGTTTCTGTTTAGGAATCTTCACTTTCATGCTTTAAGGCCTTTGACTATGGATTGCTTGAGTCGTTTCTGGGATCACGATGAAAAGACTCGTAACTGTGGATTTCATATAGTTGACTTGGCTTGCGGTAGTGGAGAAATTACCCAAGTGGTTAGAGAATGGGAATCATTGGGAAAGAAGGTACTTTCCGAAGGCGTTGCTTCTAGGACTAAACGAAAACTATCTGTTCGTGAGATTCCTTCCAACTTTCCACCGATTCAGATTGTAGCAGCGGATCCCTACACCGGAGAAGCTTATAAAAACAATGTTGGAGTGCCTTGCTTTAATTTAAACTTTCAGGATATTGCGGATGGTAAATTACCTCCTTCAGAAGGAGAAGATGGAATTTACGACCTGGTCATTTGCTCTTTTGCTTTACATTTGCTGACGGATCCATCAAAGTTATTCGCTACCTGCTATGCTTTAGCAGCCCAATGTAGATGGCTTCTTATTGTTGGTCCTCATAAGCAGCCAGTGTTAAAACCGGAATGGGGATGGATACCTTGGAACATAGAAACTTGGCTTCCACTGGATTATGGCGTTAACCATGACCATGTTATAGAACGGGTGCATGGTCGTTTTTTTCAAAGTATAAACTTCTTGTAACTTGAAATTATGTGCATCTACGAGTTGATTTTACCTTTGCATGAATTCTCGGGCAGTTTATTGACTCTTTTCGCTGCTCTCTTAAAAAAAAATTCTTTTTTTATTTCATGTTTTTCTTTTCTTTATGACTCTCTTAAAATAAAGAAGTGAAAATTCAAATGTTTCTGTTTTTCTGTGGTTTGTTGTGATTATTTAAATGTAAACAAACAAATTGCTACATGTTTGCCTTGCTTTTTCTTGTGTTCAGACAAACATTAACTCTCCCATTTTTGGTTGAAATTTTTTTCCTTTTTAGAACTATTTTGTTCTTCTACTATGCGGTTTGTTTTTTTATATTGGGTGTTTTTTGTAAGACTTCTGGTACATGCAACTTATCGGTACGGCAGTGAATTTTTACATAACTTTCCCGACTCAAAAAGGACGCTTCAAGACTGGAACGCAAATAGATTTCAGGAATATCGCATTAAGTCATCTATATCTGTCCCAGTAGACTCATTATTCCCGTCACATCAAACCCTATGGTTGGGCATAGAAGCTGATTGTAGCTACTTGTCCCAATTTACAAGCCGCGTAGAAGCAAAAAAGCATATTTTACAAGAAATAGAAAAAGTGTCTTCCCTATATGATCGCTCCTTTCATGTATACGTGCAGGTACTTCAACTAACTCTACCTTCTTCTGAAGACTGCTTCGTTAGAAAATCAGTGAGCGAAAATGGGGCAGGGTTCGATAAAACTGCTTCTTTAGAAGAAAAGCTGAACTCTTTTACAAAAAGAAAAACGGATACGAAATTTGAGAAGAACCATTTAATACCAAATCCTAAGTATCTTAGCTTGCCTTCTGAAGATGCTACCAGCCAAACTGTTTCTCCACAGGCATGGCTTTTGCTTACAACCTCGAATGACACCAAAGAAAAAGGAATTTCATGGTTTGCTACTATTTGCAATGGTTTTACCATTGAGGATGGATGGCACGTAGGCCCATCTAGCGTTGTAGCGGCATATCCAAATGACTGGCCTGTTATTGCTCATGAGCTAGGGCATATATTTGGATTGATCCATGATTGTGATAAAAAATCTTGTCAAGATCCAAACGAAAGCTGCTGTCCTCTTTCGCAAGCACTTTGTGATGCACAAGGCTTGTATGTCATGCATCCATCCAATTCCTACCCAAGGCATAGGTTTAGTGATTGCTCAATATTACAGCTTCATTCTTTATTAGCGAAAAACTACATTTCGTTTTCTTGCCTGTCTAAACCATCAGAGGATGTAGGCATTAGATTAGGTATGTCTTTGGTGTTTTCGGATGTGAAATTATTAACTTAAATAGGAATGTGTGGTAATGGCATTGTTGAAGGCGATGAAGAATGCGATTGTGGAGACGATTGCAGTCAAAACCCTTGTTGTGATGGGAAAACCTGTAAGTATGCTGCCGGCGCAGTCTGCGATGATTCAAAAGATAGCTGCTGTAAAAATTGTCAATTAAGTCGGGCAGGAATGGTATGCAGAAAAGCATCAGGATCGTGTGATAAACCGGAATTTTGCACCGGAAAATCCGCAGAATGCCCTAAAGACGAACATTGGGAGGATGGAAGATATTGCTCTTTGCCTAATGCAAATGGTTATTGTGCTTCTGGTAAATGTACCTCTCCTTCAGAACAATGTCGAGAGCTCACTAACTTTAGCGTTTCGGCTTGTCAGCCCGGTAGCTGTAAAGTTTCTTGCATGAATGATAACGGCGTATGTTACTCCAGCTCTATGAATTATTTAGATGGTACGCGATGTGCAGGAGGTTTATGTTATAATGGAAACTGCATTCCTGTAGAAGAGACTTCGGCTGCAACATGGCGAAAGCAGCCCTCCCTCTTTTGTGCTTCAGCTACCATGCTTATATCACTAGCGCTTATAGCCTGGTTTTTCTGGTAGTTAAAGCCTTTATAATTATTTGGAATGCATGCCCTAACGTTTTTATTGCATTTGTACTTATTAAGCGCATCTTTCGTTCAATCGATGTGGAGCTTATCTAGTATATAGAGTTATAAAATCTCAATTACCCATAAATCCGACTATATTCCTAAACCATTACACATAGCTACATCAAAATTGTTAATTTTACAACCGGTAATTTGAAACCTTTTATTAATCTTCTCCAAAAGACCAGAGTTAAGAGTAAATTTAAGCAATATCCTTCTTGAGAGTACCCATGAATTGTCTGGCTTCGGCAGGGGTTTGGAAACGTCCATGACCGAACTTGGAAGCAGTGTCGATCCATTTGAGGTTGACAGCCTCCAAAGCCTTACGAGAAGTGTGGGTGATGAGAGACTTACGGATGGTCATGATACGCTTAACGGGACCAGGAGTAGCACCGTTCAACATGATGTAGTCATTGTCGACAGCACCATAGCGAACGAATCCACCCATAGGAGTGATACGCTTCTCAGTGGCATCAAAGTCAGTAGAAGCGTTCTTGCTGTCTTCACCAGAACCAACACGGTAGATCTTGGAGTTCAATTGGGTACGGTGCATGTAACCGGCGTTACCAGCACGGGGAACAGTCCATTGGACGTTGGCAGGGTGCCAAGCACCGATACAAGCAACCTTACGAAGACCACGGTGAGTCTTACGAGGAAGGTGCTTAGTACCCCAACGGCCAGTGGTACCTTCAGCACCCTTACCGCGAGTGACAGCAATGACATCGACCATTTCGTTTTGTTCGAAGGTGGACTTAACGTCGACGGTCTTTTCAAAGTGTTCACGGGCCCACTCAACCTTGTCGGCAACGGAACCACCGTTGATTTGAATTTCCATAAGGTGGGCCTTCTTTTGAGCAAGAGGGGTCTTACGGATTTGAGTGTGGGCAAGAACACGAACAACAGAGCAGTACTTCTTGATACGCTCGAGTTCACGAGAAAGAGATTGAGTGTTCTCAGAGTACTTCTTGGCGTACTTAGTGAAAGCCTTCTTCTTGCTCTTGAACCAGTTCTTGTAGAAGCGGCGCTTGACTTCTTCAGACAAGTGCTCAGCCCAGACAGTGGTGAGGGAGCGGAGACCACGAGGAGTCTCGACATAACCAACAACACCGACAACAACCATGGGAGGAGTCTCGATGACAGTAACGGCTTCGAGAATTTCACGCTTGTGCATCTTAGAGCCAGGGCGGTCGAGATCACGAACAATATGAGTCATACCAGCCTTGTAACCAAGGAAGGCAGTCAAGTGAACAGGCTTGGAGGAATCATCCTTGGGGAAAGCCTTCACCTTACCGCGGACACGGGAGGCACGCTTACGGGGCAAAAAGCCAAGGGAACCGAGACGAGGGTGCTCGTACTTGCAGTGAGACATTACAGCGACCGCTTTAGTTGGTTATGGAACAATATTTTTCACCAAAAATGTTAGACCTCAACATACTGTGACTGGCACACAAACCAGGTTAGGGTTAATGTTACTTGTTACTTGGCAGTGAAGTAGGAATTGCAATTATAAACACAGAAAAGGTGACTTGGGAGTTGTACTAGTTTTAATTAACTTAAGATTTATTTGATTTTATTCAATTAAGTAAGTTGGTAAACGTTTGGTGTAACGACCGTTTTGCCCAGTAAACAATAAGTACTACTGCATTTAAGAACAGTAGGTTCTTGATTCAAGCAAACTATATAGAAGAAGAATAACTTGCTTTATTTTCATTCTTATAACCGTAATTTCTGGTGCTGGTGCATTAAGAAAGCTTCATTGTCCTTAGCTAAGCGCGGGTTACTTCTCTTTTAAGACAATTTAGAAACGAAAGATCCAGTCAGTCCTGCTTCAGTTTATCTTTTCTGTTCGTAAAGACTGTACATATATAACTATAATGAAAGTTGGTATTCAGGGCTGCTGTCATGGCATTTTGGATAATCTTTACTCCTTGGCTAGCAAACATAATGTGGAACTTTTAATTATAGGTGGAGACTTTCAAGCAATTCGAAACTTATCTGATTTTCATGGTATCTCTGTTCCCCAAAAATTTAAGCGTCTAGGCGATTTTCATAAGTATTACTCACAGGAGAAGATTGCCCCTATATTAACCGTATTTGTCGGTGGTAATCATGAAGCTAGCAATTATCTCGAAGAACTGTATGTGCAAAATGAATTTCGAAGCTAGAGAAAGCATTAACCGAATTGAATAGTCCTTTTGGTGGATGGATTGCACCCAATATTTACTATATGGGAAGGTCATCTGTAATTCGCGTTGGAAACTTACGAATTGGCGGTATCAGTGGCATTTATAGCGAATTTGATTATCGAAAAGGTACGTACATACCAAAGTGAGGCTGTTTCATATCTAACGTTACATTCATGATCTAGGCCGATACGAGCGTTTGCCCTACGAATATAAAATGCTCAAAAGTGTCTACCACACTAGAGAGTTTGACGTGCTTTCTTTAAAATCCTTTCGTTCTCCTGTTGATATTTTCCTTTCGCATGATTGGCCTCGGGGAATTGAACAACATGGCGACACAATCAAACTATTGAAAAACAAGCCTTTCTTTCGTAAGGAAGTCGAGCGAAATGATTTGGGATCTCCAGCGTTAGAAGAAATTTTAAACTCTATAAAACCAAGACATTGGTTCGCGGCTCATTTGCACACTCGTTTTGCCGCTACTGTTCATCATAAGGATGGTTCACCTCCTGTCCACAAGGACATTTCTGAGCTATCCCATTCTAAGGAAGAGCACAAAATAACAAAGAAAGCTCGTATTGAAACGACTCCACAGACCGATCTTGAACATGCAAACGAAAATAATGATCACAGTAACGATACTAGCCAGGCTTGGTCAACTTCTACTACACAATTTTTAGCTTTAGACAAATGTCTTCCAAGACGTTCTTATTTTGAAGTCCTTGAGATTGACCCTACAGAGTCCTTTCAGGATGGCGATCTTTACATGAAATACGATCCTGAATGGCTGAGCATCGTCCGAGCAATGATGCCATTTCAATCAAGCTTAGTGAAGCAGACACCTTTACCATCTATGGATGAATTACAAAAGTAAGCTACCACAAGTCGTTGCCTGTCATACTTACTTACCTAATTTAGTTTAATCAAAAAAGAGAGACAGTGGATAGAAGATAACGTTGTCCAGAAAAACAAGTTGGGCATTCTTCGAAACTTTACCCCAACAGCTCCTTTTCATTCGAGTGGAATCACAGAAAAAACTATTCGTAAGATTCTTCTTTCTTCTTTTAGAAAGTATTACTAATTTGAATTTTTAGCTGCAACTTATGTAAATCCTCAGACTACTTCCTTTTTACAGCTGATCGGATTGCAGCCTGAGTGCAATGAACCTTTACCTCAACCTTCCATAAAAAATAAAGATGAAATTGATTTATGAGATACATTGAGTTGTGGATTTGGTTAATTCTCTTCGTCTGATGCAATTGTTGGTATAGCTGTTTTTCTGTCGGATGAATGTATAGTATAAGAGTGAAAGTATAACTAGTGATATAACAAAACCAAAAAAAAAGCCAATATAAATGCTTCTTGTTTAATTTAAAGATTTGTATGTTGGCTTTTTCCATTCGCTGATTAAAAGTATATTAACAAAGAAATCCCCAATACTTTCAAGATTGGAGTACTTCTTTAGTAATTTCTGAGTTTTATAGTTTTTAGTGTTTCCTTCTATAAGTCCTTGTCGACACAAATACATTTCCTCATATGTATAGAAGTTTCGACGCGTATATTTCTGCCAAGAACCACCCACAATATATATAAGCTACGTACTTCATCATGGTAAAAAAGACAAATACAAACGCGAATAACTACATAAAACAATTTGAAAAGTTTTCTGAAAAAGAAGTATCGGAAGCAGTTGCGTATTCAAATCGTTTACTGGAAGAGTGTACATTAAAGACGAAACAACATCTCTCCGATGCAATACAAGGGAATGATTCACGTGAAAAATCCGATTATAAGAATGAAACTCTTTTAATAAAAACTTTGTGTCAGCACTTTCTGTCAGAATTGGAAGCCACCGAAAGTGAAATGGCTGCCAATATGGCATGTATACAAACTAATTTACAGTCGATCGACAGAGAGAACGGTAAAGATCTGTTAAACATATTAGAACAATTATCAAAGGAGACATCAACAGCCCAAAAAGTGTTAGAATACAACGGGCCTGAAACTCAACATCAGCTAATGCAAGGGTTACTAATGTGCATGGAATCCGATTAAATGTTTGCTTTGAATTTAAACAAGTTTCGAATGTTTTACTGATGAATAAATTTCGTTATAATTCTTAAACAGTCTATTTATCCGCTTTGTACCGTGTTCCTCTATAATTATTTTGAAACTGTTCCTTTAAACGATCATAATGTTCCAGTTCCGATTCTGATACGCTGGGATTTAATTTCTGCAATGCAAGTTCAAAATCAGAGTGTTGAATACGTAAATCAAGAATATCCTGTCCATCATGACATTGTAAAAAGTCCTCAACAGATACATATGCGCGTGAACTTTTGACGATCTCTTCTATCTCAGTAGTTTTCCGTTTTAAGGCGAGGGAAAGAGCATCTGCGCACAGAGCATAAAGGTCAGCTCCCGTAAGATTATTTGTGCATTGTTTTGCAATGTCATAAAAATTGACGTCTGCATCTAGCTTGAATTTTCTGGTAATAGTGCGAAGAACTTTTTCACGAGCATCTATAGTAGAGTTGATTCCAAGATATACCATTTTATCAAACCGCCCTGGACGAAGAAGCGAAGGATCCAACAAATCCGGTCGATTAGTTGCTCCTATAGCAAAAACAAACTTGTCCGACTTATGAACTGAATCAAGTTCTGCTAAGAGTTGACTAACTATTCTATCCATGACGTTGCCACTATCGCTAGAATCTCCTCTTTTTGGAGCGACTGAATCTAATTCATCAAAAAATATTATACAAGGCGCCGCGTTTTTGGCTTTTGTAAAGATTTCACGCATGTTGGCTTCTGATTCACCAACGTACATATTCAAAAGTTCAGGTCCTTTAACACTCAGAAAACTTAAAGAGAGTTCTGTAGCTACGGCTTTGGCCAACAACGTCTTCCCGGTTCCTGGGGGTCCATATAATAAAACACCTCCTCGCATGTTTACCCCTTTACCAAATAGTTCCGGCCTTACTAAAGGCAAATGCAACGTATCTTTTAATACGTTCTTTGCTTCGTCTAGACCTCCAATGTCTTCCCATTTTACTTTTGGAATCTTGAAATCGCCAGTTAGGCATTCTTTTCTGTGAATGTCAATTTCTTTGTAAATATCATGTTCAGATACAACGGGACCAGAGCAATGTATGGAGTATTCAGTATGATTTTGTCTGAGATGCCGTATGGCTCTAAGTAATGAAGTTTCAAATAAAGTACCTAGTAGGTGTAAAGGAAATGCACTCGTTGCTTTTGATATCTCAACCAAATTAACGTTTTTCTCAACGTGAAAATTCTTAGAAAATACTCTTAAGAGTTGTAGTCTCTCGTCATCATTAAGATTCGAAAACGCAAATTCGTAGAAAGATTCACCCATAATTTCTTCAGGAATGTTTTCAACGTTTGAGGCGACTCCAATTATAGCGTACCTGTTATAATGAAATAAATTCAATTTCTCTTTAAATATTGTTATCAATTTTGAATTGACATTATTAATGGAACCTTCAATTGGTAAACTCAAAACATTCAAATCTTTAATCAGGATAATTCCATATAGATGACGGGACAAAGGCTTCAAAAATTCAGTTATTTTTGAAGTAACTTTTGTCTTGTCCAAATCGACAAGGTCATAACATGAAACCTAGTGAGATTAGCATTTTTAAAATTAAAATTAATGGAGGGACTTACCGAAAACAAGGGAATACCCAAGTTGGAAGAAATGCATGAAACAATTTCATTCATATCCATAATTCTCCATCCTGAAATCATAAAAAACGGGTAACGTACTGGCGGTTGAGGGTGTGTATAAAGGGCTTTTAACATAGCATGCAGCTTTTTAGTTACCTCGTTCGTTGCAACGAATGGAAGAAATCTTTTTTTTAAAGAAGGTAAATATTTTGAGGTGCCAATGGTTTCTAATTCAATCTCCGTAGAATGATCAACATAGTAGATATCTCCTGCTTGAGCTTCAACCTCATCCATTATGAACCAAGCGAATTGTAAATGTTCTTCCAAAAAAGTTGGAGATTCATGAAAAATATTCGAGTTTTTATCTATCCGTAAAGCAAACGCAGCATTGAGGCATAATTCAGTTCCCTGGGAAATTACTTCCCGTACGAAATCCCAAACTTTATGCTGTAAAGTACCGTCAGACTGGAAAGGTAGATAAATACATTTTAACCTTATTCTTTTTGCAGAAACAACAACTGGGGAATCCAAACTCGGGATACAACGTGTCTTGTTTTCTCCAAATAATGAAGAAAGCGTTGGAGAAACCCTCACGGTGTTTTCAGCAACGTCACAAGTAGGAATGGCTTTTGCATAGATAAACGTATCATTATTTGTACCAAGCTTTATCCAGGATTCTTTTCTTTTTCTCAGAGAAGACAGCGTCACAGGATGCACGAAAGCATTAAAGCAGTTAGCTAAAAAACAATCGGCTTCTACAGATATATCAAATTCTTCAATTAAAAGTTCATTGGAATCAATAGTTGAAGACAATTTTCTGGTAAAAAGTAATGACAGGTCTTCATATGAAGGCAAAGGTTTTGAGCCAGATATAACGCATTTTTCAATACGGGTACGGGATGAAATATAACCCTGCGTTACAGGAAGACATTGAGCGACCTGAACACCATCTGAAATAAACTCTCCATTTTTTAAAGGTATTCTTTCTTCTCTATACAACCTAAGGACTGCCTCCATGTTCGTCGGAATATCTGACCATATGCAGAACTCGACGCAATTTAACTCGATTGGAGAGATAGAAGAGATAGAAACGTTGTTTTGAACGAGCTCATCACATTTGGAAATCTCAAGGAAAGAAGACTCGAGTGTAGGACTGTGAAAAAGCTTGAATATCCAGCCTATGAATGGATTAGAAGAAGTAGATACAAACACATATGGATCATCCTTTTTAAATTCTGGGATAACAGAGGCAGCCCATTCAAAATTTATCCAAGCTTTTCGAGTTGGATGAAGTCTTGGTAAAACACTGACAGTAGTGGAAGCGTACTTATTCATTCATGAAATCCAGTCTCCAAAAATTATTTTTTCTATCATAAAGCTTTTACATGAATCTATCCTTAGGTACTTTTGAGCTGAAATCTTTCTACGAAGTGCAAGACATAGAACTCTACTCTGCCGGAGTGGGAAGGTCAATCGGTTTAGGGTACACGTTGAATGAGTATTCGAATATGGAAGCAGTATGACCTTGCCATTGGTAGTTTCTTTTTTGTTTTATATGATAAACTTTCTGGAATAGATTATTTGATTTTCAAAGTAGTGCCTTATATATGGAGAAACAGAAACCGACGAGCTGTTTTCAAAGCTTTACTAATCAAAACGGTAAACATATGGAGTACTAGACATAAACCTACTTGTTATGTAGTTTATTTATACTATTTTCTTGGCGACAACCTTTCATTCCTTTGCCCAAAAGCATAGTAACTCTCTTGTTGGCCCATACGTTGGATTATTTACATGGCTAAACATATCTGTATATTTTTTTATTTAAAAGTTGAAGCAGCTACATGAAATCGATTTAGTTCTAATTTATTTTCAGTTAAATATTTTATGAGTCCAGTAACTTGATTAGCTGAATCAATGATAATTTGACTTCATAAAGCAAATCAATCGAATCTTTCAGTCTGAGAATTCATTTTTATAAACATACATATCTTTATATTCTAATTTAGATGATATAGTTGCCTTTGACAAAGTTACTTTGCTAAAGTCTTGCAATGTTTACAATTTGTAATAAGAGTTGTAATATGATGAGGACTGTCGCTCGTTATTAGAATAAAGAAATCAGTGAGAAATGATTGTCAGTTTCAAGGACGTGTACTTAGAATTGGATACTTTGGTGCTGCTTGAATGAATTATAAAGCTGACATTGAGCTGATTCACCAGATAATCTATGTAGACTGTACGTAGCTAGATCAGTCAAATATTCCAATCTGATAATTTCGTGGATATATTTGTTTACAGTAAACAAATGATGGATGAATCAGAATTCCACAATCAATAAAAATTGGATAAATTATAATCGGCATCTTGTAGGTCTTTTGAAAAAAAATATCATCATACATGATAAAATCTGTCGCATTTGTTATAATAGATTACATTCATCGCTGAAGTGTAAATTTATGAAATTGTCGTACTTATTCAGTAAACAAACGAATCGTATTGTAAACTTTTTGATTTAATCGAAAACATTGTTACAGCTTTATTGAAGGTAACTTTATTTTTATTTTAATAGAATAAAGTCAAATAGGTTAAGCATGTTGCTTCGCAAGATGGGTTTTGGCAAACATTTCAGTAGAAACACCAAATTGGAAATTTGTACTTTTTGAATAAACCAAGATTCCGGTTTATATTGCTTGACTTTCTTTTTTATAATCCAAATTAAAAGTAGGAATATTCGGTGCTTAAAGGATAGCTCTACTTCTACGAGTATTTACCACGTTCTTTCTTTCATCAATCTTCATACTGACTAAATGTAATCCTCTTTCAGGCCTTTTACTTCTATGTATTTTTTTCAATTTTAAAGTAAGTCAATTTACTACAGTCATCAAACAATGAAAGAATTTTAAAAGGTACGAGCGTGCGCTTTTCTTCTCATTTGGAATCAACAAGTATTTAGCCTTCATGCTCAATTCTAAAAAGATTTTTATAACTGAATCAGTTTAATTAAAAGTATGTAGTAACTCCTTTGGCTTGGCTAGAAGGTCCTGACCTACAGAAAAGCAATAGGGCGAACAAGCTAATCGTTCATCAACACTAGCTTTTATGAAGGGATTGATTTTCTTTCTTTCTTTCTTTCTTTCTTTTTTTTCTTTTTAAAAAGAATTACGGTGATAATTGTTGTTCAAATTCAATTGAAGTCGAAATTTTCTCTTCTACATACTGTTACTGATGAAGTATCAGATTGATCATCGCACTTGATAATCTATTGCAAGAAAATGAAGGCATTCCAATTCTGACCATAGTCGAACACAAAGCTACGATAATACAGAGTCAAAGAATAAAGTATCAACAAACGATATCTTGAGCTACACATAACTCATTCCTTTTGTAAAATATCCGAAACGCTTCCCCAAAATTGTAAATAATTGGCCTTTTTTCTCTTTAAAACTATATCTTATAGATAAAAGAGGGTTTACTCTTACATTATTTATATATGGATGGCTCATATTCTAGTGAGGCGACTTTTGGTGCACAAGAAGATTATCCCACATCACAACCAAATGTGTGCATTCCTTGTGCGTTAGGAACATGTCTTATTCATTTTCGAGAGTTTTCATCCTCCAGTTTCGTTGATCCGGTTTCTCTATTTTGCTTAGATACATATCCGAACACTGGCCGAATGCAACCTACAATTGAAGCCAGTAAACGCACTGCTAGAAATAACTTTACCTCTAATCCATTTCATTCTATTCATAAAGGTCTATATCCTGTTCCGAATCCTCCTTATGTCAATGCTTTGCCTGCTGAATCCAAAGCCAAAGAGAAAGAAACGGTAAGTTCGTTACTGGATTCCAATCCAAAGGTATCTACAGAAGGAAACGAAATTTCTACATTCCATTATCCAAATAACACATCAGCACAGGCTTCTGCCCTAAATGCTGATTTTTTTGAAAAACCCAAGTCGTCTTCCAAACCTTATTATTCACCATCTCTGTCTCTCTCGTCTGATTTCTCACAGGACTATAGTCCGTACTGTAATTCAACGTCTCATCCATTGACAAGCGCTGCCGCTGATACGACGCCCTCCAGTCAACATGTCGAGAGAGACTCATCAGAACACACCCAGCAAAGTACATTGGAGGAGTATATGGATGATCTTGGATTCGATGATTCTTTATCGTATGCTTATATTCTGAACCCTACATCCGACTCTGATGTTGATTTAATACGCCAATACTTTATTTCCAAAGAAGGATCCTATTCCATCAACAACATGCATATCAAATATGTCTCAGCAGATCCTAAAACACCAGTCATGTATATGGTCGATCCAGCCTACGAACCGACCAAGCAGGTAGCTCGGTACGAAAAGCTTCAAGAAATATTTGAATTTCTCGATGCTACTGTGGACAGTGTTCTTTCTGAAAAGTTCATTAACCTTTACTTTCGTTATATCCATCCTACGTATCCAGTTGTTCATCGTGAGCGATTCCTGTTATTATTTAATACAGCAAAACACAAAATATCGCCAATTTTGTTAATGGCAATGTATGCCGCATCAATCCTGTATTGGGATGCTGATGAGTCTTTACGCAATTTTCCTCGTGTAGACTCGAAGAAGCTTTGGGATATGACGGAAGAGTCACTGAATCAGTCTTTCTCTTTACCAAGACTTAGTACATTGCAAGCCGCTGTTATTTTTCTTGCTGGTAGACCATGGATCAATGTTGCTGGTAATTGGAGTATTTTGACAAGAGCCGTAGCTTTGGCTCTTATTCTAGGGTTTCATCTAGATTGTTCCGACTGGCAAATTCCAGAAGAAGAAAAGGTTTTGAGGATACGGACTTGGTGGGCTCTTTTCATCAGCGAAAAATGGCTTTCAATGTATATTGGCATAAACACAAGCATTCGACAGGATGACTATTTGGTTCCTCCATTGAGCAACACTCAAATGTTGCCATCTGAAAACATGTATGCTGATTCTTTTAAGGTGTTTATGAAAATGTCAGAGTTGAGTGTTTTCTTACAAACAATCTTACAAAATCTCTTCACAGTGAGAGCCGTCATGAGCATGTCAAAAAACAGACGTACTGTTGCCCAAAAAATTGGAAAATACTTAGCATACTTGGATGAATTTACACAAACATGCCAGTTCCAAGCGGGTACACCTGGTGCGTGCTCTTTATACCTACAGATCGACGCTCTAGAGCTTTTACTTCGTCGGACGGCTCTTAAAATGAAACTGACGGATCTTCGGTTTCAAAACGACATGTTGACACTCGTTGAGCGGTGTATAACTAGATTTTTATCCATAGATGAGAGATTATCTACTGATTTTTTCTGGCCTTATTCTCAATTTTATTTCTGCATACTCTCATCTTCTATTTTAAAGATGTATTTGGACTTTGAATTTAATGAAAACTATAACACGCGGATTATGGATTTACTGACTCGTTTCACAAAGCATTGCGTATGGTTAAAACGTAGAAATTTTGATCTTATTTTCATGGCATATAAAAGACTAAACGCTTTGTTGTTGGAATTAAGCACAGACCGGCCACCAATAAAAAAGTTATTACAAGCAGCATTTGAAACCAGGAAACGAACATTTGATTCAACGATGTAAGCGAATGCATCCGTTGGAGACAACCAAGAGGTTTACTAAAAAAAAGGCTTTGTTCATTTAATTATTTACAACATGAGAAACATAAGGTTCTCCATCTTAATTCAATACTAATAACTTAATGATATCAATGGTTTCACAAAAAAAAAGGATTTGACAAAAATCACCCTGTAGGTATCAATAAGCACTTTATAAACTTTCTAAACAAATGTGCACATCAAAATCGTGTTTGTATACTTTCGTTTCTTAAAAAGAAGAAAAAAATCTCTCGAGCCAGATTCGAACTAGCGACCAACCGGTATCTTGAACATTACAGCCGGGTGTGATAACCAACTACACCATCGAGAGTTGTTCTGACTGATGTTAATCACAAAGCTATATAAAATATTGAAAATAAAATTTCAGGTATAAAGAAGAGAAATGTAAAGCTGAATGAGAAAACTGATGTTTTATCGAGTGTTGGTTTATATTTTTTCTTATTGAGATTTTTGTGCAGTTATTTGCAAGTATTATAGAAACTTAGTTGTATCATGGTATCGTCGGTCTACGCTTGTCCAAGTTCATATAGTTCTATTCCAAAGCATCAAAGATTTGAGGTTATTATGACCTTTCATTTTAGAAAGAGAAGCTCAAAACTTACCATGTCTGAAAAGGTTTCGTACGGATTAAGACCATCTATGAAAAATCATCGATGTATTTACTTACTAAAAAACGAAAGCGAAGTATAAAGGACGCCATGCGCAAGAGGTAAAATACAAGGGTACATAAATATGAGATCTTTGGTTATCAAAATAGTTAAAAGGCGACCCTGCTCTAAGTAATATGATTATATTCCATGTTTGTTCTGTAACGTCATTAGCGACAGGACATGGCTAAAAGGAATGCTGATATTATTTTTGAATACAAAAATTATAGAATTATTTTTAAAAAGAACAATGAGTTACTAAACTCGAGAAATGCTTATCCTAAGTCTATGACAAAACCTTCAGATCCTGGTACAAAACATCATGAACAAAGATCATAGGAAGTGAAGCAGCTAACATTATTTATAATATATTTTATCTCTGTAAAACAGGAATATAAGTTTTCTGCTTTTGTTTACATTTTCTAATGGGAATAATTAGTTCAATACCGTTACTTTTGTTACCTCCTATATAGTCATCTGGAAACAAGGATATGGTACCGGAAGCGTTGATGAACTTTCCAAATACCTAATCCTTCATATTGAAAATGTCTACTGCCGGAGCTACACCTCGTAAGAATAGAAAAGGAAAACTGGGAAGTATTCATTGCTAATGATATGGGCATGTAGAAGAAACACTGGTTGCAGCATGCCGTACCGATAATGTGGATATGCTCGCAGAGGTCGTCCACGGGCAAGAAGGACATGAGGTTGAGTTTATTAATCAAGCCCGTGACTCCTTGGGAAATGATTGCTTACATGTTTGTGCAAAGTATGGATCGGTTAACTGCTTAGACTGGATTTTGGATATTTCCGGTATTGAATTGAACCATCATTCTCGTATGACTGGTGATACACCATTGCATGTCTCTGTAGGATATTTGAAGAGAAATGAAGAGATTTCTTTGCAAATGGGTATGAAATGACTTAATTTCCAAAGCTCATATATCAACACATGCGTTACTGATTTCCAACTGAAAACATCACCCGATAGTTTCTGTGGTTAAGATAGCTTCTTGGAAATTTCATGACTTTTAATCTATTTTATATGTACTAATGTTGATTTATAGTTGAAATGCTGATAGAAGTCGGTGCCGATTCGTTAGCTACCAACAATGATGGCTTCCGTCCAATTGATATTGTCCCAGGAGATTACCGTGAGCGCTTCGGTGCTGCTTTAGAAGGACCTGCCCCTACTTTACAGTACAGTACTGACGCCGTTGCAGATGATGATGATGATGATGAAGGCGAAGGATCTGGCTCTGAGTAAAAGACTCGTCTCCGATTTTGTAACGTACTTTTAGGGCATTGGCATTCGTCCTCATTCTATAGGTTGAGCCTTGTCTATGAATATTTGAATATTCTACTAGTAATTAACCTGTTGTTTATGTCGCTGTTGTGGATATCTTTTTTTTATTTTGCTACAAAGGAAGCATTTCCACTGTCACTATCTTTTAAAAAATTGACATCACTGGATTCTGTGAAACTGCTTCAGGTCGTTCTGAAGAGAGGAGCTGGCGTAATTTGTACACAGTTCAGAACAAGGGAGACGGACCGTTTCGATGTCCTTTCTTTGTCCAATATACTTTATGATAATCTTCTATTAATTTTTTATCTCATCTAGATATCTCCTTTTGTTTATGTTTAAATAAGATTATCTTTCCTTGTGTTCCCGGTGCTCAACAAGTCGCTCATTTTTTTGCTTGGAAAAGAAGATCTATATATGACATATTACTTTTTCATATGAATATCCAGAAAGAGTCACTAAATGTGCGGAAAGTCGTTCACGGTTTCAAGTATTTTTGTTCTAGCTCAATCGTAGAAGTTTTAAGTTTTCAGGCCTTAAGGAAACTTCACCATGAGTTCTTTCTCGTTTAGTACGGTTGCACAGTACATTAATTTGACGTGCCAAATTGGATTATCCAACGTACATTTCTAGTTTCTTTTCAATATCTTGAAAGTATTGAATTATCACATGTCCTTGTTTCTTATATGATACTCTTTGTCTTATTAAGAATTACATATAGTATGCTAGCAAGTGTCACTTCATCCACCATCTTTTGTTTACATTCTCAATTCTTCCTCCTAGACCTCACTTTCTTTAATGTCAGAGAAAAGCATCTTTAAAGGTCAAAATGTAGTGGAATACAGTGCATCTGATCCATTAGTTTTGTTCATTGTTCAGGTATGCGTTCAAAAACGCAAACTGTCGTCCTAATGTTTAGGCAATCCTTATTATAGGTCTTTCACGCCTTCTTCATTTCCCTCTTTCTATTTTACAACAACCTAGGGTAATAGCTGAGGTGTAAGTTTCATGAAAATACTAATCAGGAAGCCAATGTTCATTGTCAGAATTCTTTTCCTAGTCCATCACCTATAGAACGAAATCTAACTATATATTAGAATTGGAGGAATTCTTTTGGGACCTACTGCATTTGGTAGAATTCCCGGGTTTTTATCTCATATATTCCCTGATGAGTCTTTAGGTCCACTAAATCTCGTTTCCAACCTTGGGTTGGTTTTGTATCTATTCGTAATAGGAATGGAGGTTGATATGAACGTATTTATTTCGAATTACAAAGTGACTACTCTAGTGACCCTAAGTAGCATCCTGTTTCCTTTTGCTGCTGGTTCAGCAATTTCAGTTGGGTTGCACCAATTTACACCCAACTCCAACTTTGGTGAATTTCTTTTATTTATTGGAACAGCTATGTCAATTACAGCTTTTCCTGTTCTAGCACGAATCCTTTCTGAATTGCATCTTCTTCATCGCCGACTCGGCGTTATCGTTTTAGCTGCTGGAGTTGGAAATGATGTTGTTGGATGGCTTCTTTTGGCCCTATCAATTACATTAGTAAATAGTGGAACTGGTGTTCAGGCCATTTACGTGTTGTTACTAGTTTGCGGTTGGTGTGCCTTTTTGTTTGTGCTAGTAAAACCTTTGTTAAGGTACTTAGCAATGAAGACAGAAGCTTTGGAAAAGGATCCATCAGAATTTTTTATTTGTATACTTTTATGTTTCGTATTAATTTCTGCCTTTTTTACGGACATCATTGGTGTGCATCCTATCTTCGGAGGATTCCTCATCGGAACAATTATACCACATGAAAATAATCTTACAGTTAAAATTACAGAAAAAATTGAAGATTTGGTCGTGTGTCTACTGTTACCATTGTACTTTGCTAGTTCCGGTTTAAAAACAAATATAGCAACTTTAAATGATGGCAAATCTTGGGCTTACACCATAGGGGTGATTTCAGTTGCGATCTCTTCTAAAATATTCTCTAGTACTATGGCTGCTCGTTGCTTAAAAATATCTTGGTCGGAATCATGGGCAATTGGTTCTCTTATGTCTTGTAAAGGGTTAGTGGAATTGATTGTTTTAAACATTGGACTTTCAAGTGGGATCTTAGATGAAAAAATATTTACCATGTTTGTTGTCATGGCTGTTGTAACTACCTTTGTAACTACGCCGATGACTAGATTTTGCTTACGATTTGTTCAATCTGAAAGCGACCAAACGATCGCCAGTCGCAGGGATAGTATTCCTGAAAGCTGGTTTTCAAGCTATATCTACAGGTTGTGTTTGCTATTTCACCAACCATCTGCAACATCTGCTGCAATGCTATTTACTAATTATTTGGGTGAAAGCTATAACCACAAAAGTTCATTACTTTCTATGCCCGTATATGAACTTCAGGGTATTTCTACGACACAATTAGAATCCAGAACATCTGCTCTGCTAAAAGCATCACAGTTTCCGCATAATATTACTAAAGAAAATACGCTAGAAATGTTCAAAATATTTGTTCATCTGAATGAGTTGAGGTTTAGCGAAGATCACGTTTTTGTGGATGATGTTGACTTTGCCGATGTAATAATTGAAACATTGAAACTAAAAAACACTCAATTGCTTGTCGTTCCTATCTTGAAAGAAGTAGATATCGACTCTTCCTCGAAGCCCACTTCACAATTTTCTTCTATCGATAGAGTATTCGGCTCTTTTGGAAAATTCTTTCATTTATTAAAGATTTTTAAGAATAAAAGAGTACCATTTGGTATGTTTTTAACCCAGAAGATCTCTGAAGTCCATGTTGGGTTTCATCAAGAGAAAGACTCATGGAATGGGTCCATAGTCCTTCGGGATAATGAAAGTCAGATTTCCAATAAAGCTCTGGAAAAAATGGACTTTGCTGAAAACATCACTGAATTACAACAGCATCGTGGGGCTGGTAAAAAAATATTAGTTTATATTTTCACGGGTTCTGTGAATGATATCTTGGCACTAGACATGTTTCTAAGTTTACTACATGATAATGAAAGTACGGCGGTAATTTATCTTCTTGAAGAATATAAAGTTCCTTCAGTTGATATCAAACGACCTGAAGCAGCGTATTCATTTGAACAGATTTTCTCTAATGAAAATGAGCATCAGAAGGAGACATTTTTGCCGAGATTGAGAAAGAAAATGAAGATAGAGAAAAACAATCCATCTGTCAATGCTTCCAGAGGGTCCAGCAGTTTACCTCAACTCAGAAGCTTTTCCGTTTTCGAAGCTAAATTGGCAAAGGTGCACCCGTGTATACGTTCAAGGATTCGATTTATAAGATTTTCTTCGAGCGATCAATTGATTACTTGGATACGAGAGCTTTTACCAGGATCGAATACGTTAATAAAGAACCAAAAAGTGCAATCCTTTATGATAATGGCTGGTTGCGAGGATGCATCAGACTCCCACCTTGACGTGAATAGCGATGGGATGTTTTTTTCAAGGAATAGACAAGGAGATATTATTTCGAATTATGAACATATATTCGGAAATTGCATATTTCGCTTGCTGTTGGAATTCCCATTGATCGACTTTTTCCTGGCAATGAACTCTTAACGTTTATCTTTTGAATTCGAATGTTCTAATGTAAATGCGTATTTATATAATTATGAATTAGCCCTCTGTGAAACCTCAGGGGAAGAATACGCCGAAAGACTTATTTCCCAATGTCTTTATCATGAGTATAGGAAAATATCTTTCTATGCAGTAATTTTATTATGATGTTACATACTGACAGAGACCATATGGGGAATTAGTCAATAAATCGAGGTTTTCTTTCCTTTCAATCTTTTTATCGTTATTCAAACCATTCTAATGTGTAGTATCTTAGGCAAGAAGTATGGATTCCAATGGTTAATCTAGATTTGTTTTCGTACTTGTTTCCCGCCTTATTTAAACAATCTATCACACATTAATTTAAAGAATAATATAGTTACTTTTTCGTTCTTTACCTAATATTACCATAGAAATAATGGATTCGCAATGTGGTATACAGGAGAAATGCTGCGTCGAAGTTTGTCCAATAAATTGGAGAATTAACAAGGTAAGCTTTTTGAATTTTTAGACAAACAATCCTAAGTTTTTAGAATTGTTGCTTTCAGGATTGTAATTGAGTATAAGCAAATGTTGTTTACGCACTCAGCTAAGAAACAATTGGAATGGTAAGTGAATGCTCATCCATATCATCATTATTTATATCTAAGTTCCTTCAATAATTTCTTTCTCTTCTCATCTTTCATGCGTTCTCTTGTTTTTAAGTCCCTGACTCTGTGATGGCATTGTGGTCTTTCATTAAATTCTGGTTGCCTTTGATATAGTGGGTCGGTCCATTCAAGTGATTAAAATAACAGAAAAAATGCACAATTTTGATATTTAGAAACCTTTAAATGCTAAGAAACTAGGAATCTACTATGCATGCGGTATTTCTCTCCGGTATAAAGATAAAAAGCTGTATCTGCATTAAAAGGCCTAAGCCTAAGGATTTCTCTCCAATTCCCAATTCTTAATGAATAAAATAAATAGGTATATTTACTATTTTGACTGGTCTTCTACCCACTTTCGGGCATGATCCTGCCATTTACATTGCCAAGGAGAATACATTATACGATGACCATTTCCAAACTATTTACGTGAAAAAAATCTAGTTAATTTATTTTATTTTATTGAACTTAACTAAATCAGTCCAACAAACCAAACCGATGTTTTTTATTCTTGTAATAGGAGGTGTCTGACATAGTTACCTTCTAAGAACGTACCACGATCGATATATGTAAACAAACGGGATCTGGGATTTTTGAAGTTATACCTTATAAACGTGTTTAAAATAAAAAACTGGAAAAGATTTATTCTTTAAGATTATCTGCTTTTCGCTGTACTCCAAAGCAACTGCGCGTACAAGAGTGTCAAGAACCTACATTGAGAACTCTTTATATTCGGTTTCTTTAGTACTTACTTCTTATTGATAAAATTTATTTTTCTAATTTTTCTTTTTCTTTATAATTGGACAAAATTTCCTTGGTTTTCTACTGATTATTTGAATCAACTTCATTTCTCACTACTGTCTTCAGCTTCTTTACTAAATTCTTCACTTCATAATTTATTAAAAGCAATCTTTCAACTCGACGAAGCTGAAAACAATACGCAGGTTCATCTATTTAGCGTTTGAGAATTTACGAGAACTCCGCCGTTTTCCTTTTTGACCTCCGACTAGACCACTGATTTGTTTGTTTGTTTTCCTTTTTCTTTTTTTTTTTTTTTTTGCTATTATACATTGTTCATGATAATCCTTAACTTCCTCATCTTGTAATACCTTCTGTTAAGAATTACGAATATGCAAGCGAATCATCAGAATACATCACAGATGAATGATGGACCTTCAGCTCCCTCTCAAAAAGCCGTTCCAAAAGAAAAATTATTACCTTGCAAATACCGTACTGGCCGTGTTTTAGGTGGTGGCAGCTATTCGGTTGTTAAAGAAGCTGTTCATATTGAAACAAAAGAGTTGTATGCAGCGAAGATAATAAACAAGAAACTGGTTGAGAAAAAGCCGGAATTTGTAAAAAACGAAATTACAATTTTAAAACGAATCTCAAGTGGACACCCTAACATCCTACGCCTTGTTGACTATTTTGAAACTGTAAATAATTTGTACCTAATCACCGAACTTGCTACTGGCGGCGAACTCTTCGACCGTATTTGTTCTCAAGGATCATTTTATGAAGCAGACGCGGCAAGGCTTATACGCACAACTACCTCTGCCGTTAAATACCTGCATGAAAATGGAATTGTACATCGTGACTTGAAGCCCGAAAACTTACTTTATCGTTCAAAAGATCCAAATTCTGAGCTCCTAATTGCTGACTTTGGGCTGTCCCAATTTTATGATGATTCACAATACTACATGCTAATGACGGCTTGCGGAACTCCCGAGTATATGGCGCCAGAAATATTTCGACGTGTCGGTTATGGAAAATCAGTGTAAGTAATTCGATTCCTTATAAACTTCTTACTTTTTTTATTTACTAACATATGATTTAGAGATATTTGGTCTATCGGTGTGATAGCTTACTTTTTGCTATGCGGATATTCCCCTTTTGTAAGGTCTTCACAGGTAGAAGTCATTGAAGCAATTTTGGCAAATCAATATGAATTTCATGAAGCTTACTGGTCCGGTGTCTCCTCTACTGCGAAAGATTTTATTTGTAAATGTTTGGAAGATGACCCTGCGAAAAGACTGACTGCCACAGAAGCCCTACACCATCCGTTTCTTTCTACAAAGGTTCCGGCAACTGCGAACCTGCTTCCTAAAGTTCGAGAAAACTTCAATGCACGAAAGAAGTTTAGAAAAGCTTTTAATGCTGTACGAGCTTTTAATACTTTGAAGAAAGACATTGAACCAAAATCTCGCTAAAGACCATCTCGATTTTATCCACCTTTTTCGGCATATACCTTTTTTACGTTTCACTATGTCTATTTACCATTTAGCATTTTCATAAGTTTAATATTATCATTCTTTTTGCATGTAGAAACTTTATTTCGTGATTGAACTGCAAACACGTTTTTATACGTTTGTCAACATATTAAAACCATAACTATCATAAAAACCCGAGCAGCATACTAACAAGATATATGACTGCTAAGCTTCTATTACCCTAATTCTAACGGAACCTGGAGAGAGGAGAGTGTAAAAAATAAAAAAAAAGAACGCAAAGCAAGTTTCGTGTGTAGATTCTGTTTGACATACTAAACAAGTTATCTAAATCAGTTTGGAACATTAATAAATAAGCATGAATAATGCAGATAAATATACATAATACCTTAAGCCGAAAATATACTAACGGATCCGTCGGTTTTACCATCAACCAAAAATCGATCTCTGTATTGAAGATAAGTAGGAGTGACCTCACCGAGTACACTATTGTTCAAAACATTTTGGGGATAGTCACTGCAAATCCATGTACGATGCGAGTTCACATCGAAAATGCGCATACTTGGATCTTCGGAGGCAACAGCCAGTCTACCTTCGCATACTCTCAAAGAAGATACACGCTTTTCCATTGGAATTATATCCAAAGGAGATCCACTACGTAAATCCCAAATACGTACAGAGTTGTCGTAGCTTCCCGAGTAAAGATAGTTAGAGTCAAATTGAAGGGTACTAACTGGAGCGGTATGTCCGAAAAAACTTCTCACAGGTAAGCCAACTCTTAGATCCCATATGCGAATAAGACCATCTACAGTACCACTAGCAACAGCAGCATCTAAACAGTCCAAAGCGCGTATAAATGGCTCATTTGCGATGGAATAAGCAGAGTCATTTAATGGAGTTAATTTTGGAGACGGATCTTGTGTATCAGCCCAGACAAAGTCTAATGTTTGGATGCATCTACCAGTAACGATATCCCACTGGCGGACCGTTTTGTCATTAGCACCACTAAGTAAAACATCATCAGAAGACAAAGTAAGAGCGGTAACAGGACCAGTATGAGAAGATAGAACAGTGGTAGCATTATCAGTCGTATGATTTTGTGGGCTTTCATCATTACCATCAAGTTCATTAGAAGAGGAATCTTTTTCTGTATTCTGCAAGATTCCATTTTCCAAGTTCCACAAACGTACACTAGAGTCCATTGATCCAGAAGCAATAAAGGAATCCTGCATGGCCAAACAAGAAACATAATCCTCATGACCCTCCAATTGTCCTAAACAGACGACACCAGCCATGTCCCAGACCTTGACAGTTTTGTCTAAAGACGCGGTGACGAGATTGCCAAAGGGATGAGAAAAGTCTAGACTAGTTATAGGAGAAGAATGTGCTTGAAATTGTTTTACTGGAGTTCCTGATATAAGACTTAGGGTGGCCGGCTGTTCGTGTTTTTGATTTTCTTCGCTAGCTGCCGCAGCAGGAAAATCTAAATAATCTGAAGCTAAATCATTAGAAACAGAAGCAGCGCCTGAGGGTGGCTCTTTATTAACACCCGTTGATTTTTCAGAATTGTCAGAGTTGTATTGAAATGCACCTGTTGCAGTCGTAGGATCTTGGGAGACATTCCCTTGAGCATAGTCATCTATCAGCTCTTTGGAATCAACCTCTAGAATTGTTTTCTCTAAGGAAGTTAATTGGGCGTCAAATTCCAAACATTTATCCTCCGCATGGTTCAACTTGTTGAGTATTTGTCGACGTCGTGAATGCAACTTTGATAGCTCGGCATCAATTTGCGTAAGTTCACTTGTGTGTACGTTTCTACGCACATGTAGCTTTTTGCAGTAATCGACTAGGAATCGGTGTTGGGAAGTAGGAGTAGTGTCATCAGTTGCTGCCTGGTTTCTATTTGAACTTTGCGATAGCTGTTTCAAATCAAAAGTAGCTTCTTCTTGTTTTTTTGCTTTTAAAGATAAACTATCTGATTTTGTTTTCGATACTTCATATCCATCAAGCAGACTATACGGGGTATCGGTATTGCCGGGAATTTCACGCAAAAGACTCTCCGATAACGAAGTTGACAAGAAAGGCTCATGATGGATATGGGAAGTAATCCAATTGCCGAAATTAGTTGGAGTTAACTGCGGTCGTATAAAGGGATGGGATAAACTTCTTAAGAAACGGCTCACAGGATTGACAAACGGATTGGAAGGGTTGCTCTCAAAAAGGCTCCAGGTCGTAAACGCGAGTACCTTAGACCAGTACGAAACACCCTTTTGCAAAGTTGTTGGGGGAGCCGTTGACTGAGAGGATTTTGACCGCTGTTGCGAGCGTTTATCCGACGGCCTTGATTTTGAGTATTGATGTTTTGGTAATTCCATTAGACAAAAGCACCGAGAATAAAAGCTTTGGGTATATTTGTGAATCGGCGAGACGAATTCTTTTTAGACTTGACCTTACAAAGGTTTGGCTGTCAATTCAAGACAAGTATTGCACTAAGGCTGGCTTTTTTTAATGAGCAGAACTTTTGCTTTTACCATAAAAACATGGAAAGAACTGTCGGCATTCAATGTAAATGACAATCTAAGGATATAAAGCCAACAATCGACTCCAAACAATTTATACGAATGAAATCCAATAAAAGTTCAGATTTTAACGGTATTTTTAGATTTTACTTTCTATTAACTCTGCTCAAACTATGCTTGTCACGTAAGATTACTACCAGCTCTTCCCAGTGTGAATAAATATAGGTAGAGGATACGTATGCGTTAAGTCCAAATGAGCCTAGTAATATTCCTTTTATTATCATCAACCAAGTGCCTTCTTTAAGAAATAGGCAAAGAAAAAAAAAAAAAATAGAAAAACGAGTAAGGAGATATATTATTGACGATTACTTCCATTCGTTTGGAACTGAAAATGAAACTTTCGTCTTAAAAACTACTACCTCTTGAATCTACGAGAAAAGTCGTCAACAAGACCCTATATAGAACTACGAATAAAGGGGAGTCAAATAATCTATTCAAAGTTCTTTTTCAGTTTCGTCGCATGTCAATATGTTTAATTCTTTACTATTCTGTTTTGCTTATATAGTTTAAATTACACGTACAGTCAGCTCGTGTCCCGTTTAGCTCAATCGGCTTAGAGCGTCCGGCTTTTAACCGGAAGGTTGCGAGTTCGAGTCTCGCAGTGGGAGATTTTCTTTTTTTATTTACAACTTTTAAAAATTGCTTGTAAAGAAGTGCGTATAAAAAGCAACTTTTTTCTTTTTCTTTTTTTTTTTAGTAAATGAACTCCCTGTATACTACATTGATGAACTTATCGTTGTAAGAGGCATGATACTGCCAACTTCTACCATTATACGATGCATCACGATGGAAAGGAGTAGACGTTAAACATACAAACCGTAAATAGAGTATACTAAGATGAAAAGAAATCAATGTGAATTTTAGTTTATTTTAGTAAAGGGGTTCGTAAGTGTATGATAACTATTGCCAGCCGGCGAAGAAGAAGAGAGTTCTTTTTCTTTCGTATTTTTTCACTAGAATTTTAAATTCCAAAAGACAAGTATTGAATAATTAATAACAAAATAATAAGATTTTAAAATGAAAAATCATTCGCATTAAATAAGACTTCCGTCCAGAATGCACGTAGAATTTTTTTTAGTTGGGTATTAAATTTCAAACCATTATCAGCATTGCATGGTTCGTCCATGTGATTAATACAAACAAACAAACAAACAACATATTAAACAGCAAAATCAATATTCGGCTGACCAGCTACTTCTAATACTTTACCGGGAGCCGCGACGTTGCCTGTAGGGTGGGGAATTCCATTAGAAACAACAATTTCTTCAGGAATTCCAGAAGGAGAAATCTTCCATTGTTTGTAATCACGTCGCTCTTCTATATAATCAAACGCATATTCACCAATTTGGTCAGCGTCCACACCGATTTCTTCCGCGTCAGGTGTAACACGAAGCTGCAAGAAGGGAATCTTGTCTGCAATAAATAAAATAATAAAAGTAACAACAAAGTCATATGCAGCGACTGCACAAATGTAAGCCACTTGCAAACCCAGTTGGCGCCAATGATGATTGAACCATCCACCTCGGATGGCATTGTCACCAACAAAGGTTCCGTCCATGGCTGCAATGTAGTCAACGGCAAAAAGACCGTTTAAAATGGTACCGACAAAACCAGCAACACCGTGAATGGCAAATATATCCATGGCATCGTCAATCTTCATATGTGTCTTTAATAAAATGGCCCAATTGCAAATTAGACCAGTAATTGCACCAATTGCCAAAGAAGTATGAGGACTCACGAATCCAGCACAAGGAGTTGCGGCAACCAAACCAGCCACTACACCGGAACAAAATCCAATCGTAGTCCACTTTCGAGTTTTGAAAATGTAATCATAAAGAACCCAGACAAGACCTGCTGTAGCAGCCGTCAGGTTTGTGTTGGTGATGGCTATTGCTGCACGAAGGTTCGATCCATAAGCACTTCCACCGTTAAAACCAAGCCAGCCAAACCAAAGGAGAGCAGTCCCCAAAACGACGTTCAAGACCGAATGAGGGCGATATTGTTCAGCTAAAAATTTGGAACGACGGCCTAAACAGACAGTATAAGCCAGAGCAGCAAAACCAGACCCTACTTCAACTGGACCACCACCAGCGAAATCATATACACCCCACTTATATGCCCATCCATTTGGATTCCAAATCCAACAAGTCAAGGGGCAATAGACGACAGTGAGCCAAATAAAGGTGATCAAGAGCATTGGCCCAATACGGCCACGCTCTGCAGCGGCACCGGTAAACAGTGCGACCGTGATGGCCGCAAAGATCCCTTGAAAGTTTGCGAATACAAGTTCGGAAACATAGTTGCTTGATGGTGAGTAATCTGCCAAAGTGCGAATGAAGGCAAAATGACGCAGATTACCAATATATCCGGAGGTACCAGTTTGAGAAAAAGCAAGGGAATAGCCCCAGAAATACCACTGAAACAAAGTCACGCATAAACCGAGCATAGAGAGCATAATTAAGGCTAATGTATTTTTACGTCGAGCAAGTCCAGAATAGAAAAAAGCAACACCCGGGACCATGATTAAACATAAACATGTTGATGTGAGCATCCAACTAATATTACCATTGTCGAAAAACTTGTTGAGGTTTTCGTGTCGGACATCACCACCACTGCTTCCAGTTGGAGTAACGGAGGGTGCAAAAGAAGTTATGTAGTTTGTCACCACTTCTTTCAATGCTGGTGTAGGATTCAGCGAAGCAGGTGTAGGGATAGTATGTATATCAGCCATGGTCGGTCAAAATTAAGTATCACCCAGTATATGGAAATAAAGATCGATTAAAAACGAAAACGAAGAAGGAGATATAAATTACTGTAAATTAAAAGTTATTCTTTTTTATTTTTTTAAGCTTCCAAAAAATAGCAAATGAAAATGAAAAGCCGTAACGCCAGGTGAACCCAGAAGAATGATATGCAATGAATCTAATGGATTCTTTTTTTTTTTAACTAATGAAATGCTCTTTTTGCTTTTGGTTTATTGCTGACAACGTTTTTGGGTTGTTTACAACAAAGGAATCCACTTGATTAAAGGACTCAATTGATAGTTTATAGACAAAGCTCAAACAAATAGGAAAGTGTCAGATTCGACTAACCCAAGTGCCAAAATTCGTTTTAAAGCGGTTCAACAATTTTCATAAGCAGAAAATAGGAGCAATTATTTCAATTCAGATGGTGGTGGTTTTAGCGCAGTTTTCTGTAATAGGAACAGATGAACCAAATCGATCCAAAAACAAGAGGCAAATTTCCAACGCTACAGAAAAGGTAAGGAGAGAGTAAAAACAAATAAGCAACATATAAAGATTATCAGATTTTATGATCCTGTATTCATGATTTTGTGGATGATGGAGAAAAAAAATTTTCTATCCACTGATAATGTTAGCGATGGTTCTTGATGCGAATAGCGGCAACAGCCGTAGCTTAGGATTTGTAAATCCGATAATATGGGAAAGCGACACCAATCAGACAAAGCAGAAATAGATCGTCAAAATGGCCATCGAAATCCTTCGCAGTGAAGTTTGATGTCGCTGTTAGGGATTTCGAAACCGGTAGAGACAAGAAGTATGGATTCCAAACAATTTATGATGTCCCCAATGAAATTCTAAAACAGATAAAACATTAACTGCTTGTTTGTATTACTGCAATTGCACGGCGCATGAAACATTGGTGGATTCACCTTGTTGCTCATTGCTCATTAAAGCCTTGTCAGAGAGAAACGAGGGAAAGAGGTTGTCTCGCATCCTACGAACAAATGATTAACAGAGTGCTTACTCGTTTGAGCTTTTGATATTTGGCAGATAAGATATTTCTTGTTTTTGCTTAATTTGTAAGTGACAAAGCAATCAACAAAAGGACAAATGAAAAATAAAACAGAGCAAGGTCAATTGGAAATTTCAGGACGACTTTAAAACTTTGGAAACATTGTAGACGAAGAATCATAAACTAAACGGGATTGAAATGCGCAATGAATGATTTTAGCATAAGGCTGAAGGGTTCAGTTTGAACGTTTTTTATGAGTTTCATAGAAATAGTTTCAGGTAAAGTTTACTTTTTCTTTGTTTTTTCTTTAATAATAGAGGATTTATATCCAAAAACAATAGAACGAATCGTTTCATAAGTTATTTTTTTCTTCTCTGGTTTGCAGATATCATGTTTTATAGAGTAATAAGCATGAAGATCCAGTAAGGGCTTTCAGCAGCATTAGAAAAGTTGCAGAAGGTTTAGAAACAAAACAAGATTGTTCACTGGAAAAAGTTTTTGTAACCCAATTGATTTATTAGGCCTCATCACAACTATAAATCATTCCCCAAATTGGGTTCTAAAACAGAAGCCGTCAACGCTCCTTCCAAGCCGTTTCATCAGATCAAAGCGTAGACTCTTAAGGATGAAAATCAAAACATCTTCTATGTCGTTTCGAAACCAGTGTTAAGCAAGACCAGGTAAGGTAAGCTGGATAATTCGATCATTCATTGAATCTGGTGTTTATTCATTCCATACATTTATTCCTGTTCTTCATATCTTTTCGGAATACTTTTGAAAGTCCTCCTCGTTCATAAGATCGTTCAATTCATCCATTCGTACATGAAACTCCTTCATTTCATTTTCGAATCTCGTAAGCAACTGTTCTGTCGTTTTTAAACATTCATCAATTGATTCCATTTCGATTCTTTCGTTTTCTTGACCTATTCTCCCTTCTGCACTTGCATTCCCTTGTTTTATTACAGGTCCATTCCTAACGTATTCTTTCTGTACCTCGAATTCTCCGTTTTTCCCGTCTGAGTCACTTACTGGATCATGTTTGTTTTCCATTTCCTCTACAATACCTTGTAATTCCTTTAAATCCATGGCGAATCGAAAACTTCGTTTTTATTCAAATTCTGCCTCTCACTTGGTAGTTTCTGAGCGATTCTTGAAGAATTGAATTAAATTAAATTACTATTAAATAAAAACAATCAACCTTTTTGTAAAGATTTTTCGCTTTTTCGCGCTTTTTGAATCTGGGTTCCTTGAATCTGATATATAATGGAATTAGGGTTGCTTCCAACAAAAATCATTTCTTGTATAAAACAAATTCATCACAAAGAAGCTTTTGTATTTTTTTGTGTATTTATTTCCAAACCTCTGTATCTTTTCACTTTTCTAAGTTTTCTCCTACTCTTCCACAAGCGTAATAATTGACCTATATACCTCTACTCTTCTCTCGTTCATTCAAATTACAGCTAAACGTTCGTTTTATAAAATTTAAATCATATAATATTGAACGTTTCCCTCCTTCCTCCTTCTTGTCACCGAATTTGCTGGCAACAAGTTTTCTAAACTATCCCGCTCTCAATTCTCGTAATATACATTTGCCAGGTATTAGCATAAAAAGTCTTTCACGCATTGATCTTCTACTATCATGGCTCGTTCCGGTCTACAAAAGCAAGTGATACGGTTTTATCGTCAATGTCTTCATGCAGCTAAACAAAAGGAACATGTAAGCTACAAATCTAAAAACACTCTGGTTTTTTACTTTTCATTTTGCTTACACCATTATAGATTTATCAACCTCATTGGCTTGAATTTGTACACAAAGAATTTCGTCGAAACCAAACGATTCCCCGAACTGAATTCTTCTACATTGAACATTTGCTAAGAATTGGTCAACGTCGCTATGAGACTTATTCTCGGCCAGAAGTAAAGGACATTAACTTGACTTAGTGCCTTCGTGCTTCTTGCTATTCCTATATTTTCTCAAGTCCCCTTCAAAACGACTGCCATAACATTATCATGTCAAATTGTTAATTACACCTTTCTTCTTCCTTACTCTTTTTGACTAGTAATCACGTCCAGCTCAATCCCTCTCATCTCCTTCAACTACTATTAGAGCACAAACCCACGCTTTTATACATTACTCTACAATTTCTTCAACACCTTCTTACCTTATTTTTACGATCAAGAAAATTTTATTTTTTTTAACCCAAAATGTAACAGGGAATTATTTCACAAAACATTTTTCAAAATTCAACCATATGCATTCGCATGATAATTCATTGAAAACACTTTTACTTCTTTTCGCCTTCACCGGAAGCGTTACCAGATTCATTACCTTCGTTTTGATTGTTCTTGTAAACAGTCTCGAAAACCTTAAGAGAGGCTTGTTGAAGCTCGTCAATCTTCTTCTTGAGGTCCTCACCAGTAACGCTCTCATCACCGCTGTTAGCCTTGGCGATGTTCTCGCGAACTTCGGTGATCTTGGCACGCAAGTCTTCAACACCTTGCTTCTCAAGCTTCTCCTTGTGAATGTCAAGGTTAGATTCAATGTCCATACAGACACTTTCGGCACGGTTACCGTTCTCGATAGCGTCCTTACGAGCCATATCAGCAGCACGGTACTTCTCAGCATCGGCAACCATAGACTCGATTTCAGATTCACTCAAACCAGAAGAACCAGCAACAGTGATAGAGTTGTCCTTGTTGGTGGCCTTGTCACGAGCAGAAACGTTGATGATACCATCAGCATCAACATCGAAAGAAACTTCGATTTGAGGTTGACCCTTAGGAGCAGGAGCAATACCACCAAGTTGGAAGTTACCAATTAACTTGTTGTCACGAACAAGTTCACGTTCACCTTGGAAAACGCGAATCTCGACAGCAGTTTGGCCATCAGCGGCGGTAGAGAAAACTTGGGACTTACGAGTGGGGATAGTAGTGTTACGGTTAATCAAACGGGTGAAGACACCTCCCAAGGTCTCAATACCCAAGGACAAAGGAGTAACATCCAAAAGAACGAGATCCTTGACGTGACCAGACAAGACACCACCTTGAATAGCAGCACCAATGGCAACAGCTTCATCAGGGTTGACAGACTTGGCAGGTTCACGCTTGAAGATGCTCTTAACAGTATCCAAAACACGAGGCATACGAGTCATACCACCAACGAGAATAACTTCGTTGACGTCAGTAACTTGCAAGTTAGCGTCCTTCAAAGCACGCTTGCAGGGATCGACAGTACGGCGAACCAAGGGGTCAACAATCTTTTCAAATTGGGCACGAGAGATTTCAATGTTGATGTGCTTAGGACCAGTGGCATCGGCGGTGATGAAAGGAAGGCTAATGTCAGTCTTAGACAAGGTAGAAAGTTCACACTTAGCCTTTTCAGCAGCTTCACGAATACGTTGAACAGCCAAACGGTCACCAGTCAAGTCAATGTTATCGGAGCTCTTGAAGGTATTAATGATGTGACGAACAATAGCAATGTCAAAGTCTTCACCACCCAAGTGAGTATCACCGTTAGTGCTTCTAACTTCGAAAACACCATTGTTCAACTCAAGGATGGAAACATCAAAAGTACCACCACCCAAGTCGAAAACAGCGACAACAGCATCGTTCTTCTTGTCAAGTCCATAAGCCAAAGCAGCAGCAGTGGGTTCGTTAACAACACGCATAACATTCAAACCAGCAATGGCACCAGCAGCCTTGGTGGCCTGACGTTGAGAGTCATTGAAATAAGCAGGGACAGTTACAACAGCGTTCTTAACATTTTTACCGAGGAAGTCACTAGCAGTTTCCTTCATCTTACCAAGAATGAAACCACCGATTTGAGAGGGAGAGTATTTTTGACCACGAGCTTCTAACCAGGCGTCACCATTAGTGTGTTCGACAATCTTGTAGGGAACTTCATGAATATCACGTTGAACTTCGGGTTCCTTGAATCTACGACCAATCAAACGCTTGGTAGCGTAGAAAGTATTTTCGGGGTTAATAACGGCTTGACGCTTGGCACTAACACCAACCAAACGCTCGTTATCCTTGTTGAAAGCAACAACTGAAGGGGTAGTACGAGTACCTTCAGCGTTGGCGATGACCTTGGGGGTCTCACCCTCCATGATAGCCAAACAAGAAGTGGTGGTACCCAAGTCAATACCAATTACAGGACCTTGAGCCTTTTCGTTGGAGGCTTCAGTGGAATTCCAACGAAGGCCAGATCCAAAGCGGGAAGCAGCAGCTCCAAATCCAGCAACTGAACGCTGACCTTGGAGTCGTAATCCGTTTCGGACTACTTGAGTAACTCTGGGAGAAATCATCTTTTAGTATTTGTAAAGAGTCCTTGTCAGAAGAACTTTGGAATATGAAATGCCAATTATCCACACAAAGAGTTCTTTTTCTTACGATATTAAAATCCTATCGTTAAATTAAGTATACTATAATTAAAAAATTACTTCTTTTACTAAGAAAACACGGATTTTCCTAGTTCTTTTATAAGTGAACAAACAGGTGGTGTTTGGCTTTGTCTAAGTTATATGCCGTGAAAGGCGACGAGAATATTCCTTCGTGGCGGACCCCTCCTCAACTGTCGTCCACTCATTATCAGATACTCACATCTCAAAATATGTCTCACCCTTACTCGAAACAAAATCGAAATCGGGAGAACATTTCTTAACGGAAAAGAAAAAAATTGCCGAGCGAATTAAAATGCCTAGAAAACTCAAAGAAGATATGCAGAACATATTATTGTGAATAGGATTAGAGACCTATCAAGCTTAACTTTTCAAAAAGAAATAGAATAAAAATAAAAAAAAATGGAAAAAATAGTAATAACACTTAAAATATATTTGATCCTGTGTCCATCTATAAAAAATCTATAAAGAAAGTACAAAGTTCATTAAATAACTCATTAACAATGGGGAATCTTCCTACAGTGGATATAAAGTAGAAGTCGAAAAAAAAAAAAAAAAAGACGCGAATGAACCGAAAAGAATGCTTAAGAATGCATATCGCTCTTATAGTTTGCAAAGAAACAAACCGAAATAAAGGAAAATAAAGAAATTAAATTACAAAGAGAAAGGTCGGAACCAGAAAGATGGGTTTATGTTTTATTTCATCACACGCCTAGCAGTTCCAATATGGGTATTGTTAACTTTTGTAGCAAACCGCAAACTACATAGGGTTTCCGACACATGTTGTTGGACTGGAGATACGTTGACAAACATCAATGTTTTGCTATTTCCTCCTAATGAATGTTGAAGCAGATTTGTCAGCTTGGAATTTCGATACGGAACATAAGTTCCTTCTTTCTCGCCGCCCAAAGCATGAATCACATCTCCCAAACAACTTAAGCTTTTGTTAATGGCTTGCGTCTCTTTCAGTCGGTCTCCTGTACTTTGACTATGCGATAACCGTTCGGATCCAGCCAAGTCTATCAAATTCAAAGTACTATGGCATCTTTCTCCGGTGAGATGGTTAATACCTTGAATGTGAAGCATAAACACGGAGTGTGATCTGGAAGAATGCTCGTTGGCGTTTGTTGCTGCCACGAATCGATTCTTTGCAGACTGTTCTAAGAGCCAACTCACTTGCTCAGAGTTCTCTAAAGGCTCACGAGCCAAATTGGTAACCCAAGTCTTTCCTTCTTTCGCATCATGGTAAATCTCATATTTCTTTTTATCGTTATCATCGTTGGAATTGCTCACTAGTAAATCTTTTATACTCTCATTATAAATTTCGAGAAATTGCCCTTCCATACGATACTCCCATCCACGTTCGCGAAGTCCAAAGGCTCGATTGTATATCATTTGCACCGCACATGGAATCATACCCGTGGGAGAAGACATTGTATAAGTTTTTCCAGAACCCGTTTGTCCATAGGCAAAGATACAAACATTATAGCCATCCATGGCACTTTGTATTAATTGAGAGATTTCCTCAAAAATTTCTTCGTTATTGATATCAGGAGCAAAAACGCGATCGAACTTGAAAGGATACTTTTTTAGGGAATTGCCTGTCAAAGAACTGCCGGTCCCTTCTGTTAGCACTTCTATTTCATTTGCTTCTTCTCCTTGGCCTGGGTAATTAATTTCGGCTGGCTTTTCGTCTCCCATGCATGGTCGGACACGGCAAAATACTCGTATGTTACCCTTCAATTCTTGTATAGTATTGTGTAATTTTCTTCGCATAGATTCTTCTTTCAAAAGTTTGTTAATTAAAGTTTGCTTATCGCTATTACTAGCGTCAAGAAGTGATTCCACTTCAGATAGCCGATTTTGTAGATTCTGATTTTTTTGTTCTAATTCAACGACAGTGTTTTCCAGTGAGCGACATCTCGATTCAGAATTTAAGAGTGCTGTACTTCTTTCATCAAGATTTGCTTGTAAGAAAGTACTTGTCTCTTTCTGTAATTTCAATGAATTTTGCGTTTGTTCAAGTTCAGATGCTAAATTATCACGGCTTTCTTCTAAAGGTTTAATCCTAGCTTCTAACTCCTTTATCGCAACCTCATGCTTCTCAGTAGTTTTCTTTAGAGCCAGCGATGCACCTTCCTGTACCTTTTTGATAAATGCATCTTTTTCTTCCGTGACGTTCTTTACCATCGTTTCATGTTCAGCAGAGACATTTTTCATTAATTGTTCGTAGTGATTTTCGATTTCCTCCATTCGTTGTTTCGATTGAAGTTGTAAATTGTTATGTTCCTCGCTATAAAACAATTCTTGTTCTTGTTGTTTTTGCTGATAGAGGTAGCACTCATTTTCAAGCACCCTTGCATGATTCACTTCCATATCTTCTATTTGACGATGATGCTCTCGCTCAGCACCTTCTAAAGCTTCCTTCAAATTTTCAATTTGCTTCTTAGAAAAAATTTGATTTGCTTCATGTTCAGCTACTTCACGAAGAAGCGTCGAATAGTCATTTTGTAAACTTAACGACCGATTTCTTTCGTTTTGTAATGACTCTTCAAGCATCTGAGTACGTTGGCTAAAAAAATCTTTTACATCAGGGGATTGAGTAGAGGTTTGTAAAACTTTCTCGGAAAGATTGGCATAAGCAAGCTCAATGCTTCTAAGACGTGCTTCAGTCGAATTATCCACACTGGAAGAAAGTTCTGCTCTATCGTCAGAGTAAGTAGTCATGCTTTCATCCGAAAAACTTTTTGTTTCATCCATGCTACTTCTTGAAGTTGGTGGGACACTAGCAGGTTTTTGTAAATGAGAAGAAGCTGAAACCGAGCGCTTATACATTGAGCTCCCCATCGGCCTAGAGACATTCGATCTTCCGGAAGAAGCGGGAACCCTTGTCTTCATAGCCGGAAGAGATGTCCTGCCAGCACTTGCCGGGGGAGCCATCTTGCTAGGCAATTTAGTTGGTTTTATTAGATTTGCTTCATTATTTAAAGTAGAAAGGGACGCTCTCGGTTTTAGAATACGAGAAGACAAGTTGGTTTTTACGGATGGAGGAGGGATATGAGAGTTAAATTCCTTTATTCCATTGCGCGCTGGCGACAACGATTTTGTAGGGGTTGGTATACGTGACTATACGAATGGTTAACAATCAAAATCTTACATTTTTAAATATTCCAGCTTACTTGTAAACCCGTACTTCTATTTTCCTCCATAATTTTTCCGCCTCAGAGGTATAGGATAACACTGCATGTATTACGGAGTAGGTGCGTGTTCAAAGCATGCTGGAAAACAGAATCGTTGATTGTATAATGTCATTATATAGCAAATATCAACAAAGAAATACTTTTTCTGTTAAACAAATTTCTACATTTTGATGTGTTTTCGCTAATTATAAGAATAAATACGCGTTGTGTCTATACTATTAATGCCTCAGATTTAAACTGAAATGATCCCATTAATCTATATTACCTCTAGCATTAAATAAAAGATTCCAAATAATTATTTTCCTTCAAAATAAAACCTCGATATTTCGGGAATAAACAGTACAATGCGTTTAGTAGCAGTCTCTAACAATTAACATATGGTCGTCAACAAGGAATCAAAAATATTTTCTAATCTGTCTTCATTAGGAAATTAATCGTTTTTCATTTAAATACTTCTAATATGCTGCAGCGACAGCTTGTTTCCTACTATCGCTAACAGCATACAAAGTATTATTCGACTTAAAAACTGCTTGGATTTCACTGAATGGAGATCGGACAGGTATCAAATCTATCACATGTCCGAACTTTTCCAAAGCTAGTCTCACTTCATCTTCCACGGTTTCATCAATATATGCAATATTAGGCATCAACTGATGATGAAATCTCGGACTCTCAATAGAATCCAATAAAGATTTGTTCCATTTATACTTTTTTATAATTGTATCCAAAACGGCAGTGACAATTCGGCTACCGCCGCTTCCACCCAAAACCATTTCAACGGTTCCATTATTTACAAGAATGGTAGGAACAGCAGAACTCTGCGGCCTTTTACCAGGTTGGATGAAATTATAAGGTGAAGGACTAAGTCCAAACGCGTTAATAATTCCCGGACTAGCAAAATCATCCATATGGTCATTCAAAATGATACCAGTTCCGGGTTCCATAATCTGGGCCCCAAACAGCAAATTAATAGAAGCTGTCAAACCAACAGCCATACCATCTTTGTCAATTACTGAAAGATGTGTAGTTCCGTGATTCTGGGGAAAATCATATTCAGCGTGGTAATGAGTAAAATCGTAAGTACGGTTCGGTGATATGTTTTCACGAATATCATCTGCATGCCTCTTAGAAAGAAGCTGCAAGACGTGTTGGGAATTGTCAAAGAAAGTTGGATCTCCCAGCAACGTCCGGCCAGCAGACATCCACTTCATAGTTTCAATCAATTGATGGAGACCCAGGTCAGTAATCTCGCATCCAAGAATAGAATTTCCTTGAGAAAAGTCTACCTCCGAAAGTATGTTTAGGCCCAAAATTAGTACCTCACCACTACAAGGTGCTCCGCAGGTGATGACTTCACGACCTTCAAAGTTTCCATAAACTGGGTTCTCTACGATGACCGAAAAGTTAGCCATGTCTTCCAAGGTGAGAATACCACCTTCTTCTTGAACAAAATCGACTAACCGTTTGGCAATGCTGCCTTTATAAAAAACTTCAGCACCGTATTTACTAACTTCTTCGAGAGTTGCTGCAAGAGTTGGGCGATAGAATGTTTCTCCAGCCTTTAAGAAACGCCCGTTAGGAGCATACACTTTGGACCAAGTAGGATGAGTTTTAAAGTAATCAAATTCTGGGCGACGAAGGCGTGAAGCTAATTCTTTTGGCATCGGCATTCCATACTTCATAAGATGAATTGTAGGCTCAAAGAGTTTAGCCCACGGAAGTTTACCGTATAACTTCCATGCCACTTCGTAGCCAGCGATTTCACCTGGAACCGCTACAGATAATCCACCAACTTGGGAGACATTGGGGTTACCATGAAACATATCTTTATAGGAACCAGAAGGAGCTGTCTCTCTAAAATTTAATGAATTAGCTGTTCCATTAGGATGTCGAATTAGCATAAAACCTCCACCACCTATTCCGCTAGAGAAAGAATTTACGGCTCCAATACAAATGCCGCTAGCAATGGCTGCATCTACAGCATTACCACCAGCTTTCAAGATCTCAGTTCCAACCAAAGAGCATGTCTGTTCTTCCGTAGCGACCGCACCATTCCTTCCCTCGATAACGGTTTGATAATCCCCTTTATTCTTATATTTAAGAGTATTTTTCTTGCTAATTAAGTACTTTCCATTTAATTTTATAGGCCAAATATTCAATGAGATAATAGCAGCAAGCAAGACTGTAAAAAGTACTAACAGTGATGGACGAGAAGACCGTTCTAAAGAACTCGTCTCATTCTTTTTGAACACTTTTGATGCTAAAGGCCGTGACTTTGAAGTTTTCTTGGCTTTTTTTGATGACATGTACTTATCATCTTTTTTTGATGCTAATGGCTTTGAACTCATCTTTTAACAAAGGAATAATTATAGGAAAAGGAGTAAAAAGGAAAACCAGATAAAAGTATTTTATATTTATCCTTGTTTTATATCTGCTTTGGGTTTTCCTGGTTATTATGCAACCATAAAGAAATTCACCAAATTTCTATTGAAAGTGAAAAACAAGAAACAAAAGAGCAAGCAGCGTCCAAATATAAAAGAAAGAAAAAATAAGAATCCCTTCTTTACCTAAAACAAGGCATTGAAGTCCAACGATTCCTTTGTAATCACTCAGGTGTGGTTAGTCAACGAGTGGTGGTGTGCATGTACAAACAAAAAATAATCAAGTCGCTTAGGATGGTTTTCAAAATACATAACATTCGGCTCTTGCAATAATTCACAAGGAATATTCCTTAAAAGGATAAAGAAACATTTCAAAATGCTAAACTCCCTAAAAACTATTTCGCAGTCTGCTTTCCTAACTCTACGTCAAAACTGAGATACAAGTTGAGTTTGTTGACTATTTTGACATTAAAAATGAATAGCAGTTTTAGGTCATTGTCGGTTTGAAACTTGACGAGTATTTACTTTTCTAGGTTACTCCAGTAAAGCATCAAACATTTTACTTCAATGGTCTTAAAAAAACGTTGTCTCCTTCCAAGGCAATCAACTTGGAAACTAAAAATAAATTCCAAAAGCAATTTTTTATGGCTTATACAAGAATGAGTTTCAAAACGTACCGGAGTTCATAAACATTGTAGAGCATACACAAAAAAGTCAGAAGTTTATAGCATAAATCTCTTCTGCGCATAGACGAACGTTTGTACATATGTAGGACAAATTTATTGTTGATAAATAAGAAAAAATTGTTGTTAAAAATGGGCAATAAGCCTTTACTATTTCACGATGGAAGGAAAAAAAAATAAAAAAAAAACGTAAACATTGACAGCTACGTATTTGCTAAACAATATATACAAAAAATACCATATCTAGCTTATAGTTTACTTTGCTACCAACAATACCAACAAGTCCCGGGTAGCTCAATCGGTTTAGAGCGTCTGACTCTTATGAAGGTCATCAGAAGGTTGCGAGTTCGAGTCTCGCCTTGGGAGTTCTTTTTTTTTAGTTTTACTCTAATTTGCCCGTCATCAAAATGAAAAACTTTGTTTTTCTTTTAATAAGTAAGTATTTTAAACGAAATGAGTAAATTTGCAGTGATTTGGATGTATCAGAGATGGAAGTTGAATCAGTTACTGAACTTTACAGATCGTAGCATCTTGTATAAAGTGTATATACTAGGATAAAATTACCATAGATTTCTATAAATTAGGAGTTTGAGTAGTCAATAATTAAAAGAATAGACGAGACACATTTTTGACATAGTAATGAGACAGCACTATCCGGTCCAAAAATATCCCAATGTTTTATACTGCAAAACTCTGCTTCCCAATGTCTTCCAATCGCTAGTTTTAATCCAGAATTCAGACACAATCCGTAAACGATTGTATATACATCCACCTTTCCATGCAATAATTTGAGCATCTAGTCCACGTGGGGGCGGTAGTACAGCAATGTTTGGAATGTTTGCTCTCTTGGATTGTAGCCGTTCTTCTAAAAGGTGCGAAAATCCAGGAAACAAAGCACCACCACCAACAATCAAGATGCTAGAGTATAAGTTTTTGGCCTGATCACCCAAATTCCCTTCACAAGCACTGAAAATACTTTGGTTGATGGCATCATCCAAAGGGTAAATAAGCTTCTCCTTTATTCTTTCAGGATAGGCAAGTGATCCCAAATGGACTACCCTTGGTTTCTTCACTTTGTTTGCGTCGTCCGCTTTGGAGTCTTCTGCTACTGATTTCAATTCTTCTTCCTTTGAGGCTAAAGGCGCTGTTATTTGTAACAAGGTAGTATGAGCAAGTGACTCTGGATTGTTCGGCTGATTTTCGTAAACGTCCACGGAAACAGGGAAAAGCTTGTATCTATCTTTCAACTTTTCTCCATTCTCAAATATATCTGGGCGGAAATATCCAAACGGAGAAAGAATCGTTTCATCCAGCACCTTGAATGAATATTTCTTTGTGCCGCCATCCGGCGTACGAGAGTGAAAATCATTCACCTGAATATTATACGTCCCTTGGCTAATACCGCAGTATTTTTCCTTTAAACTCTGCATCAGATCCCAATCGTAAGGGAGGCAAAGGTCTAATTCACGATATGGGAAATTGCTTTTAGCTAGAAGTTTTGCAAATAATAGCGTTACGTCGTCTCCTCCGTACTTCATATTAATTCTCGAGTTTGGAATTACAATACCTTCTTCCACACAGCTCACAGATGTTTTTTCGGCACCAACGTCTACAACACAAGCTGAAGACATTCCGGCGCCAAACGAGGTACAGAGGGACTCCTGTACGATGGCACTTTTTCCAAACTGAAGGTCATAAAATAAAAGGTCTAAAAATCTTTCTATGTAAATGCGATCATAAAGGTCTGGAACGATGAAAACAGAAGAGTATTGCGGTAACTGGGAAAGTGGTATTTGTAACAAGTCGGAAATAGAATACTTCAGTATCTCATATATGTCCGAAAACATTTGCTGAGAGGATTCATAATCGTTCTCGTTGAAGATTCCATCTTTTAAAGGATGAAACAATCGATATTCCGGATATTCCTTCAGAGGAAGGAGTGAAGCCTAAATTTGTTAGTCGGGTTTTCGTTAGATTATAAAAGGACATTACTGTACCTTTTCGCCGATGATTACATCTGGACGTTCATTATTTTCAAATTGAATCCAGTCGGGCTTAAGGGGATCTTCATGAGATGGGATGACCTCAGGTTTAGATATTTTATTGAAGTTGTTCACGAGCGCTGGACCATTGGGAACGGGTCGATTTTTCTTTGCTTTCAAGCGAGCCTTCAATTCTGTTTGCAGTAATTTCAAATTATTTTCAAACTAATTATTCAAACTGATAAGCTAGTTGTTCTCACATATTCCTAACAAGAAGAATCAACGTACCTCTTCGTCAAATTCAAGGTTGCCATCCTCGTTTTTTTCGCACATTTTGGATAATTGGAGATGAGGATGTTCAAAATTAACTCTCATTTTTCTGGCAACAACCATAGGAACGGTTTTCGGAAAATGATCTGATGCTAATCCAATACGAAGATTTTGGGATCCTACATGAATGACCACTGTTTTAGCATCCCTCTAACCTTAGGTTAGTAGACCGGTTTGATTTCTTTGCTTAAATATTACCTGTTTTCCTTCTTGCGTATTCTCTTCCATGCCATCCTCCTCTTCTTCGGCAGCCTTTTTGGAATCTTCTTGCTTGACGTCTCCTATTGTAGTATCAGGCTCACCATCCTTGGCATTAGCGGTATCTCTCCAAATATACATTTGATCATCTCGTTTTAAGTAATCTCTTCAAAAATTAGCGCTCGACTTGACATGGACATGACATACGTATAGAAGTTTTTTTGATTGATAGGAGGAACAATTTGAAATTGTGTAAATTTAAAGTCAATTCCTTCCTCAGTATCACTTTGTTTTCTTTTCGGAGCCATGCTTGCACATAATAAAACACTTTTGTGTAGGTCGTGCTTGATTCACGCAGTGGGTGCTTGTACCGTATAGTTTCTTCTTCGTCCTTGTCTGGGGAAGTGACCGAAAAGTTACGAGGTCGAGTAATAAGTAATATACCATAAAATAATGAAAGTATTTTTATTTTATTTCTTACACGAATCATTGACTTTAATTATAGACTTTCTACTGAACTCTTTTGTCTAATTAAATAAAACCGACCTTTGTATCTGACATAAAGTATAGAGCCTAATATATTCGACTGTCAGTTTCATAAAATGCATTAAGTATATTATTGTTAATTCTTTCGAGTAATCGAACTCCTAGCAACAACTATTCCCCAGCATTTCAAGCGCTATTTATTATTCACGAAGAAACATAAACAATTAAACCGCAAAATCCACCCATGGCTCTGATGTATTAATATATATTAAAAAAAGACTAAAGAATGGATGTGCTAGCTGACTTGAATAAACAAACTACTTTTCTCGTGTGATTATATGACTATAATTTGGTAGTGAATCAAACGGCGTAGCCGTATGTTGTTCAAAAATATGTTTTTTCTATTCTTTTTCATATTCAAAATTCTCTTTAATTTCCCAAAAAGCTTCAATGTTAAGCTGGAAGTTCATTACTCCTTGCTTGTGAAATGTATAAGATCCATAATATTCCATATAAAAAGTATCCAAACCCTTTCCCTCTCCATTCTTTCAATTTAAAAATATTTAGCCATTTAATTGAACCATATTTACTGGTACTTGCACTATTGTACGTATACGTTCATTTCACCATTTTTACATTTTTATTTGTTTACTTTCGTAAATTCACTGCATTGCCGAATAATTTCTTTACGGTAATACGTCCGACAGGCATATACAAAATAAGGATATACAATGGACCACTGTAAACACCATCCTATACTCCACATCACATACTATTAGTTTTGACACCCAGCGCGTCTTTTTCAATGGTATGGAGTAAACTATAGTGTTAAACTAACAATTGCAGTCAAACAGGAGACAAGATTATATCCTACGAGTGAGGTACCATAATCCACTTCCTCCTCCCCCATTTCCTCCTAGGCTCATAAACATTTCGAATCCAGTCAAGCAATATGCCTTGCCAAATTTTGTATCGAATGTAGTCCAAGAAAAGAAAATTTCTATTGAAAATGACGCTGAACTTGGAATGCCCATGGATTTGGCCGCTGTCGATGGTTTTTTTGAGGGCGATACGTCTTGGATGCAATCCGATATGTCTGGTATGAATTTGGACCCAGCAGACCGCGCTTTGCTAAAAGTTGCTGGAGGATCGGGATCTTCTCATGTTGAGGTTCCATTTTTGAGACGGACTGAATACATTTCTTCTGAAGTTGGACGAAACACCTCAACTCGTGGTAACTTGCGATTGACTGCTTCCACGAGCAAAGCTATTGCTGAACAACGTGGTCGTTCGCTTCGTGAAATCCCCAGTCAAATTCAGGCTATCGATCAAACCTTTTCTGCCGTCAAAGAGCCTTTGCAAAATCTGAAGCATCCAACGAAGCCTGACTTAAAACCGGTTGCTGCTTGGAATATCTTGCCAAACGATTCAATGGCAGGCATTCAACATCTCATGCTACGTGTATCTGATAACCTTACGGACCGCGCACCTACTCCATCAATAAATGAAGATGACAGCGTTTCAAAAAGACATAATGTTGCTCTCTTTATGCCTTCTTCTGCGGAGGGAGAACAGTATTTATCTTACTATCTTCCTTCGGAAGAAACAGCAGAAAAAGTCCTAGAAGCTTCCAACAGCTCATCGACGACCAAGGGCCCCTTCTTGTATAACTTATTCCGCAATTTTGATGCCACTATGCATGTTAATCCTAGCGGTTTAGAAGATATTTGTTTAAGCCTTCACACTGATAAGGAAAATCCTGAAAATAACAAGGCCCTGTACACTCCAATCTATGCACGGTCGACATTAAAACGACGACATGTTCGCGCTCCCATCAACCCTGACACAATTGATGGTATCGAGTTGAGACTACGAGAAATCAACAAGGAAGAAGGTGTACAGTTGAAGCGGGCTAGGTATGAGTCGTTTGCTATGGGCGATGAAGAAGCTCTCGTGAAAGAAGAACAAGAAGTTGCTGAAGAGCAGGCAAAAGAAGAAGATGAACTTAATGAAACAGGAATGCAACAACAGGACTCGAATACTCAGCCTCCGCCTGTAGAAAATGCTCAGGAGCAAGAACAGTCTTCTAGCCCTAGTGGACAGAACGAAGAAAAGGAAAAAGAGGATGGAGATGAACAGAATCGGCAATCAGAGACCGTCAATAATGAAAATAGTAAATCCAGTTTAGATGAGTCTACAAATTCAACGAATGGAGATCATCAAAATCAAGAAGAACCCGTCCTGGATCCTGCCGACAAGAAAGAAACCGATATCCCAGTTGACAATTCTCCCTCTTCTGCACCAGGATCACCGTCTGCCGCTAATCATGCCTAAAAAGTATATTATATAGTCATTCAATTTGTAGATAAAAATAATACGAATGTCTTTTTGCCATGTTTACTTATTGAATTACTAATACAACTTTCCTGTAATCAATTACAATCTCACAATAATGGCCGCAAACTTTACATTATAAAAAGTACTTACAAATGCAATACCATCAGATACTACATGTCTACGGTAAAAGGGTTGCTTTGGAAAAAAAAATAATATTTTCTTTGCCTTAACGGTAAGACTTTTGTTGACGAGCACGAGCACCGTGACCACCGAACTGAATGAAAAATTAGTATAAAATCATGAAAATGATCGGCAACAGAACAGTCCTTCTGTAACCTTATGAAAGGTCTACTTACCTTCTTGGGTTCCATACGACGAGGGTCGGCAACCAACAAAGTACGGTCGTAAGTGACGAGGGCCTTCTTAAGTTCAGCCTTGGAGTGTTCGTCGACAAACTTTTGGTAGTAAGCAACGATAGCCTTGGAGATGGCTTGACGAATGGCATAGATTTGAGAAACATGACCACCACCGGAAACACGGACACGAATATCAACGCCGGCGAACTTGTCAGCTCCAGCAACCAAAATGGGCTCGTAAACCTTCATACGCAAAATTTCGGGTTGGACAAGAGAAAGAGGTGCACCGTTGACCTTGATCAAACCCTTACCGGCCTTACAGTGAGCAACGGCGGTAGCATTGCCCTTTTTTCCAAAGCACTGAACTGATTGCATGGTTGGCTCCAGTAGGATTATTACTTTACACTTAGCAAACTATACTGTGGTGGTGGTGAAAAAAGCAGTCACACATTCGACCCACAACGAAAAAAGCATCCACGACAGGGGAGGAACTTATCCTCTACACCAACACACCTGAACCACCATGGCAATCCACGTTAAAGGACAGTTGCCCAACGCTCACTTCCGCAAGGACTGGCAACGTTATGTTAAGACCTGGTTTGACCAACCTGGTCGTAAGTTGCACCGTCGTCAAGCTCGCCAAACTAAGGCTGCTAAGATTGCTCCTCGTCCCGTTGAGGCTCTTCGTCCTGCCGTTAAGCCACCCACTATTCGTTACAACATGAAGATTCGTGCTGGCCGTGGTTTCACTCTTGAAGAACTCAAGGCTGCTGGTGTTTCTCGTCGTGTCGCTCCTACCATCGGTATTCCCGTCGACCACCGTCGTCGTAACCGCTCTGAGGAGTCCTTACAACGTAACGTCGAGCGTCTTAAGGCTTACCTTGCCCACTTGATTGTCTTCCCTCGTAAGGCTGGTCAACCCAAGAAGGGCGATGCTACCGATGTTTCCGGTGCCAAGCAAACTGATGCTAGCGCTGTCTTCCCCATCACTCAAGAAGCCGTTGAGGAAGCTAAGCCCATCACCGAAGATGCTAAGAAGTTCCAAGCTTTCAACACTCTTACCAACGAGCGTGCTAACGCTCGTCACCTCGGTGCTCGCATTGCCTTCGCTAAGAAGCGTGCTGAAGAAGCTGAGGCTAAGAAGAAGTAAAATGTTTGTAGTAATTGGATCAGTTTGACTTGGAAAATAGGAATGCATGGATCTTGTAATTCTCAATTATATTTGTATCTGTACTATCGCTGAATGTAAACTTGTTGAAAACAGTAATTGTGTATTCTTTTCACCATAAATTATTTGTAAATACGAAATACTTGCCTGTGTCAGAGTCATAGTAGGACAACACATGTATGCGTACAAGAATATTTGCTTGACACTGTTGCAATTACTGGTTTAACAAATTCTCTGGTCTTCCACTGGCATCTAACTACTTGCTTTCTCTCCCACTATTCTTGAAATTTTTACTCCATTCTTAGGTGACAAAAGTATCATTTTTTTTTTCTTCCACGGAAAGGCAGTCACAAAGAAGCATTTGTTGCCGCCGACATCAATTACTCATTGTGCCCTCCACCAACAACAATTAGAAAAAAATGGCAGAGGAAGCACCGGTAATCCAACAAAATAACGTCCTCGAGCCTGAAGTTATACTCAAGAAACGTAAAGTTAATGAGCGAACTCGGCTTGAACGAGTAGAAGCTGCTCTTGAAAAGAAAAAGGTAAGAAGAACACAACTGCGAGAAAAAAATGTTTGAAAAGGATGACAACTTCACTCTCTCGATAGCTAGCTGCGGCGATGCTGCTTCTATCACCATCTTTCGGCTGATTCGAAAATTTTTATTTCGCAGAAATGCTTTTCAAAGCAAAATATTAACATTTTATAGGCTTTAAGCAAAAAGAAAAACATTATTTTCAAGCGTGCCGAATCATTCGTAAAGAACTATCGGGATGGTGAAAGAGAGCGTTTGAGGTTGAAGCGCGTGGCTAAGAAGACCGGCGCCGCTTTGGTTGACGAGGAGTCTAAACTTCTCTTTTGCATTCGCGTTGCTGGTGTACGCAATGTACCGCCTAAGGCTCGTAAAGTCTTACAACTTTTACGCTTAACCAGTATCAATAACGGTGTCTTTATCCGTAATAACAAGTCGACAGCTAACATGTTGAAGCTTGTCGAACCATACGTTACTTATGGCGTTCCGAGTCTAAAGTCTGTGCGCGAACTGATTTATAAGCGTGGTTTTGGTAAAATTAAAGGTCAAAGAGTCGCCCTTTCTGACAATGCTCTTGTCGAAGAAGCTCTTGGAAAGCTTGATGTTATTTCTATTGAAGATATTATTCACGAGATATATAATGTTGGACCTCATTTTAAAGAGGTTAGTAGCTTCTTGTGGCCTTTCAAGTTGACCTCCATTAAACGCTCTTTGATTGAGAAGAAAGCCAAACATTATAATGAGGGCGGAAGAACTGGTTTCTGTGGTGAAGACATAAATAACTTTATCAAAGAACAAGCTTAAGATCGACTCTCTTTTAGCCGTATTATAATGCCCTCGTTAAAAACATCGGAAGATGTTTTATGTATATTAGAACTAGTTTTACGGATTGGAATTTATTAATTGGAATTGTATTAAGGTATCTGGATTTAATTTGAAGATATATTTGAGTGAGTGGTCATAAAGATAGAACTAGTATTGTAAAAGCTCGTAACTATAATACATCAACTTTGCATGGAGCTCTACGTTTCAGTATCGTCTTGTGAGAAGATGCCGTGGTAGGTTTGCTCATGTTGCGTTGGTCCAAATTCAGCATCGTCAGCTACGTCGTTGTCGAATGCCATCAGTTCGGTTTCATCCGGCATACCTTCCAAAAATAGCGGGTGATTCTCTTCATCTGTTGTCTGTCTAGATGGCTTTGCAGCTGGTTCTTCGTTTCTTGGTATATCCAATGTGGAATGAAACATCCTAGAAGTCTCTGCATCCCCCTAGTATACAGTTAGAAGAATACGTTTTCATGAACTTACATTAGTTTGCCATCCTATTGACGCAGACGGTGCTTCATTTTCTAAAGCTGGGGCAGCACTGGTGTTCTCTGGAACGAGTAAACTGCTATTTGCAGTACCACTTTGCTGCCACCTTGCACCCAAAGAACTTTCATCGAAATCGTCGGGTCCCATAACAGTAGCGAGAATAAACTGAGCTTCAATCTCCATAAACTTTCCCTTATTAAATGTGAACAAAGCGGGCTTTCCTGATACACTGTAGTATGATGCGATTGACGTTCCTAGAGATTCAGCAAGCAAAACAGCAGCCTGCAAAGGTTAGCAAATGAAATCCATATGAACGATTCGTATACATACCCGAAATTCTTTTAGAGATAGCGTTATTATTATGCCTTCATTAAGGGAAACTTGCTCAAATTCTTTTCCGTCGATTGAAACTGTTGTTTGTGTAGGCTGCTTTAGGACATCTAGAGAATCATTAGAGTAATCCAAAAATTTGATATCTACCTTTGTTATGAACGACCTCTTCCGTAAAACTGGTCAGAAGGACCCGTCCTTGTACTGGCTGTATCGTCAATTCTTCTGTTTTTTGTCCAAAATGCTCAATCAAATCTTTCAGTATTTTCGAATTAATTTGCCAGTTATTATGACAAGAGGCCTTATCAAAAACAGCGTGTAATGTTTGGGTCTGTTCATATGCAATTTTGTAAGTTTTTACGACTCCTGAAGATATCGAGTCAGTAGCGTCCAACTTAATATTTAGGACATACCATGCTTGCAATTAAATTTAAAGATAACTCTGCATTCTTTTCCTGATGTAATCTGCATTTGTATATTCTCGACAACGACATTCTTTTTACTGGAAGATTCGGCTGCACCAGCGTTGGTATTGAGATTGTTGTTGACCAAGAGAGTCGATTCAAAGATTTTATTCCGAAAAATTGAAAGGATCGGCTTTATTTGCGTGCTTAATCTCACTGTTGGAGAAACAAACCCTGTAAGAAATAGAGTATCTGGATGGAATGTGAACTTATCAAAAAACTTTTTTGTGAGAGTTACCTTCCCAAATCCAGACCTAGACGAGTTCAACGTGGTTAAAATAAGCTATAAAGTTCGTTAGTCCCTAATGACTGAATTGAATATGGATTCTTCGTGGATTCATACTTGATCTTTGTTAATTTCCCAATTTACGGCATCATCAATCCTAGAAAGATTCAGAAATATTCTCGAAAGGTCCCTTAAGTTTGTATTTGAAACAACAAATTCCATAGAGCTCAATAGAGTTGCTTTTCTTCAATCGGATGCGATGCGTCTTACAAACTTCAACGCTCAACTTTTTAGCGTAGTTTTAATTAAATAATTATATATATCATCTACAAATTAACAAATCTTAAATGTGAAAGTTGATAGTTCCGTATACCCAGAAATTGTTCTGTTATAAAATAGGACGTACTTATGGACGCGAACAAAGCTACGAATGAATGTCTAATTTGACCGAACAGTATAAATAACATTCTTATATATATTTGAAGAACTTACAACAAATAAAAAAATAATAATTTATCTATAATCGGATTCTACATATACGGCTCGCAGGGTTAGTCAGCTATCACAATATGTTGAAGCAATGCACATATGTACTACTGTCTAGAATTAAAAATATTAATTTTCTTGGTACAACCAATCTTTAAGCCTTATAACTAATGAAATCAAAACTACCAATCTAACACCTTTCTCCAGTAATACCTTTTTACGAATAAGAAACCAATATTATCCATTACTTTTAAATCCCAAAAATCTTGAATATCAATAAACCATATTCCCTAAATTTTTTTGTCAGGCTGTTTCTAGCCAAAAAGAGAGAACCCGTCGTTCGTAGCTAATGAAAGCTCTTCTTCTTGTTTCTTTTCTGCATCTTCTCCATCTTTAGTATTCTCAGACATATCGATGCGTTGACCCAGAAGACTATTAAATAAATCGTCAATGTGTTCTTCGGGCCAAGATCTCACCTCGACGGGTACCATGAAATTCTGAAGCTTCTCATGGACATGATAACGTAATTTCCGTCCCTTTGACGCTTTGGTATCAACATTTTCTTTCTTTTGTTTTTGTTGTTTAGAAGCGACCCACCGAACGTTTGTATCTCTTCCAGAGTCTGCCAATCTTGAATTAATAAAGTCCTTCAACAGAGATTGGTAAAATTCCGTATCATCATAAAGGTCAGGATTAGGAGTTTTGGAACCATCTGAGCGGCTCAAACGCGAACGCTCTATTAGATCATCTTTATTCAGCATTGTTTGATCAATTTGTTGTACAACATTCTGATTTAAAGCCTTAAATTTGTTGCTTTGTGTAATTCCTTGAGCAGCTTGAACACGACTGTGCCATTTTGTTAGGGTATTATTTTTCCAGTCTTCTAAAGAGTCGTCTAAGTTATTCATTGTCGATAAAATTGACTCTAGATCCTCGGAATCCGCTTTTCTTTTCAGGCCTCTAGGTTCTATACCACTATCCACCATCAAATCAACGCGGAGTTCCATCGTTTTTTGAATGAAGGAGAGCAAGGAATTTTTAACATCATCAGTGGAAACCACAGACTCGTCTGCTTGATCATTGGAGACATTGTCTTGGTTTCCCTCGGATGTATTCACAGTGTGTGCTTGAGTAAACCCTTTTTGCAAACGTATCCGTGTATCTAGGACTCGATCGTACAATCGCATTTGTTCCTGAAGAGCAACACCCTTCTTCATATCCTGAACAGCAGAGCTTCTAATCTTATCAGACAGTCTTTGTTCTCCATGCAACATCTTTTTTAGCTTGGAAATATCTCCATCAGGAAGTGCAGCCGCTTCATTATCCTCCTCTTCGGAACCCTCATCAGACTCGTCTTCGTTTTCAGATAGAGATTGATCTTCACTACCTGCTTCATCTTCATCTCCCGAAACGCCTTCAGATACGTCCTCACCCGAGTTTTCATTTTCACTGAGAGGTTCTTCTTCCAAATCCTCGGAATCTTCCTCAGAAAGGGATTCATTATCTTGGTTTGCCTCCAAATCCTTTCTAGATATCTTTTTTCCTTTAAATCGAGGATCCAAAGCAGGTCCTTGTCTGCTACGCAGCTTGCTTGCACTTAATTGGCTTGGTTAGTTGTCATTCAATGATCTGGTTTTGCTGAACACATACCCAACATCAACATAGTGTTCTCTCCCAGCATTCTTATTCTCATTATCACTAGAATACTCTTGATCAGAGAGTGCTGCGTCTAACGCCTCTGGATCTTTCTCCACTAGAAAATTGTTAGAAAAAACAATTTTTGTGGAATTGCATACCTTCTGGAGTAGGATTCAGCATAGAAGCCAATTCATCTTTCATAAAGACTATTTTTTGTTAGTTTTTTGTCAATTTTTACGAGTTCTCATACCTTTCCCCATGGTGGTGGCCTTGTTAGTAGTGCTTGGGTCTTGGCAAATTTCCTTCGTGTTAGTCAACTCTAGTATATAGAGCAAAAGGTTAACCAACAAGGTGAATGATAGTTGGAATATATCCAAACAATATATAAATAGAAAGTAAGAAATCAAGAACCGCTTTTTCATTCATTTTCGGTTTCTAAAGTTTAAAATTCAGCGACCATTTCAATGCTAAAAGTAATACTTTACTCTGGCAAATTAAATACACAGGATGAAACGCCCTATTATGTTTTATTCATTTCCTTTTTCCTTTTAGCTGCGTTCAATCAATGAACATTGGCAAGTACAGGGAAATATTGAAAAGTTGTCATAATGGATATTGAATTAGCTTGCTAAAATGATAAAAGTCATGTTTTATGGTATGAATAGGTTTCCATTAGGCATCTTTCAGCTCAATTGGAATAGTGTACGTGCAATTCTGAAACGTAGGGATCTATAGACTATAAAATCAATGTAGAAAAACTCACTAGTGCTTATTTAGTATTCTAAAATAAATTATGAACAATATCTGGGTCATATTTTTTGTTTACATGCATGTTTATGTGTTACACGCATATGCTTGTAATAGGTAGTTGAATAATGCTTATATGCATATATGCTCTTATATATGCGTATAACGAGGTTCGAGGAGAATGGTGGACTAGGTTGTCTCACGTAGAAGAGGTAAACTAGCATTTAGCAATTTGAGGTCACGAAGGACCACCACAAACACGCGGCATTTCTGATCGTAAATAAGAGCTTTGGAACAATTTGTTCCGGAAACGCGAAAAAAATGGTGAAAAACGTTCGTTCATATCGACGTTCATCTACTACGAAACGTTCTGTGCTGGACGAAGACTCTGAACCAGAACTACCTAGCATGAGTAAGGAAGCACTGGAAGCAAATAACGTTGATAATATATCTTCGGAAGATGAACCATTAGTTAAACACGAAAAACCAGAGAAAAACACTGGGAAAGAGACTATTGGTGACGATGATGCAGCGGGAAAGAATACCAACGAAGAAACCGATCAAGATAATGGTGAGGAAGATGACGACGCAGAAGAAGAGTATGTTGTTGAAAAAGTGCTAAAGCACCGTCTGGCTAGGGTATGCATGTTTTCATTCTTGGTTGATTATACTAACAGATGATCCTTGCGCGTTTCACCCTCTAACAACGGTGAAAACAAGGGATCTGTATTAACAGAGAGGTGGTGGTTATGAATATCTATTAAAATGGGAAGGATATGATGACCCAAGTGATAACACCTGGAGTACAGAAGCAGACTGCGAGTATGTATTATCGGCGATGGAGGTCTATCGAATCAAGCGAAATTCTTGAGTGACAAGAAGAGGAAATTTAATATACTTTTTAATTCCTTATTTCTTTCTTCTTTCGATGGATTCTCTCTGCCATATTTAAATTACTAAACTAACACATGTAATAGTGGTTGCAAAGATCTCGTAGTAGCATATTGGGAAGAACGAGGTGGTCGTCCAGATGCCACTTCTAAAAGAAAACGTCTTGGTCGAGGCCGTAAGCCGGAAAATAAAGAGACTTCTGTTAAAAGCCGAAGGGTTTCTGACCCAGAACCTGCAAGACCCAGTGTAGAGCCTGAAGAAGAACACGAAGAGAGAAAAGAAGTTTCCTCGCCTACTAAGACACCTAGTCCAGAAAACCATACTGCTGAAAAAAGAGAATCTCCTCGAAAAAATGGTCATGCAGAGCCTAAAGAAAATGTTCCATCACCAAACGGACCATCTTCCTTGCCGAGGAAAGAGGAACTACCGAGTGCTAGTCCCAAGAAGAACCATTTAAAAACACCTGCTCTTCCTGAAATGAAAGAATTAACTGCGCAGCAAGTTGAAAGGTATGATACGTGGGAGGAGTTGGTAGCCAGCATAGATACAATTGAGCGGAAAGACGACGGGACACTCGAAATTTATTTAACTTGGAAAAATGGTGCTGTGTCGCATTATCCAAGCTCAATCACGAACAAGAAATGTCCTCAGAAAATGCTACAGTTTTATGAAAGTCACTTGACGTTCCGCGAAAACGAATGAAAGATGTTGCTTAGCGAATGAGATGTATAGCTTTTTCGCGGACAATACATAGGTATAGTACATTTGGACACCCTTGCTTAGAATTTTGGTTACATACATTTTTTTTCTTCACGTCATTCGTCCTTATGTTTCCGTTTGCCCTTTTGAAGTCTTGAGTAATATCTTACTGAATTATGAGAGCTTCTCGGTAGTGATCATTTAATGTTGTACATGGTGCGATATAGTGCAGAGAGACGCATGAAGGCAGTTTTATATATAATTCCTTTAATGTACCTTGAATTTAACGCTTTTTTCGTGAAATTGTCTATTTGCTCATGTAGTGACTCATTCCTATTATAGTAACTACTAAAACTAAACAAAAATGTCATATTATTTTTAAACCATGTTGCACAATTTGTTTCAATTCATTTGTTTACTAATTCATTTTTTTCTTTGTTTACTTGAAGGTGACTATTGTTTTTGATAAAAGTTTGCGATGCCGTATACTCGTACTGCGTAACACCTATTCTATCCTTATCTCATATCCAGCTGTTTTTGAACATTATATTGTAACTTGACATTTGCCATATTATTTACCTTTGTTTTTAATGTCGCTGGGGAAAAAGAAAGAAGCAAACGCAATTCTTCTAAAGTCGCTTTTGCGCGAACCAGCAAACAAAGTATGTGCAGACTGTAAACGTAATGAACAACCAAGATGGGCTAGCTGGTCCTTGGGCGTCTTCATCTGCATCAGGTAAGTGTTTCTGGCCCTGCATTTGAAATTTTCTTTGTTTAACATATATAGATGCTCCGGTATCCATCGAAGTCTTGGTGTTCATATCAGTAGAGGTACGTGAATAAAGCTAATGATTCGATTTACAGTATTCGACTAACGAGTTGTGAAGTGAAATCTGTAGACTTGGATGCTTGGACAGATGAGCAAACTGAAAATATGCGCCGCTGGGGAAACCAAAGAGCAAACATGTAAGACTAGCTCCGTTTTACAAGATTACCTAACATATACTGTAGGTATTGGGAAGCAAAATTAGCAGATGGCCATGCCCCGTCAGACAGGTAAGTTTGGTTACCGCTAGTGAATGAAGATGGGCGGGATTTGTTTTGTCCAAAAATACATGCTAGCTGGTTTCATGATGGCGAACACACATACTTACCACACTTATAGCAAAGTTTTAACCTTCATTCGGACAAAATACGAATTACGAAAGTGGGTTTTAAGCCATGAAATTCCTTCTCCCGAAACGTTGATACCGTCTGAAAAATTAAACCCATCCGTTACCTCATCAGAACCGGATATCATTAATAAATCTGAAGCTACCAGCATTCCCTCCATAGCTAAGGAGTCCTTACAATCACCAAGCGAGGCCTCCATAATAGACTTTACTTCCGGGAATAACTCAGAAAATTATCGCTTGCCGAACCCCGGCGCTTCCACGGCCGCTTCTACCCCAAATCTGACTTCTTTATCTGCAAATAGCACCTCGAGTGCTCAGGCTAATCGACAGAAAGATCTTAAATCCTCGATTCTCTCCTTGTACGCTTCTCCCCGTCCCGTATCCGCCAACTCATCGGTGTCTGCCTTCTCCAATATACCCTCGGCCTCTACCTCTGGTGCTCAAGGGTCACAACAATACGCCGGTTGTCAGTCACCTGTTTCTGGCACTTCTTTTGTTGCCGAAAAATGGAAGATGCCTCTTTTTGGCTCAACAAATGCTTATTCTCTTGCACGGGAATCAGGCATGCAATCCCAGCCTCCCCGAAGAACCCAATCTGCTATGGATAACAGTATAATGAATACCCATGATGTGTGGAAGTAGTATGCACAAACAGTCATGAGAGCTTGTTATCTTTGCTTTTTTAAACTTCTATATTTATTCTTTGCTGCTATTTTAGAAGAAACACAACAGGCATGCACGATTTTTGCATAATCGAACTTATTGACACTCTTTGAGATGCCCTTTTTAAATATGTATTCAATCACTTTCATGATACTTTGATCGTTAATAATCCCTTTCTTGCCCAATTTTGAGTTGTTGGTACAATGATCCACTTTGAAGCTCTCTTATGTATACGACATCGGCAAGAACCGCCTCATAATGGATCAAAAAAAAATTTCTTAAAAATACTTTATGAATTGGATATTAATTCTATTTCACTATACTCTTTTTACTAAGGTGAAGTTTGCATGCATGAGTAGAAAAACCTATAGATTTTAGCACTTTTTGTAAAAGAAGGCATGTACAGCTATTAGAAAATGGGAATTTTATCTTCTCTCAATTAATTGAAGACTACAAGTTATCCAAATATTAAGCTTGCTTAGTTTTTTAATTCGTTTGTTTAGAAGCATAGTAAACAACTGCTTTGTGTATCAATACATACGATAAAACGAATTATAGATAGAGACCTTTGCTAGTTCCTGCCAATTTACTTGACTTTGTTCAACGTAGATCCAATCTTTCATGAAGAAGAGTTGTGCCCATTTAACCTAAGAATAGTAAATCTCAAAATTGACGCTGTAATAACAATCCATAACGCTTTGAACCAAGAAATTTGAAATTCAGTCTTTTAAATTTATATAATATTCTAAAAGACTGTATTTCCTCTAGAATAATCGTCAGAAGAATTAAAATTTATTTGTAGGCATTTGTTTATACATTATACTAACAGAAACCATAAGATGAGACTGTATTAGAATTTAAGACAGCAATAATTATAACGAGATACCGACTATAATATAATCGATAGAGGGTCCTGTATACAATTGTTGTTACCCGATATTGATCCAATTTCTAATGAAGATAATCGTGTACCAGATGCTATACATCACCACTTATGGAAAAAGATATATCTTGAACGAAAAAGGACATCGATTCTACCAATGATTTCTGTAAGTAATGAATCAAATAAAGTTCTAACAGTAAAAGGGTGTATTCTTTTTCAATTTGAAAGGCGACAATGTCATTTGTCGGACATATCGACATGACTTGAAGTACGTATAGCAATGGACGACTTAATCAAGTAAGCAAATCTAACACAAGAAAAGGAGACACGTAACTGATGTTATCCGTATCCACGTTCTTGCGAATCCTGAATTACGAACTCCAATTGCAACATTTGGTTCCACTAGTTATGCCTATGTCAGACACGAAGATTTATATATTGTTACGGTTGCAAAAGGAAATCCAAATGTAATTATTTTACTGGAATTCTTAGAGCGTTTGATTGAGGTACTGTCTCGTTATTTTGACAAAGTCAATGAAAGTTCCATCAAGGAGAACTTTGCGTTTATTTACGAGTTGCTGGATGAAATGGTTGATTTTGGAATTGTACAAATGACGGAACCGCATGCACTCGCTCGAAATTTGACCATTAGCCCAACAAAAAAGAAAGATTCCTCTATTTTATCAATGAAGCGCTCTAGCTCTTCCCAGACTACGGCAAGTTATCCAAGTGACCAATCCAGATCTGTTCCATGGAGAAGAGCAGGTATAAAATATCGTAATAATACAATATATCTCGATGTTGTTGAACGATTAAATCTTCTCATTAGTTCTACAGGCAATGTTTTACGGTCCGACATTTCTGGGTCAGTGCATATGCGAGCTTTATTATCGGGTATGCCTGAGTGCCAATTTGGTCTTAGCGACAAATTAGACTATAAACTAAAGTATAACGATGATCGGAAAAATTTTCTCCGTTCACAAAACGATTCTGCAGCCTCTGAAGGAATTACACTCGAAGACTGCCAATTTCATCAGTGTGTGATGCTTCCTGAGTTTGAAAATGAACGCAAAATATCATTTATTCCTCCAGATGGTGAGGTTGAGCTTATGAGTTATCGCTGCCATGAAAATATTCATGTACCTTTTCGTATACATCCTATTGTTGAACAGTTATCGAAACAAAAATTAATTTACCGAATTAGTATCCGCTCAAGCTATCCACACAAACTTTCTACATCTCTTAAACTTCGAATACCTGTTCCGGAAAACGTTGTAAAGGCTAACCCTAGAGTGAATCGAGGAAAATCTGGTTATCAACCTTCGGAAAACATAATCAGTTGGAATATACCTTACTATTTGGGAGAGATGGATCTAATCTTGTACGCTGAAGTCGAATTATCAAGTACTACCAATCAACAACATTGGTCTCGTCCCCCGATTTCTCTTGATTTCAATATCCAAATGTTTGCCAGCTCTGGCCTAAAAGTAAAATACTTGCATGTGCAAGAACCATCTAACAGTAAATACAAAAGCATAAAGTGGGTACGCTACGCGACGCGTGCCGGCACATGTGAAATTCGGTTTTAGTTTTTACAAATTATTTATTGTGTACATAACAAGTGAATGAATACATTCATTTCATGTTCAGTTGGCTTAATTATTTCTACGATGGGGACGCAACATACAAAGACAAAAGTCCTACTTTGATTATTAGCCGTATATTTCAAAAATTAAGGAATAAAGGAAATGCTAAGTTGTGCAAAAGGAGAGAAGGGGGAAGACGTGACAAAGGATAACCTTTTTCAATGAATGCTTTTTAATAGACGAGATATCTTTTGCTGGGAAGTAGAGAATCCCGCATCCTTTAGCTTATTCAGTTCTTCATTAACACTTTTCATGTCAGGTTTTTCCAAAACCTTGGGATATCTGCTCAAAGTTTGAGCACTCGTGCCATCTGGCAAAGTATCACCAGCTTGCCACTCTCTCAAATCTTCTGGAAGTTTTGGATAAAGAAATGGCTCTTCCATTTCGACAATTGCGCGTTTAGTAGCTTGTTCTCTTCGGACTCGACCGTATTCGTCCCGGTAAAGCTTTCCTTGATAAATGTTGGTTTTCACAGAAAGGACTTTGAGGTTATAGACATGCAACAAATAGTCCCGGACATCAAATTTATTCACATTCAACGGAACACGAAATGCAGCAAAGTTTGGCGGCAAATTCAGACCTCGGTAGAGAATAAAAGGTATGTTAGGAAAATACACCAAACGCTTTCCGGCTACTTTACTCATCTTGTAGTATCAAATAAGGTATAATAAAAATCTAAACAAAATTGTATCTTGTTTATTACACGCAAAACGGACACGAATCGGGATCCTGTTTTGTCAACCAAAATCGGCTTCTAGGAAAAGATTGACACGAAAAAATTTGTCAATAAAAGAATATTTCCCACTATTGTTTATTAAAAATACAAATCAAGCCGAACGACGAAGAATTTGACTACCTCGTCAAATTTAGGTGAATTGTAAGTAGGTAGAACAGACTGACTGAGCAGCTAACCATGGTAAAGGTATCTCACGTTTGACGATCAGAATACTGAACAGAAGTTTGTTTTTTCTTTTTACTCTTCAAAATCAATTTTTTAAAAACAGAAAACTTGAAATATGAAAAAAGCACTAGGATGATACATAAAAGCTTTTATGTCCTGTGAAAAACTTAAACATTTGTCCCAATTCTTCTCACCTCATGTTGTAACAAAACAAAACAAAAACTATAGAGAACAAATCAGTAAAATCATCTTTAAAATAGAAAATACTCTTCATCTGAAATATTTATTTACTAAGCTCTAATATTTTACACCACGCTATTTCATTTATCGATTGTGAATGTTTGTTAATCAATTTACAAATTACGTTAGTATTCGATATATACATCTTTCAACATAAACTAAAATATCGTTGCCACTCATTATTCGCGTCTCTGTAGAAAGTAAGACACGCAAACTTCTCCCTACAACTGAACACTTGTCCTTTGCTCAATGTCTGGATTGCAGGCAGTTGACGAGGTAGATATTGCCGGTTCTTTGGCGCCTACGCCATTGAACTCTAAGCCTGATAGCCTTGGCGCAGGAATTGCAGACTCTTCCGAAGGAACCGAAGAAGCAAACAATGAGCCAGAAAACGAGGACGACGACGAAGCATTCATTGCTTCCAACATTTTAAAATCGAATAGAAAAACAAAAGGAAAAAAGCTTGGTGGCAAAGCTTCAAACTTTCAGGCAATGGGTAAGAAGAATGATGGTAGATGAATTTTGTGGAAGGGTGATGTTGCTTTTTTTTTCATTGCTATGTTTTTTCTATTAGAAAATCATGTAATTTTAAAAAAACAATGGAACAAACATTGCTAATATCCGTGCATTTACCGATTTTCTTGACCCCTTCAGTGACTAACAGAGGTTTAGGATTGAGTCAGAATGTCCTTCGTGCAATTATTAAAAAAGGATTTAAGGCTCCTACTCCTATTCAAAGAAAGACCATTCCTTTGGTTTTGGAAGGACGCGACGTAGTCGGTATGGCTCGTACCGGTTCAGGTAAAACGGCCGCTTTTGTTATTCCAATGATTGAACGGCTCAAGTCTACCTTAGCACAGTCAGGTACCAGAGCAATAATTTTGTCTCCGAGCCGTGAACTTGCTTTGCAAACCATGCGAGTTGTTAAAGATTTCAACAAAGGTGCTGACCTTCGGGTTGCTGCAATTGTTGGTGGTGTTAGTCTTGAAGAACAATTCAGTATTATGACTTCGAAGCCAGACATCATCATTGCTACTCCTGGTAGATTTATGCATCTTAAAGTTGAAATGAAATTAGAACTCAATGCAGTCGAGTATGTAGTGTTTGATGAGGCTGATCGTCTTTTTGAAATGGGTTTCGCAGCTCAGCTTACTGAGATTTTACATGACTTGCCCTCTTCTCGTCAAACTCTTCTATTCTCTGCTACTTTACCTCGCACTCTTGTTGATTTCGCTAAAGCCGGTCTTCAGGATCCCGTCTTGGTGCGTTTGGATGTTGAATCTAAAGTTTCTTCTGATCTTCAAAGCGCCTTTTTTTCCGTCAAGACGGCTGAAAGAGAAGCAGCTTTACTATACATTTTACAAGACGTTATCAAGTTAACGCTTAAGCGTGATATAAAGCCCGTGGTTTCTATGAGTTCCGAAAATCCCAAGAAACGTAAAAGGATCATGGAAGCTGTCAATCAAGGTAAATATTCTGGTTCTTCAGATGCTACACTTGTGTTTGTACCCACCAAGCACCACGTTGAGTATATTTCCAATCTACTTGTTCTTGCCGGTTATGCAGTCTCTACCATTTACGGCTCTTTGGATCAGGACGCCCGTACAAATCAGATCAACAACTTTCGACTTGGTTACACCAATGTGCTTGTTGTAACCGATGTAGCCGCTCGTGGTATCGATATACCGCTTTTAGCTAATGTTGTTAATTACGATTTTCCTCCCCAACCGAAAGTTTTCGTTCATCGTGTTGGTCGTACTGCTCGTGCTGGTCGAACTGGTTGGGCTTACACGCTAGTCCGTTCTGAGGATGCTGGCTACTTCATGGACTTGCAATTGTTTTTAAACAGGGAAATTGTAACCACTAATAAAAAGGTGAAAACTGCAGATGATTGTGACTTTACAAAGCAATTGGTTTTGGGAAGTTTACCAATGGCCTCTGTCTCAGAATTATTTGAATGGGTTCGACGAATTCTTGTTGAAGATGTTGAGATTGAGCAATTATCCAAAGTAGCTGCACGAGGTGAAAAGTTATACTTTCGTACAAGACCCGCATGCAGTCCTGAAAGTGCAAAACGGGCAAAAGAGCTAGCGAATACTAACGGTTGGAAATCAATAAACCCCTTGCTCGGTAATGCAACGAATATAGAAGCAGATTCACAATTTAGCGCTCTATTGGCGAAGGTTTCTTCCTTCCGTCCTTCTGAAACCATTTTTGAGATTGGTCAACGTGGACATCATCGCTCTGAAGCTGGCGAAATTATGCGCCAGCGAAGAAGTAAGATTAAACCAAAAGGCCCTCAAAATGGTATGGTTGATAAAGACGTAGTCGATGATACGGAAAGTCCAGCCATTGCAAATGATGAACCCGAGCTCTCTGAGACTGAACTTGAAAACACTTTTGAAACTCCTCAAAGTTTGAAAAAACAACAAAAAGAGTCTCATGACTATCGTGACAAAGAGTATTACATGTCTCACTATGCACCCAAAGAGAATATTCAAGAAAATGGATATGCCATTAATTCTGGTGAAAACTTCTCGATGGCAGCCCGTCATGCTATTCTAGATTTGACTACTGATGATGGATTCAGTCAAACGAACAGTGGTGGACAACGCTGGGACCCCAAGAAGAAGAAATTTGTTAATACTCGTAACGACGAAGATGGTTCTAGAGGTGTTAAGATTATTCGCGGTGAAAGTGGTGTCAAATTACCAGCTACGTACCGCAGTGGCAGATTTGAGGCTTGGAAGTCTAATAAAGCACAAGGCAGTAATAGTTCCATGCCATTAAGCGATAATGGTAATAAACAGTTCAAGCATAAACAAGTTAAAGCACCAAAACCCGCTGACAAATATCGTGACGATTACAAAGTCCGAAAGAATAGAGTCAAGGAAGCCAAAGAAAAGGGTATTGGTGTTACGGTTGGTAGTGAGCTTAAGTCAGCTTCCCAAATCCGAAAGGACCGTGAACTTAAAAATAAAAGAAAAGCTAAGACTGCTCGTCCATCCAAGAAACGCCGTTAGAAAAGGATGGGTTTGTTTTAATAACTTTTGGATGCTTATAATTATTTTTTTGTTAAAAGGTGTACTTTATGGGTAAAAAAACAGGACATATTGGTAAATAGGGAATCTTGGATGATGAATAAATTGATATCAGCATTAAATATTTATTAAAATGTAGCTGCTCGTAAAGAAGGGAGAATGTGATTACAAAGGTTTTGCAGAAAATTTCCCGGAGGACGGATTAATCGCCTCTACTTTTAGACGCTTGGATATATTTATGGACTGACCGGTATGAGTTGTCGTTTTGAAATGAGATCAAATCAAGACACCTCGACAGGTAAACCGCAATATCTTTTGAGGCAGCCAATTCAGGGGATTGGGATAGCATGTCTTCAAATATATTTGATAAAGCGTAAATTGCGGCTCGCTCATTTTTACTTTCGGCCACTAACCGAAAAATATGACAGTACATATCCTCGTCTAGCAAAATGCCAATGTTCGTTAATTTACTCCAACGAATCCATACATCTTTCCACCGATTGTATTTTGCAAAAACGTTAAGAATTAACATGTATGACTTCACGGTCATACTTATGCCGTGACGATACATAAGCTGTTCAGTTTTATAGATGCGAGGATCAAGATAATGAAAATCGCTCGTCTCAACCATGCATGAACAAATTAGACATTTGGACAAGATCCTTCTCAACTCAGTAATGTCAATAGGGGTCGTTTTCTGAATAGACGTATACAATGAGGTTAACAGTTGAATCCTATGACTGACAAGCTTTCTTGACGATTCCAAAGAATTAATGGACGGAGGAGCCGAAAGGGCTACGGCAGTTAACAAGGTATTCACATCTTGCACAGATACCTCAGAAGCCAGCCTGTCTAGTAGACTCTTGACATGATCAGAGAAGGATTCCAAAGAAAAACGGTCATCGTATGCAAGATACATCCTTCTTGCTTCTTCGAATGGATTTAAAGATTTTGTGAAAGATGCATTTTCTTTAGCGATTGAGTCGTTACGCATGCAAGATGTATGAAACTTTCTTCTATCTCCCGGAGAAGTACGGCGTTCAGAACTAATTTTCTTCTTATTCACTTGACGGAAGGAAGTAGAAGAAGAATCTTCATTCTCATGGTTTTCAGATAAAATCTGTTGTAAATCTTGATCAATAGTTTCTAGCTGATAGAACTCTCGTGCTTCTTTTGTAAATAAATGGATAATTACATTATAATTTTCAGGATGAATACATGTCCAATTTGTTTTTTGTGTGGACATCTTGTTATGCCAAGCTTCAGGACGTTTTAAGGCTCTGCGATTCAAAATTCTTTGTCGTGATAGATTAGGAAGACCCTGAATTTGAACCGTGCCAATTTTTAAGTCTTTTAGTTTTTGGGAGATGCCTCGGGTTACGGATATAACATGACCATCGTCGTTACATGTACCAAGAAGCATCAAGTCTGAAGTGCTCCAAGGTTGATCAGCGTTGGGACGTATAAACTTCAAATCGGAGACTAGATATTGATTGGACAAGGCTTTTAAAACTTCTTGAAGGAACTCGGGAGCCGCTTCTGGTAAAGGTGGTATTTCTGATGTGAATACATTTCTTTTCGGAAATGTCCTCTCGGCATATTCCACGTACCAAGGCCGGATAACCCCCTCTGGTGATTTTTCTAACTCAGAAGGCTTTGCATCTAAAGCTGGATTGTCTTGAGGTCCAGCGTCTGACTTTGAAGAAAAAAACCGATAGGATAAATGCCGAAGAGAATAACCATGTATGCGACACGCAAAATGCGAAGAAATGCGAAAACTTGATGGAAAGCTTTTCATATTGCTAAAAAGGTATCTTCAAATGATTGAATAGCCGATCTTGTTTTAAGCAAACTTCATATGAGTGTGAATACTCTCAGAAAGTCGTTTATTAAAAACAAACAGTGTCTTCAAGAATATATCTTTTCTTTCAAATCCTCTTTACTATTTAACTGTACGCACGTCTAGTAATGATAGAACCCCAAAATGAAACCGCGTACAACCAAAATACTTTGCTTCTGTACTGATTCAAAGAAACAAATCATAAGCTGGTTTCCATACGTAAAAATTCCTTTATATCCTTCAAAACAAACCTTTTTGAGTTATAATTCGGTTTGTTTACGCTTTTTTTCACTAAACAGGTTTTGTTTCCACGTAAATAGAAGGGCACTAGGTATAACGAGATTTGGTGCTCTCACTTTACTAGTTAGTGTGTTTTAGTGTATTTCAAAAATAGTTCTTCTTTTAATTTAAGAAAATGAAACATTACTTCTTTGTTTTATTACATTCAATAGAGGCTCCATTTATCAACCATAAACAATGCTTTAATACTCTTAAAAATGACGCCGAAAAAACCCGAAGGACCCAATTCACCATTTATTTTATTAGAGGCTTTAAAATATACACCATTAGTTTCGTCTATACCTCTTAGCAACGGTAAGTGTTGAACCAAGACGCGTATGCTGACGCGAAAATAGGTACTGAAAATGCAGTTCCTCCAAGGTCGGTAGCAAGCAATACACCTTTATGCATGTCCCCAGAAGAAAATGGATTAATGCAGCGATACTTAGATCTTTTGGAGCCAAACATGCAAGATGTGTCTGACGTGCAACAGCTTCAATTTTATAAAGACGCGCTCGCTCCCATGCTGGAAAATGTTCCCATGCCTAGCATACGCATTCCTACATCTAAGCAACCCAATGACGATTCATCTACTTTTCCAACTTCTTTGTTGAACCCTTTAACAGAGTCCTTACTGCAGCCTTCTGAGGTTGAATTTGTTCCCACAGATGTTAACTTAAGTGCATCTTCATCTTTCACTGACTCAACTTCTGCATCTGTAAGTCCTTTTGTTTCCAATAAGGATGCTCTCAGAAACTCAGAGGTTCCTCGAAGTCCCTCGACAGCTCGAATTCTTAGAGCTGTTGAATTTAAAAGCCCTAGTCGAGCATTTTCACTTACATCTACACCTAAAAAACGTCAGATCTCAGAAAGTGGAAGCGTCCCTAGTACTCCTTCTTCGAAAATTCAAAGGCTTCAGGATGTTATAGAGAAGCAAGTGCGTGATACCCAGTTGGTTTTGGATGGCATCCTACATACGGACTCAAAAACCTCTGAATGTTATGTATCCTTCACAGGATCCAACGTTAAAATATTATCTGCGGAATGTATTGAGAGGATATCTATTTCCTTGGCAAAGTTGAGCTCATTAGGGGATTGTAATAAATTACTCAAAGAAGAAGATGCCATTTCTCTTAAAATGATCTTGGAATCGAGTCTGAAAAGTTTGGACTCTGTAAACGATTCTGTTGAGGATGCCGATGATGATCTAATATATTCCAAAGTTGATTATTTATTAAAAAATATATCTCTCATATTCCAAGAACTCTATACGCTGCCTTCATTTAAAAAGCTGCAAAACGAGGAATCCTTTTTATTTATCCTTGATACCCTTCATTCCTTAATTGAGTATTTTTACTTAAAGACAATGACTAGCGTTGATATGGGCATAATTGAAGGCTTCGAGGAATCTAATTATCGTTCATTTTTATCCCTTACCCAAAAGATTGCTCATGCATTTACTCTATTGTCCAAAATTGTACATACTATTCCTTTGTCTGAAGCTGTTGTTATCAAAATTGTCTTTCTGTCCATGAAAACGATTACAGTGGATTCTACAATGAAAGAAAAACCATCTTTAATTCAAAATCTTCCATTGGACATTCTTAAAGTTCCCCTGTTTGATACGCTTCAGTTCATTTTCAACTTATACCCTGCTCAGCGTGAATTTGTGCTGCAAGAAGTACTTGCTAACTTTGCTCTGTTACCTACTGCTCGATCAACTTCTAGAACCTATAAACTGTCAAATGGAAAATCAGTTCAGTTGTATTCCACTTTACTGGTTCGATTGCTTCAGGCATGTACTGTAAGGCATCTTCCAGAGGATTCATCGTTCACGACCGATGACCCCGCAAAGGATTTAGTCAACTCTGAGAGTTGTCAATCCCATCTGAGATCTGTAAGTTCTTAATTTCAACATATAACTAATTTTTAGGTTGATGCTTCACTCTCTAAATCGAGACATGAAGAGTATAGAGTCGCAAACCATATCGTTGGTTATTTACTTGAAAGGTCGTTAAGGCAAACGAGATCTGATATAAATAATTCATTTGTAACATTGACAAGAATTATGCTAGAAGATTTGCTTAACATGCTTACTGTACCCGAGTGGGTTGGCACAGAAACCCTAGTTAGACAGTTCGCATTGAATCTTATTATGATGATAGTGAAAGAAAAGAACTCTGTTACCACAAAGAACACCGCTCTAGATTTTTTCAGTGTCATTGTAAATAAACTGTTGACAACATTCGATATATCTCTATTCGAAAAATATGACCTGCCGGTACCTTCGAATTTTAATGATCCAAATTGTTTCTTAAGCGGCGTACCTCGTTATGAAGGCATTACTTCGACTTGTCTGGCGTATCTCAACACTTTGTGCGGCAAGGACGATTCTCTTGAGGTAAGATTTTTTACATTCTGTACTTGCTAAACGTTTAGAATATTGTTCCGTATACGCTGAATCAATGGATCTCTTTTCTCTTTCAGATTAGAAAGGCTTCAAGTGACCCAGAATCCAATTACCTCATTGACAAAGTTCTTTTGAAAAGCTCAAACTTGAACATGGATTCCATTATGGATTCAAACGTTTACACAGACCATGAGATTATTCATGATTATTTTGTTCTTTCTTTATATCGTTCTTCTTTATACTTGAACTTGAAATTTTTTGTATCACTAATTATTGGATTTCTTGACAGCCCCCAAACTAGTTTACGAACGAAGAGTTTAAGGATCATCAGCCAAATGAAGTCTATTCCAGCTATACTTCATGCACACCCAGAAGTTTTATCTCAGGTAATTTCTAAGGTAGCTGATCCGTCCGCTTTTGTTCGAGATACTGTCTTGGATTTGTTGAGTACATACATGATGGACTTCAAAGAAACCGTTAACCAGCTATACGTATTTGTCGCAGCTGGGGTGTCCGATAGCTCTGTAAGTGTTCGGAAGCGCGCAATAAAACAACTTGCAGATATATACGAAGTTACTAGTAGTATAAACATTCGATGTGATATTTGCATAAAGTTACTATCGAGGATGAATGATGAGGAAGAGAATATTACCGTAAGTTAGCAAGAGATGTTGCATGTATACTAACATTGAAACATTAGGAATTAAGTCTTCACACCCTCGACTCCTTGTGGTTTAATAACGCTTACTTATCTATTGATCCTTATAAAAAATATGATGAGTTGAGCTTTCTGGAAAAGCAAAAAATAAAAGTTCACTACCGCTCATTACTAAAGCTTTCTTCAGATCCGACACCCGCATTGCATGTTTCTCTGGTAACGACATTAAAGAAAATGCTTACGTCAAAAGAAAACGAACTAAGCAAAGACTTTTGCTCACGCATTTGTTTCCTCCTTTCCTTTTTATTTACCTTATTAATCGAGGTAGCAACGGAGGACGAGGGTGATAGTTTTGAAGTGGGACTTTTACATGAAACAATGAGTACTCTTTTTGTTCTTTCTCGTTCTTTTCCTTTTCTATTTCATTACTCGCAACTACAAGTTCTCAAACCATATTTGAAATCGGCTTCAACCATTGAAGAGCAACGGTTATTATACTACGTTGTAGCCATTTTTCGACAAGTTCTACCTCGTCAAAAAGATATTCCAGAAGTGTTTTTGCGTAATCTCGAAGCTACCATGTTTCAAAGACTTACCAAGGCAGGATCTGCCACATTAAAAGAAATGATACCTTGCTTATGTTATCTATTGAGTCACCTAAATGATGATCAAAGGCTTTATAAAATTATAGGTTCTTGTATAAGAACACTTGAAGAAACGAGAAAGAATGATTTTTCTTCATTGAAGGCCTTTCGTTTAATAGAACTTATCGGACTATTTGCTAGGTTTGGAAAACTTGAAAAAGTAGAAGCCGATTGGACAGGAATTTTTCCTTCCAGTAAAGGCGAGAGCAGCAATGTTTATGCGCTATTGCTTGATTATATGGATCAACTTCTTGCATCGTCTAGTGATGAGTTGCGTATACATGTAATTGAAAACATGACAAATGTTGCCTTAGCCCAACCCACGTTGTTTACTTCTCCAAAATTGCTAAACATTTTAGACAAAATTTTTGAAGAAAACAGTGTTGATTGTGTCTCAGTTATTTTTAGATCATTCTTGGAACTTTTAGCAGCTGATGAGGATCTCATTACAGAAGCCGATGAAAAACTGGAAAGTAGAAACCAAAAAAATCCTAAGCGCGAACAGGTGAATGTAGACATGCTTAAAGGTTTTACAGAAAAACAATGGACCGAAGGGTAAGCTCGCACTGTTTTTGATAATACTAACTCTGTTAGCGTGAGTGCTTGTTTAATGCAAAAATATTTATCAAATATCTTGGATTCTTGCTTTTCAAAGGAATTAAGTTTTGCTCTTCTCGCTTTGGAGATATTACAACATATTATTCACCAAGGACTTGCGAATCCCAGATTGGTAAGTTGTACGTTTGGGCATACGATATCTAACGCCATTAGTGTTTTCCAGTTATTGTCGCCTTGGAAGCTACTGAAGTTAAAGAGGTAAAACAGGTGGTTATCAACTTACATACAGAGTTGCTTCAAAAACACGAGTCCCTAGTTGATGGATTGTATGCGCAAGCAGCAAGTTTAATGTTTTCTTCCAAAAGTTTCCCAGAAAATTATGTTTGTACTATCGAGGATACTTCCGCATTTCAAGACATGTATAACGTTGTACTATCAACGAAAAACACTAGATCAAGAAGGAAATTTATAATGCAAATGCTGAAACTTTTAGAACATGAAAATGGAAATTTAGCTAATATCTCACACGAAAAGATTCTGTTTTTTAATTTCTGTTGTTCGGCAATGGGTGGAATTAAATACTTGAGCCTTGACGAGCCGTTAATGATTCTTCAAGTTATTGATACCGTATTAGCAACGATTGGACCAACCATTACTGAATGGATGAAGGGACATTTTGAAGAGCAATACAAATATTTTTCAGGAGTCCTACTTTGCAATTTCATCCACCTAAAACGATACCTGAAGTCTGTTTATACTATAACAGATGAAAAGGTACACAACTTTGATGCTAGCAAAACGTTCCGAGATAAGAAGGTTCCACTCAGAAACAACGGTCTTAAGACCGAGTTATTACATCCAGACAGCAAGAGAGAGGATGTAGCAAATATGGTAAGTGAAAATGAGATCAATTCAATTCAAGCAAGCGCTAACCTGATCTTTAAAAGTGTATCCAAATGTTTGAAGATGAGAATATATCAACTGATCCTATCGTGAAAGACGATTTAGATGCTCCGGAAGAAGTACAGCCAGGAGAAGCAGGAGTGAATGAATAGAAAAAGCACATCAGTTTTTGTTCAGTTTTCCCAATTTACGATCTTTAATATCCATTCAATATGGATCCTTATTTATGGTTTTATTTTCTGCGGTATTATTTCTTTATTATATTACAATTTACTTTTTCGCTTTTTAAGTTATTTCGTTTGCATCAGTCTAAATATATTCGGATATCATCCTTTTTTTATGTGTTCAGCTATGGAAGCTTCACTGAAAAGTTCATTACACTGTTCTACATTTCATGATATTTTTCACTTTCATATGGCTTCTCATGGCTCTACGTAAATGGCTTCAAGGACCGTTATAAAGAAAGTATTAATAATGAAAATAGAATAATCACTTACATCTTGTACTATATATTCTGTGGAAATGCTTATATGGTAGCGCGTCAAGAAAAGCCCACCACAGCGACGATGAACAGTTAATCAAACTTCAATGCACAAAAATCAAGAAAAGTAATTTATTTTAGAAATATTAACTAATAAAAATCAAAGAGAAATTCATTGAATTTTGGTTGAATAGCTTAAGAGTGTTTTGGTGTTGTATCGCTATTGTAATATTACAAGACCATGCCTCAGGACCACACATCCATCACTTAACCTAAACCAAATAGAAAGACAACATAATGGAAGCATTGTTAGCAGTCCAAGGAAAGGATTTTATACTTACCGCTTCTTCTGGATCAGCAGTACGTGGAATTACTGTCCTAAAGTCCGGAGATGACAAGAGCGAACAGTTGAATAGTCATAATTTGATGTTATACTGTGGTGAAGCCGGAGATACTTCGAACTTTGCAGAATACATTTCAGCAAACATCAATTTATATACTTTAAGAAACAACTTAATTTTGAGTCCTGAAGCCACAGCATCTTTCACTAGAAAACAACTCGCTACTTCTCTTCGCTCACGCAAGCCATACATGGTTAATCTATTATTAGCTGGATACGACACTGAAAAAGAAGTTCCCCAACTTTATTGGATTGACTATTTGGCGACTTGTGTTCGTGTTCCTTATGCATGCCAGGGATACAGTTCTTTCTATTGTTTGTCTTTGTTTGACCGTTACTACAAGCCAGATCTCTCGCTTGATGATGCCATTCACATTATGAAATTATGTTTTGATGAACTGCAAAAACGTATGCCTATTGACTATAAGGGATTTATCTGTAAAGTTGTTGGCAAGGATGGTATTCATGAAATTTCCCTTTAAAATAAAAAGCCTTTACATGCTAGAATGAATTACCATTAACGACCCTCATATATCTCAAATGTACAAAGCTTTGCAATGGATTGGATCAACCCTTCTTGTCGCGTTATGTTTAGAATTCCTAGCTGCATGTTCCGTTCTTTTACTATTCTTTTTCCGACTATTTTATGCTTCAAAGTGTATATTTTGTATTCCCAGCAGTGTTTTTCGATATTTGATAAATGTTAAGTTAAAGCTACTTTGTAGTATTTGTGAAAAAACATATGTAGATTGTGCTTGTGGAGTATTGAAAAAGTAAATTTACCAGCTATTGGAATGAAGTCTTTGTGTACGTATCCAATCAAGGAATTTGTTACATAATGAAATGTATGGTGAAAATAGCATTGTACAACGGTTTGTAAAATTAATAATTGACTGCAGTAGGTTTGGGGATGTAGAAATGAAACGGTGAAAAGAAATTGAACATGATAATATATGTTGAATCAAAATGCTCCTGTATAGTTAAGCCAAAAACAGCCCAGAATTTAGTTCTCCCTTCGTTCAAGAGTATAGGCGACATCACCTCGAGCCATGTCCAAAAGCCGCTTGACTTGCTGAGCAGGTTGTGATAGCAAAGAAAGAAGACTTGCTTGTAAATCTTTATGAGAGGGGATTTTAGATATTGAGTCAATTTGAAAGTAATCAAACCCTTCGGATTCCAATCGACCACCGAGTAAAACCATTTTGCTTTGATATCTTTTCAATGCAGTTAGACATCCGCGAATGCTTTCGGGTGCTACATTTGGTCCCAGAGCAAAAACGGCAAGGGGACCAGCAAACAAGTCATCGATGTCAAGCTTGATACGCTTGGCATTCTTATGAGATGCCACAGTATTAGCCGCAGAAAGATCGACACTGCCGTCGGCGCCCTTTGGCATGCTTTCGTATACGTGCAACGCATGTCGGAAAATAGAGCCGGAAATTATTTTCAAGCTGGCATCAGGAGCATGCTTTTTTAGTTCATTACGAAAATTTCGAGACTCAGAAGGAAGAAGATTGTTATGTTGTAAGAGCAAAAAGTTCGGAGATTGCTGTAGCAATGACACGTATTGGGAATGCAAGACTGATTTACGCAGTTCAGGAGATTTAAAAGAGTTCAGTGCAGCACCTGTATAATTTGTTAGCAATGGCTGTTAAATTTTGAATTTTCCATACGTGTTACCATAGAACACTTCATTCTTTATGAACGGCCTTAAAGATACTAGGGGATGTATTATATTAGTTTTTAAGAAAGATATAACATCAAAAAGTGAGCTTCTTGATGATTTTGGGTGAGTTCAATTGACTTCCTTAGTTTAGGCACTGACTCCTTAGATATTGTGAAAATAGGCAGACACAGTAAGTAGTAGTTTAAGGCAGATGGGAATGCTCTGCCAAGTCACTAAAACTTTCAGAAAACAGTAAAATTATAACATTAGAAGAAAAGGAAATAAATTAAATTTTAGAACCCAAAGATGATCTATTCCAGATGTTTGCCAAACGCCCTGAACTGAGTAATGATTGTATAGTACGGAGGATATTAAGTACTTATTTATTAAGTAAATTCTCTAATCAAGTTTAGATATAGTAGTAACTACGGTGGATTCTACTTTATATTCGGCAGGGCAATTTGAGTTGACTTTAGTTACTACATAGTGCTCTATTACAGAAGTTCACGATCAGTATATTTTAGGTTGATAAAGACAAGATGGAGTAAAAGGCTTTATAATTTTTGAAATAAAGGAAAGGTGCAGGTGCTTCCAAAATGATCACTGGCATTTTTTTTTTTCTATTGTAAAAGTTCGATCTAATTGTACCATTGCTAAAAAGAGATAATTTCTGTTATTGAAAGAAACATCATGACGAAGTAATATGTGCAAGCAGCGATCCTTCGTATATTTTTCCTTGTAGCAAAGAGCCGCCTTTCTTCGGAACCCTTTGTACTGTATGCTCAGAATACCCTAAAATCCATTCTATTCCGATGTCCCAATGAAAATCACTAGTAACAAATCGTACTAAATTTCTTCTTCGGAGAGAAGCATGTTTGGTATTCCTTCGAAAACAGGATATATATGACCACAGTTTCCACAGGTCATTTTAGCCTCTGTAATTTCAGTCTTCTTCTGTTAGCAACTAATTACAAACATCAGTGATTTGCTTACCTCTAGTAAAACATTATGAAGTGATTTTAATAGAACTTCATCTGATTCCTCCGTCAACTCTGGCTTCTCCTCGGGAAGACTGTTATTTCCCAACTATGAAAATTCGTTAGTCATTATCAAAAAAAAAAAAAGAAAAAAGAAAAAAGAAAAAAAAATTGTCTAGAAAAACATAGAAATGTTGGAGTAATGCTCAAAAATCCCCATGATATTGACAATGTACACCAACAAGTCAAATAGGCTGTTGTCCCTTCCAATTATCTTACCTGTCTTGTACTAATTAATAAAGCATTCCAATCAACTCGAGGAATAATATTGCGTAAAAATTCAGGTTTCAGCTCCATTTGTTGGATAGCCAACTTGGCATCTTCAATCTTTAAAGGAAATGCTTCAGCGGTGCTGCTGCAGCTCTTGTTTGAGCAGGTAAGAAAATTAACTAAACATTCTTGTTAGGAAACAAAATCATAGTAACCATTCTTCTATACCAGTCAACAATTTCATTTTTAAAGCAGTTTGTTATGTGGAAATGAAGAATACGAGGAAAAAGTAAATCGTTTTAAAAAAGAGTCCCGATAATTAAACTTGTCTTCCTTTTAAATGTTTTATAAATAACGCTCAAGGGCTAGATAGTGAAAATATACAGGATTGAAAAAATTTTGGAGAAATGTCAGGTTAGTGAAACCAGCTGCGAAATCCTTAGGCATTCAAATCCATACAAACTCCAACAAGATTCTCTACTTTTTTCCGGCTTCATACTTTTGACAGGTAGAAAAATATATATATATATATATATTACAACATCTGAACAGAAAAAATTTCTTGCCTTTTATGAAAGAGCAATTTTATGATTTTGGTGGTAAAGTATTTCAAGCTGTATAGCCTAGTTTAATAATAATAATGAATTAAAAATCACTAGAACTCTAGTTTAAATTTTCGACTTGATAAATACGAAACTGTTTTGTACTATAGCTAGCAAAAGGAGATGCCCTAGTTGTTTACGATACATGAATCAAGATGCCCATCCTCATATATTTTCAAAATACAAAATACTAAATAAAAAGATAATCTACTCAGATGCAGAAACACCAGCATGTTCTCTACCACCCTTCTTGCTGGTAGCTAAGGTATAGTTAGAAAGGGGCTGGTCCATAACTTGCAACATGTATTGCAAGCTAGAACTCCATTTAGCAAGTCTCTCGTGTAAAGAGATCCACTCGTGCTTTCCGAAAACACGGTAAGAGCTTCTGTGAATTACGAAAGTTTGATTAAGTTGTGACATGCGACCTTCGACGAGACCAGCGCGAATGACATCGATAATCCAGAGTTCAACTTCACTTTCATCAGTTTGGAGTACCTTAGCAATGTCCTTGTAAGATAAGACATTATTGGGAGCTTGGGTAGCGAGAGAAGCAATGGTCAAAAGCTTCATTTTACGAGTAATGGCCTCTTGGTCAAACTTTTCTTGTTCGCAGTAAGAACGGTTGGTATCAATCCAAGAGAGGAAGTCTTCAATCATACCACCAGACAAAATGCCGAGCAATTGTAAAGTAGCTTGTTGGAGTTGTTGGATAGCAGGTAGGGTGACAATGTCGTCGTAGAAGAAATATTTGGGGCTGTTGACCGTACGTTGTACTAATTCACGGACTGCTTCGTCGGTATTGGAAGGAGCCATCTTGACTGCCTCTAAGAGGAAAGCAAAAGATTGCTCTTCATCGTAAGCTTGAATGGCTTTTGAAACAAATATGTTAAAGGCGCGCTGGTCAGAAACGGGCACGCCAGCTTGGTGGAGCCATTCAGGGAAATAAACAAAGTAGGGAGAAAGCAAGTGGTAAAGATTAAATCTTGTAGTGATAGTTACAACACTGTTTAAGATGTGTAAACGGGCATGTTGACGATCTTTGATGGAGGCATTAAACAGAGTGCTGAGTACACTGAGGACAAGAGGAGCAAAGGAAGAATTTTGTTCTACGATAGACTCCAAAACCTGGCAGAACTTGACAACTTGTTCTTCATACACAGTCGATTCTTGTAAGAGACTAATGAAGACATTCATCATAGGTTCAAATTCTAATGTATGTTAGTGTCACTGCTTTAAAAAGTTTTTTTTTTGGTAGGAAAAAAAAGGTGAATAAAACCATTCTAACCGATTAAAGACGCTTACCCTTTTCAGGAATTTGAGAAAGCAACGATAACCGGCTTAAAAGAAAGCTCAAAGTTTCATTGACATTTTCGGAAGCTAAAAATTCCTTGCATTTTTCAAAGACATTTTTTTCTTGATTGGCTTCTAGTTGATCTAAGAAAACAGCCAATTCTTCCACCTATACCTCAAAATTAGCCAAATTTTTTCCCAAAAAAAAAGATATCGCTTTTAAATCTTCATACCTGTTCTTCTACGGAGGAATCTACAACCAAAACAAAATCAGAGGCTTCCATCTCTGCACGAAAAGATTAATTTGCAAGTAAAATGGCAAAAGTTCGTGGTTGGTGGTTGTTGGTAGGAACGCCTGGCGCGCAAGTGGTGTAGCAGTACGACGGCCCTAGCAGGTGTTGGTGGTGAAGGTGGAAAAGAAAAACATGTTACCTAAGGAAGAGACCGAATAAAACAAAGATATCCTTAAAGTCGATGACCTGCCAAGAACATGCTTGCAAACAGAATCCTCAGAGCAAGGTCTATTTGGAAGGGTAAGAAGAGAAGAAAGCGGAGAATAAGAGGATAAAGGAACTAATTTGGGATAGGGCCAAATGTTGTCGATTTCGGCGTGGATTTGGGGGAAGCTATAAAATCGCAAACTCCCGTTAAGACCATGGTGCGTTCAGCGACGATTTTACCAAGGATGGTTGGGTAAGAAGAGGCAAATGGGATGTTGAAAAAGAAAATAAAACTAATTGTATCTATTTCAGAGCTCAATTTCTCGTACACAACGGCAAAAACTATGCCTCTGTCAATGTAACCGAAGACATGATTGGACATAAATTAGGAGAGTTTGCTCCTACAAGAAAGGCATTCCATTACCGTCAAACGAAAAATCGGTAATTTTATAACATGTATGATCTTTTGGTTTTCCAACTATGGTACTGATCGATTGCAAAGGAAGGGAAGGACTAGAAATGAAAAGCGTCGTGTCGTATCGTATCGTGTATCGTACTTGTTGGATACATGAAGGAGGAAGAATATAAAGGCAAGGAAAAGAACGACTACTTGTATGAAGATGCAAAACAATCTAAGCATTTGATTGATAGATACCTAACCTAAATGCAACTATGAAGCAATGAAATCCAGAATCCAAAACAAGTCCAGCGGTATAAAGGGGTACCAAAAAGGCGGTAAGGAAGTAGAGTGGGTAGAAAGGAAAGAAAGACGATAAGAATTAAGGTGTCTTTAGGGGGACAGCAGTAGAAAAGGAAAGAAGTAATCGATTACTTGCTACTCTTTTTATCCTTTTTAGAGTCCTTCTTTTTTGTCTCTTTTTTTGAGGGAGCTGATTCTGCAGAGGCGACGGAGGAGCCCATGGCGGCTTCGCGTTCATGCTAGAAGGATTGCAAGTTAGTAAAGTAGGGCAAAATACGAAATACAAAAGAATGAAGGAGAAAACCTGAAAGTGAACGTACAGCTAATTGTAATTTGGATTTGATTCGATCGTCCAATTCGTAAGCGACCTTGTTTAAAATTTGATGTAAATCATCCTGTAGAAAGGTTAGAAAGGAAGGAAGGACTAAAGGGGGAGGAAACATACGGAAGATTCGGCAAATTTTTTTCCTTTCTTTTTTCCCTTTTTCTGAACCTTTGCTTGGGGATTGCTAGAGGTATTCAACTGAGGAATGTCTAGGTCTTGAATAGGGATGGAAGGCTAAAAATGAAAGCAAATGTTAGATGGTGAAAATTTCAAAAGCAGGTAAAAAACAGAGAATAGAAGAAATGATTGTTTGAGGATGGATATCAAACACAAGAACAAAAGACGAGAAGCACCCATTCGCAAAAATCAATCTTGAATCACATTTTCCAAACATACCTGTTTCTTCTTGCTTTTAGCGGCAGCGGCGACCATGGTCAAGGTTTATAAAAGGAAAAAAGCAAAAATACAAGTTTCAATTGCGGAATCTTTACCACAACGACAACGATTTGCTTTAGTAGGCCTTTCTCGTAGACCAAGCTGGCGAATCTCTTTCAGTTGGTTTCGGTGAAAAAGGTTACCGAGTTTACCGAGTCTTTTCCGAAGGAAAAATAGAATTGGAATAAAAGAAGAGAGAGCGAGGAGAGCTAAAATGCATTTTCCTGAATGATTTTTTGTTGAAAAAAAATTCGCTTCTTGATTAGATAATAGTTTGTAAAGTTGGGCTGGGCTGGGCTGGGCTGGACGTATGAAAATAAACAGGAGAATAAATGTACAAGTCAACGTCAGACAGAACGAGAGTCTATGAGAGGGAAGGATTCAAAACAAAGAAAAGAAAAGAAAATAAAGCCATGTTTTGAATGTTAAAATTGTTTTTCTCGTAATTAGATTGAAAGAAACCAGAGAATCCGGTGGCAGAAGAAATAACTTGCAATGTTATTTTGTCTTCGCTTAGCTTGAGTTTATAGAGGAAAAGAAGAAAACTTGGAATGAAGCGAAAATGTAAATGTAGGTAGGTCCTATGTAGCAAAACCATGCAAAATGAAAGGTTGAAAAGGGTAATATTTCATAAATATCGTCGTATCATTCTCTCTTCTTTGCTTTTTTTGTCTTGCTATCTGCTTTTCCTTTTTTTTTTTTTTTTCTTTTCATGGAAACAAAAAGAGTACTGTTCCAGTACGTACGACCCGACATCGCATCGCGTCGCATCACATCACATCGCATCCATTTCATTTCATTCATTTTCAACTCAGTTATTTCACTTCACTTTAATCTTTCGAAACATGCAATGAAGCCTCTCTACGTATAAAGCGTTTCCCAAAAGTAACTTCTGGTCAATCATCAATTCTAAAAAGGATGATCCTTACGCTTTCTCTAAAAGATAGGTGGGACAAATGCTCGCCAGTTGCTGCTAGACTTTTTACAACATTGATACAATGGAGTATGGATTGTTTTCTATGATCAAAGGAAACTCAAAATTCAAAACTGATACTTCGCTTGCAATGTAAAAGTGTAAATGTAGAATAGATAGAAAGCGAAAAAAGGAAACATACCAAAAGATGTCTTTACAGTCCAAACCAAAAACAAACTAATACCACCATAAAAGAGAGACCGACTACTGCCTTGGTCTATAGAGCCCTGCATAAAAAGAGCGACATAGAAATGAAGCGAAAAAAAGACATACGAAAAATAAAGCAGTGCTGGACATCAAGTGTCATCTCCTTTGCTGGTAATTTCATCAACAAACTTACGAATCAATTAGCCAGCTGGAAAAAAAAAATTAAAAATAAAATAAAATAAAAGTTGTTGACAAAGAAAAAGGAAAAGAAGAAAAAACCACAAGCAGCAAAAGCAACTTTCACAGCCACTAGTCTCGAACCAATTTTGTATTAAAAATTACATATTCTTTTTTCTTATGACATTTCCTTGATCCTCTGTAAGGAATCTATATGGTCAATACTATTGATCTCGATAGGATTGATGCGTATAGCACGTCGCTTTTCCATCCGCGCTTTACTGAAGCAAAGCACAAATGAAGGAATACCACCATAGATGAAAAAATATAATATATATATATATATATATATCTTATTTATAAAAAAATTATATCCTAATAGAATTTCCATTCCTTTTTTTCGACATTTTTTTGGTGGTTTCTTTTTATTAAATTTTTTTTTCTTTGTTTCTTTGTTTTGTTTACGGGATCATCACATCTCCATATTGTTACCTCTTCTCCGCATCTTCGCTCGTGGCTCTTTGACCCTTGCTACCTCATCCACATTTGGTCACCTCTAAAATATTTCTTCCCCACATTTACGCTTTCCTCTCCCTATCACAACGAAACCAAAACAAACCACACGAATTCCTAGCTTTTTTACATTTTTTACTTCACGCGTCGTAGTTACTGTTTGGAATTGTTTTTTTAGTATTCCTGTTACGCTGCATTGAAGCCCGGTTTCGAATTCCTAGAAAGTTGCTTCCTCATTTCGCTTTCCTGTCCGACAGCTCGGAAGAAGCTTTTTTTTGTACAGGCTATTGTATTTCATTTCATTTCAAGGTATCACTATTTTTATTTTTCTCGGCTTGTTCTGCTTGCCTGAATTCCATCTTGTAGGATTTTACGGGTCTACAATTTAAAGGGTCTTGCTCTTTCTTTCCTTGGCCTGTTTCTACCTTCATTGAATTGTAAATCTCCTTTCCTTTTCTTCCCCCCTTTCTTTCATATTTCTCTCTTGACAAGCTACTTTTCCCTGTTGATGTTTGTTTCGACGAATCTCCGCTCCTTCATCGCCTTTATTCAATTCCTCTCTAATTGCTATACTTGAAGCCTCTTCCTTCTTTTTCCTTTAATGTTTAATCGTTTACGGAAACATTGTATTCTTTCAAGACTTCTTTACTTGTATTAACTTAATTTCTTCTTTTCTTCTTCTTCCCTCTCAGGCTTTTTTTTTTTTTTTTTTTCTTTTCCTTTTTTTTTCTCTTTCTCTCTTGTTCAACTCTTCTCTCCCCCTTGTTTCATAAGCGGTGGTGTCTGCTGTACGATCAGACATTGTCTTTTTGGTCTTTGTACCTCGGTTATCGTTTTTGCTTTCTTTTTTTTAGGCTCGTTTCCACTTCCCATTTCTCAACCATTGTTTCTTCTTGTCTAATTTCAACCTCTTAATTTCTCATCTCTTACTAATTTTTCTCCCTTACTAAATTTCCTGTATGTCTGTTTTGCAGTCTCCGTCCATACCTTCCGACCATCCTTCCATTCTTCAGCCCTCTTTCTTTGGATACGTAGGTACTACGTTGGATGCCCTCTGGTTATTTCAAGCTTGCCAACAAAACGTCCTTCCCTTCACCCCTCGTCGTCCTCAACGCGAGGAACGAAAACACATCATCCATTCTGGTAATGTTTTTATTTTCAATGAAACCCAATCTGGTATCAAACGCTGGACCGATGGTGTCCATTGGTCTCCTTCTCGTGTCATCGGCAACTTTCTCATCTATCGACAACTGGGAACTTCCTCTTCCAATTCAAACGAAAAAGTAGATACTACCAAAGCTGCAACTGGAAAGCGTACTGATGAAAGTGGTGGTCCAAATCAAACATCTCCTGAATCCAATTTTCCTTCCGCTCCTCCTCCTCCCCCTCCCCCTCATCATCTGTCCCATGAGTCTCATCCCTCCATACCTATCGATGATGTCTTTTCAGATTCAAATATCTCTGTAAATCACCCTTCTCAGTCTTCGAATCCATTATCCACGGCCGCTTCTAATCCCTCCACTCTTCCAGCAAAATCAGATTTCCCTCCTACGTACCTTCAAGATCCCGCTAGGTTCTTGTCCACTTCTTCCGCATCTGTTCATCCTATACCAACCCAGTCTTCTGACCCTCTGTTCTCCCACCACAACAATCTTGCCCCTACTTCTACCTCTACGACTGGTCCTACCCCCATTCCTTCTGCTGGCGAGGATATAAAACCATACACAGGTGGTGCCTCCTCTGTATTGGCTTCCGGACAAAATTACCCAGATACACTTTCTCGATCCTTCCCATCCTTTCCCGCTACCTCAAATCCTCCTGCTCCTTTACAGCCACAGTATCCTATGAAGCGCCGTCTTTCTGTACCATCGTCTACCTCCACTTCTTTGTCTAATGGGTTTCCCGTTAATTCTGCGCTCTCTTATCTTCATGATAGTGAGCGTGCTTTGGTTGGATCTTTAAACGATGCATATTCTTTCAAAGAAGGAGGCCTTGTCAAAAAAACCATTTCTCTGACTATCAACGGGCAATTGCATCACCTCATCTCTTATTATACTGCAGAAGATGTATTGAGTGGAAAATTGAAAACACCAAGCTCCATGCCTCTCTTCCGCCAGCTTCCCATTTCCCCGGAATTATTGGAGAGTAAAAACTTTCGTATTCCACCCTTAGTCGAAGCAGCTGAGTCGGAAAAAATTTCTTATTGGAATTCTGTCTCTTCATCTTGCGATACACAACAACAACAGCCGACATCTCTTGCTTTGACTGGTGCTTCTGCTTCCGTCCCAGATGTGGATTCTTCTTATCATTTTCAAAACCTCACGCTTTCCACTTCTCCTTCATCTAATCTACCACCGACTTTTAATGGGAACAGAACCTCACCATCATCATTGCAACAACATCCTCATCCTTCTTCCCAGCTTCCTTTATATGGTAAATCTCCCAACCAAATGCCAAATCCAGATATGCCGCCTATACCGACTTTTAGCAGCCATGCTCCTCCTCATTATTCAGAAAATCCAATTCCTACTATGACCGCAATGCCAGAGTCTTCTGCGTATCCAAATCCAGTTTTTATAAAAAATGAATATAACGAAGATACCTCTGGTGTCCACAGTGAGTTACCTTCCTTTCATACTAGAGAAGAACCTTGGATTGATAAAGATGCGTTATACAATAACTCTCGGCAGTACCTCACGGCCCATTCCACTTTCCCTCAGCAATCTACACCTCATAACACGGCACTTCCCGGTTATGCAAGTCTACAAGAAACAAGCAACCCAAGTCTTGAATCATTTGATCGTAATATGCATAGGCATTCATTAAGTACAAGTCAACCCAGCTCAATAGTTCAATATGACACTGGATTGGCTTACCAATATCCAATTAATCAGAATATGAACCCTACGGGAGGCCTACATGGAATGTCTGAATACTATTGGAACAAAGACGCTCACTTACAGCCCCCAATGATGCATCCCTCCCAAGGAAATGCTATGTATATGAGTGCGGGCCAAAGTTGGATCCCTAATTCCAATATGAATATGCAATCTAATTCTGAATATCCATTTCCTGTACAACAGGAAATTAATTCTTCCTCAACGAAAAGAAGAAGCACAGTTAGTCGTTCTCCAAAGATGTTTCTTCCTATTCCTAATTCTCGCAGGGGTTCCGTTCCTTTAATACAAACAAAACAATTACCGATGCGCTCGACAGGAAACCGTGCTTTTTCACCTGTCAATACAATACATCGTTCTGCATACCGTGCTCATCCATATCCCATCTTGCCTAATGTTTCGCAAGTTCAATATCAGCCAGACGAAACCAACAAACCGATGCGCTAATCAAAGGATAAAGTTACTTTTAATGGATTTGCTCTGATCACTGATAATATAATGTATTTTTAATGCTCCGGATTATTCTATCCTGTGCTATAATTTACTACGACTTTTTTTTATTTTTTACTTAAAAATCTCTCCCCCTCTCTTTTATACTTATTTTTAGCTTTTTTATGGTTTCAGTTAATTTTTATACGCTACAAAAGAAAATGACAAAAGAATTCTTCCTTATTTTGTGGTAAGCTTTGCACATATTTGAATCAAGGATAGTTATATTTGTTTTAAACTAAATAAAATAAAGACTTTTTCGCTTTTACAATTGTTTGCGTTCCTTACGTTTCTACATGCTTCAAACTTTGAAACTGTGAACACACATTTTTGATAAAGGATCGAATGCAAAATTACAGATAGTAATAACGTTCTGCATAAGAAATGAAACCAGTGTTTAGCTGAAATATGCTTTTCTACTGACACTTCATTATATATATATATATATATCTCTACGTTTATTGCTTGTTTGTTTATATATATATGTTTATGTTACTTTATAGATCGCAATTAACGTTTTTCGCGGGTTAGTGCAATTCCGTAATTATTTTTCGAGGCGTTGGCGTTGTCGCTATTTACTAACCTCCCATGATATAGTAGAAAACAAATTAAACTGCAGCAATTTATCAACAACTGAATTTATGGCTTCGGCGAATGTAAGCACGCGTGTGTATGAGCTGTTAGAAGCTTTAAAAAAGGAATTTGATGAAGTCTCTAAAAAATCACAAAGTTCAGAGCACCACAAAGATGATTTTGACTATAAAGGTAAAGTTTCGCAACAAACAAGCAATTCAACCGAAAATTTTGACTAACTAGTGGAAAGGAGTAATTTCATCACAAATTCAAGAGATTGCTCTCATGAAACAAACGGTAATGGATTTGGAGATGCAACAAAACAAAGTCAAAGAAAGGTAACGAAGATCGGGAGAAGAAATCCTGATTTCTTTATTTAATTGGTTTCTTAACTCTAACCGGTATAGATACGAAGATGAAATTGCTAGATTAAAAACCCAACTCGAGAATCGGAGGAAGGAACTTGCTTCGGGAACCATATTTGGTCGTAGAAGAAGCAGTGTTTCTATGGGAAAGCCAGGCTTTTCTGAATCCTCAAAAACATCAATATCTGCTAATGGAATCAGCGGGTCTGCTCCAACAAGCTTACGCTCCCCTGCTGTTGACTCTGATGGTACCGCCTTAGCACCTCTTCAACTCCCCAACTCAGAATTAGCCTCTCAAGGATACCTTGGTTCATTTGCGAATCCTTCAATAGGTGGACTTGATGGTTCTGGCGTACGATGTAAGTAGAAATTTGATTAACTTGTTTAATTGCGGTCGGTCTTTAGCTAACTAAATAAGCTTATCCCCAAAGCTTGCCTCTAGGACATCCTCCAGCTCCTGAATCCGCTTATGCTTCTTCGGGACCACTTGCTGTTGCCAGCGGTGCTAATGGCAAGGTGAACCCACCCCTTCCATCAGAAATGATTCCCACATCTAGTTTGACAAATAATGAGGAGAAGGATTGGTCTATTTCTACTTTAAGAAAAGACAAACAATTTCCTATTTCTGTCAGATTGCTTCATACTCTGGAGCACACTAGTGTCATTTGTTATGTTCGTTTTAGCGCAGATGGCAAATACTTGGCTACTGGTTGCAACCGAGCCGCTATGGTGTTTAGTGTAGAGACTGGTCAGCTAGTTAATCTTTTACAGGAGGAATCTGCTGAGCGTGAGGGAGACCTTTATGTACGAAGTGTCGCCTTTAGTCCAGATGGTAAATTCCTTGCTACCGGAGTAGAAGATCGTCAAATCCGGATTTGGGATATTGCTCAAAAACGTGTCTATCGACTTTTGACTGGCCATGAACAGGAGATCTACTCCTTAGACTTCAGTAAAGATGGTAAAACACTGATTTCTGGTAGCGGTGATCGTACAATATGTCTTTGGGATGTTGAGGCTGGTGAGCAGAAGTTGATTTTACACACTGATGATGGTGTGACCACAGTTGCCTTCTCTCCCGATAATCAATTTATTGTAGCTGGTTCCTTGGACAAAGTTATCCGTGTTTGGACAGCTTCGGGTACTTTAGTAGAACAGTTGGTTGGACATCAAGAGAGCGTTTATAGTATTTGCTTCTCACCTGACGGATCTCACTTGGTCAGCGGTAGTCTAGATAACACAATTAGATTGTGGGAGCTTCAAGCCACAAGAAGGATACCACCCAGCTCTATAAAAGAAGGAGGAATATGCAAGCAAATATTCAGTGGACACAAGGATTTCATTTTGAGTGTTGCGATGAGCCCTGATGGAAGGTGGATTATTAGCGGTTCCAAAGATCGAACAATCCAATTTTGGTCTTTGGATTCATCAACATCCCAGCTTACCTTGCAGGGCCATAATAATTCTGTCATTTCCGTCGCGATTAGTCCCAATGGACACACTTTTGCAACTGGAAGTGGAGATTTACGTGCACGAATCTGGTCATATACGGACCTTTAAATCCTTATTGTTCTTAATGTGTTTTTACTCGCTTAGCCCCTTTCTCTTTTACATTTCATCCGTAATGTGTTTTTGTTCAGAAAATCTTTCAGATTTAAATTATTCTTGTTCGGTTATAATGTGATTGTTAACTGATGTTATATACTGGGATTTCTTCTTCCAAATGTTCTGGTTCCGTTCCTTTTTTGATACAAAATTGTGATTTTGTTTATTCTCGCCCGTTATTTTTTTTATAAAATATGAATAGTCACTTTTGTTTCTATTCTTTTCTTTAAAATTACTGTTCTTTCTTAATTTTGTTTTGTAAACCTACATTGCCAACTTTATGAAATATATCCAAATTGAATATCTTTCTCGTTTACTTTCCTGATATAGATACAAGTGGGTATGTATGTATTTTATATAATTTAATTGTAAAAGTTATTTCCGTAAATTCACCCCTTCGTTTTTCATATCATCTTCGGCGCGCCGACCTTTTTCTGTAACTAAGTACCTATTCCACCGTTCCTACCGATTGAATGGAAACTTCACGTATCTCCAAACGTAAATTATTCATGAATTACATTTTTGTTTGCGTTACATATTAAACACCAAAGCATTGGCCTGATTTAGACGGAGTCTAACAATTTAAAATGGAAGAAAAATCTTTGGTTTCTAGTTACGAACATTGGAGTGATGCAGATATTCAACTCCACTTTCGTTCAACTCTTTCTTTAAAAATAAGATCTGCTATAGTTAGAAGCATTTACCAGAGACTGAAGAATTATATTTACTCGTCTATATCGATAAATCTAGTATGGAATAATATACAAGACTTTTTCTCTGTGAAAACGAATAATAGGGACATGCGGGTGTTGGCATACAATTTAATGGAAAGATATATATATACCCAAAAGGAGCTGTCTTTGATGGAAAGATACGTGTTTTTCCAGTCCATTGAACAGAATGATTTTCATGATCTCGCAGAGCTTCGACTAAAGCTCAAAACTTTAAATGTTTTAACCCAAGAAGGACACAAACTGTCTGGAATTGAAAACAAAATTTGTCCTTTACTAGCGACGTGGTTCATTCAAGCTCACCAGCTTCAAACAAATCTCTCAGAAGAGAATGTTCTTAAAGAAGAAGGTTTGCTATTTTTAGCAGAGTTATTCAATTTTTCTAGCAATTTGGTAAAATTTCAATTCTACAGAGTTCCTGAACGTCATGCACTTATGCTCATTAATTCAGTCGTTGAAGTCTGCAACCGAACACCTTTAACAGAGGTAGTTGAGAAAACATTACTTCTTTTTGATGCTCTTGTTCGCTATTCTTCCGTTCCAGCATCTTCTGTGAACGAAATCGTTATTATTTTATGCAGTGCTTTTGTGAGTACATTTTCGTATTCCAAGCTGGCTAATTCCGTCGTTGTGAATCTGTTTCAGAGCCATATTTCGCATACTGTCTTTGAAGTCATCGTAGATATTTTACGGAACTTGAGAACGAATGTGAACGCTGTTCGTGGTGCAGTTCGTCTTATGCGTTTTTTTGTATTGCAGGAATCAAGTATCGAACCGATGACATCTTTTACTTTGAGCTCTTCTATAAAATACACAGAACTTCCTTTGGGGTATCATGAAACCATTGATTTTGAAATTCTTGGTACCGTTTTTCTATATTTACGAAATCCTTCTATCTGTTCTCAATTGTCTTCAGTTGATTGGAGACGTATTTATAATATCTTGATGTTTTCATCGAGTTATTTACCACTAGAATCATCGGAACATAGAATGTCGATTAATTATGCTGCCGCCTTTGCAAACTTATATGACCGAATATTGGATGTTTTGGAGATTGATGCTTTTATACCATCTTTTATTTTCTTTGAAGAAAAATTAATTGGGTTCTTTTATAAAATACTTCCTCTTCTGAAAGCTCCGACTTTAAAGAAGCTTGTTCATTACATAGAAATATGTAATCTAACTTGTCCGTCAAGTTCCTATTGGACTCTTAATCTTTCATTTCTATACAAGGTAAGCCAGACCGACTTTCTTTCTGAACAAGATCAGGCCAATGTTTCAAGGATGATTCAAAAGACTTGCTCGTTACTGGATAATCATTCTGTGCCAGAGTTTTGTAGAGTTTATCTTCTTCCAGCCTTGAGTAACGTCGGTATTGTAAAAGATGAAGAATCGGTTGCCCCTTTGTATAATATGCTTTTTTTTATTCACGTTAATCATTCTTTTATCGAGCTACAGGATTTAATTTCAATTTATCAGAAAATAATTTATTCCCCTCATAGTGGGAATATAAATATTCGGCTTGCTACAAGTTCATTAATTCGTCTTTTCTTCTTTTATTTTGATTTGAAATCCAAGGAAGGGACCGTCACCCTTCTGTCGACGTTGTTGTCTTTGCTAAGCAAGAATAGTTCTCCAACACTAACTAGGTTGATGTGTCTACAGTTATTTCTTCGATTTCGTAGAAATGCACAAGGTGTATATTTGGTTGAACACTTACACGAGCAAGCTGCTTCTTCAAACTTTGGTTTACTGGAAGAATCAATGCCTTACGTCTACCCTGTTTCGGATTCATTTATTAACGATATTTTAATCGACAAACATTGCTGGGGAAGACCGCCTTCTGATATTTTTGACGAGAGTGATGAAAGCGGAAAAGTAACTCTTTTCACATTTCCTGCAACTTCACTATTGGATGCCTATAGAGATATCGTTCTTAAGGAAACCGAATGGAATATGTTCAGCTTTTTTATCACTCATTTTCCGGATCAGTTAAGCAACCGAAGTTTATTTATACAGTCAATCCTTCAAATTAGGGATATAGTTAGCATTTTCTGTGGAATGATTTCTGAGCGCGTATCATTTCCCGCTGCTGTACCTGAAGACATTCGGAAGGCCCATATTATGATACCTCTTCTTCAAGGTGCTTTAATGTCGTTCGGATATCTGGACAACTTCACACGGGCTGAAAAAGACGAATTGGTAAATGCATTTTTACCAGGACTTGAAAAACGGAATGAGGTTTGTCATATTTGTATACACGCCTTGTTGCTATGTTGTTATGAAATGCCCGTGTCTATAAGTAAACATTTGCCAGCAATTTTGACAAGACTTTCCAGGCTAATTACTAAGTCAGATTTAAGCGTTCATATTCTTGAGTTTCTATCCAGTTTAGCTAGACTGCCGGACCTCATAGCTAATTTCACTGACGCTGATTTTCGACAGGTTTTCGGAGTTTCTTTAAAGTACATTCAACATTATAATGTAACAAAAAGTGGAAACTCTCAAACCGACGATACTGCTGTTATTAAGCAATCTTATTCGAGCTATGTGTTAGCCTTGGCATATAATATTCTCCAAGTCTGGTTCCTTTCAGTACGGATTAGTGAACGTAAAAAGTTTGTCCCTTGGATTTTACGAGGATTAAGTTTGGCGGCTGAAGGCCAACCACTTGATGATTTGAGCTTGGTTCAATATGATATGATGCAAAGATTTTGTTATTCAAATTCGGATATTCATAATCAAGCTCCAAATGGTATTGACCCTCACATGGATTCACAAACCTGGATTCGTGGAAACTCCCTTTTTACCGTTAATGTCTTAAAGAACTTTAATTACATGCAAGCCCTTGTACGTCGTCCTTCTGGTACAACACAATATACATTTAGAAATATGGCTTATTTACGAAATTGGATGTTTGAGAAAGACTTGTCAGGTTCTAATGATCTGCCGTCTCATAATGGGTTTGCTCCGACACCTAGTAGTTTTTTCTCACATTTCTTGGATCCGCAGGGTATTTCTGTCAATAGTCATCCGATTCTTCTACCAAATAATGATACTGTGCGGAGAGCAATAAGTGTTTTCGATCGGGTTCCAGTTATTGAGTCTTTGAAGGCTGGTGTCGTTTATGTCGGCTATCAACAAACGGCTGAAGCAGAAATATTAGCCAATACAGATCCCTCTCACGGTTTCAAAGAATTCCTTAATGGACTTGGTATTTTAAAGGAATTGAAAGGAAGCAAAGAATTATATACTGGAGGTTTGGATCGAGAACACAATATTGATGGGGAGTTTGCGTATTATTGGAGAGACAAGGTCACCCAACTCGTTTTTCATTGTACAACATTGATGCCTACTAATTTTGAACGAGATCCTAGCTGTACCATGAAAAAACGACATATTGGGAATGATTTTGTGAACATTATTTACAACGAATCGGGTCTGGTTTATAATTTTGACACAATCCCTAGTCAATTCAGTTTTGTAAATATAGTAATTTCGCCTGAATTTGAACCAAATAACTCGTTAAACGAGTCACCCAAATTTTATAAGGTGGAAGCTCAGACAAAATACGATATAGACTTTAGTCTTTTTAACAGCCATAAGCTTGTTTCATTAGAATCTTTGCCTGCAATTGTGCGCGACGTGACATTGAATGCAGCGGTATTTTCTCATATTTATCATCAAGGTGCCGGTGATTATGTTTCAATATGGACTGAGCGTTTACGACAATTAAAGCGATTAAGAGAACGGTTTTTACCTGCGCATTTGGCTGAAGAGGATCATGATGGAGAGTTACAGATAAAACTAAAAAATGGCACGAACTTTTCGGATTTTACAAGCTATCTCTAATTTACACTGCTGGGCAGTCTTTTTTAATGATAGATATTAATACCATAATGAATTTTTTCATGTCTTATTAATAAAAATTGATTACTTTTCATTAAAATAAAGCGTATGTAAAAGTTCTATTAAACGGGTATTAAACGCTGAAAACATTCAAAACCAAAAAGAATAGTACAGCGGGCCAGGTGAGAAATGTGAACTGCTTAAATGATTTATGTAGGATGCTTTTGTAATGATAACGAGGATTGGCACGCCTATTTTGAGCTTGAGTATGGTATAAAGGAAGAAGACGACCAGACTTCTGGAAGTGCTTGTTTGTATGATACGTAACAACAGCAAATAATAATAAAGAACAAAGACCGTAGAAAACATATATTGCAATCTGGTCAGGAAGTAAACAAAGCTGAGTTTGGTAAGATTCTGAAGGCGCTTTCCCTTCTTCATGAACGTAATAAAGTGAAAGTAATTGATATCCTGGTCTTCGTATACCACTTGTCATTGCAAATGCTTTCACATTATATTCAGGAACCTCCTTTACAGAACCATAATCGTCAGTATAACTATGAACAACTTCACAATAATCGTGATCATCACCTGCGAATGCTGCAATTGGCATAACGTCCTTTAAAATTTTTTCAGAAAGCTCTTTAGAAAGTACGTTCTGGTATTGATAACCATAACCGAATGATATTGTATCCTTTTGCTCGCGCAGTTTCCCACAGGATGTGCCATCCGGACGATATAAGGGAACATGACCAAAAAGAATCGCCGGTGATGATGATTCTTTATCCTTGTTGAAAAAATCCAAGTAAGATCTTGGTTTTCCGTATACGTCAGGCGATAGAGTATTTGAAAGTCGAATCCCATCAACCAAAGCCAAGGTATGATTGCCAGCAATTACGGATCGAGAGGTAGGTCCATAAATTGATTCAAATGTTTTTATTTTCTCGTAGTAAGTTTTTTCTCCGAAGCCAATATCATGATTTCCGGGGTAAACTTCAACATGCTCAGCAGCGTTAAAATCGAAAATTCTATTAAATCTTTCTAAATCTTGTTTCCATTCATCACGATTAAATTCTCTTCCGGTATCCATCAGGTCACCCATTATAATGGTTAGATCCGGTTTGAGCTTTTTGTGAAGGTATCGCCAATGTCGAAATAAAAACTGGTCGGCGATGAATTGTACAAGACGTAGCAAAGGCCTGGGATAACTGTAAGTACCGTTATCTACGATCTGGGGATCGGCTACCAATGCAACATGGAAAGGCTTCGCTTCATGAGGCCAGCGTTCCCAGTTAGACCAATTGCATTTTGTATGTGGCCGAACATGAATTGTCCTTTCTAAGTAATAGACCAAAAAAAAAGATAAAAGGTAATAGAGCAAAAGTGTGACCTTCATAGTCGCAATCTTTTTAAAGCGGTAAACAAAGGAATGTGTTGAAAAAAGCTGAGTTCATAAGCAAAAACCAATGAACTAATATATTATTGATACGTCCAAGTTAGTTATTATTTGTATAATTCCAATGGTTGAATGAGAGACTCCTAGAAGCAATTGCTTCCTGGAAAAAGGAACGATAATTAGGAGCTTGGGTTGACCGAGTAAACGACAAGAATAAATTTACTTAATATATCAAATTGAAGCCACTTTATGTGAACTTTCACCCTATGAGATAGACTTTGAATCGTTTGGAAAGTTGAACAGAAATTGTTGTGAGCAGATTGTGAGTAGGAAAATAGTAGCAATATACACCAAGTTAATCTTACTGTTTTGGTTTATAGACTTAATTACTAATTATCTTATTTTTCAAAGAATTAAGAGAATAGATGGTGCGGTCGTTCCATTTTTCTCGAAAATGAAAGTTGTTTACATAGAATTGTTTGTTTATGATGTCGACAAACCTGGATAAAAAAAAAAATCTATAACAGAAGCTCTACTATATTAAACGAAAGAGATGAGAAACACAATTAAACTAGTATATATAAGAGCTCTTTTGTACGTAGATACATCCCATGGTGTGGCAGGAAAGAAGCAGTGCGATACCATTTATTAAAAAGAAACATAAAATTAGTAACCTTGAATAAGCATTCATTAAGCATAGATTGTAAAAAATAAAAAGGGAAGGGATAGGACAATAATCATTAGATGTTTGCAATATACTGGAGATGAGCAAGAACATCTGCTTAACAGAAAAATACAGACATCGAATTTTAGACAAAGAAAAAAGAGGAAAATTCTTCTCTTTCTTCATTTCTGAAAAAGATCGAACAACGGCATACCCTACCTTATAGTACATAGGTAGGCAATGCAGATGCAAGCTATTCTAATTGAAAAGGATGATCGAAAGGAAAGAATTAGATGAAAAGGCTTAAAATTCTTCCTCATGGGCAGCGAAAGCTTGAGAGTAAATGGTAATTACCATAAAGATGATAAAGCCACCGATACAGCTCATTACTGAAGCTGGTATATTCGTGAGACTCACATTTATAAAGACAATGGGAAGGGCTAAACACAAGTTAGTATATAGACTGATCAAACGAGAAAAGAAAAATGCCGTACCAAAGCCAGTACTGATGATAGCGCCAAAAACAAATCGACCAAAATCTAAAAGATTGCTATATCGGTTAGTTAAAGGCCTGAATAGGAAAGAATGAGAGAGAGCTCGCAGCGAGAATTAGAAAAGCTTTCGAAATTACAAAAGTCTTCTAAAGATGTTTCTCAAACAAAACCGCTCCTTATCATGACATACCGATCCTCTTCTTGTAAAAAGTCATGACTCGAAGAATACCGTTCGGTGAGTAATTGCGGTAAAGGTGCCAGCAAAAAGGGAATGACTACAAGGTTAGAGAATGTATTTTCATGTTTCAAGACCGATAAAAGTGACAGATGCAACCATATCCTTTTGCGGTAGAGATTTAGAGACCTTACCAATTAGCAGAGGAAACCAATTTCTGTAAAGAGCGCCAGACAAGATCACAAGCATAAAGCCAATGGCTAACACCTTTATTCAACAATTTTGTTAGCAATTGGTGCTTTAGAGAAATTGAACACAAGAACACTCGCATACCGAAGAAAGACCAATAATTCTATTGACGAACGGTGTCGTTAGTATTCAGGACTTGGAAAAGACTACAATGGGGAAAGCCAACTTACTTTTTAAGATCAGACATGTTTGCTTTTATGCAAAAAGACCTTGGAAATTTTTATTTGGATAATTTGCTATGAGTAGAAGAAGGACCAAAGACGTAGTAGTATTCAACCACCTAAATAATTACGTTGGTCCTCGCTAAAATACAGTAAATAATGAATTGTAAAAGGGAAAAAAATGAACAAAAAACAGAGGGATTGAAGAGCATGAGAAGAGATAAACAAAAGAGAAATACAATCTACACTTCCATTGTGGGGATTTTATGCCAAGGGAACGTGGCTGCCAACCGAATTAGGTGAGGGGAGCAATGGGTCAAGACAAAAAAAAAAAAAAAAGAAAGGAGTATGGGAAGTGCATAATGCGAGTCTATTTGATGGTATTTGATCGATTCAAATTTTGGATGGGAAGGGTGAGGAGGAAAAAAATCAATTGGTTAAGCATGGGATAAAAAAGTTGTTTCTCGATGGACCATCATGAACGATTTTCTTTTTCCAGGACAAATTTGTTGTACAAGGATGATCATATGCATATAAATAATAAGCAATTTTCTTTGAAATAGAGGAATGACGAACGGTGAAGCCAAATTGATGCATTATAGAGTGAAGCGTAGCATTATCCATGTAGCGAGAGTTGGTGACACAAGGAGCAGGAATGACAAAAAAAAACCAGGGAGGATGAATGGGATCTGGGGGAAGTAGTAGCTGGGTACATTTCCAAAGAATTTGAGCTCTTGTATTAGGTGGAGCAAAATTTAAAACTAAAGAGCAACTAATCCCATGAAACTAGAAGGATGGTTAATTTTTGAATAAAAAAATAAAAATAAAAAAGAGAGAGAAAGAAAGAAAAGAAGAGTAATACTTACCTGACCTTCTTTTGGAGAGCGAGTCAAGACGTCTTGCTCTTGGATGAGAGGATGGGAGGAATGGAGGTCGATCCTGGTAACGGAAAACAAACCACAAGTGGAGCATTTGTTATCGACAGAAACACTTCCAATTTCCAAAATCTGTTGTGGGCGATTGTTTGGATGTTTTGGATAGAAGCTGGGATCAGCTCGAATCCATTCGACCAAGATTTTACTAGAGTCACCACCCTTTTGGCTGTTTTGACCATTTTGACTTGCCTTTTGGTAAGCATCAATTCCAATGGCTTCCAATTGTTGCTCTACATGTTGGATTTGTTGGGCAGAGGCTTGGGTAGCTGTAAGTCGGGCTTTTTCCTTGAGTAGATTGTGGTAATGGCGAATGAGTTTGTTTCCTTTGAGACCTTTTGGTGGATGTGCTTGCTTTTTTTTGGCAACGCGATCCTTGACCGAGACAGGACGACGCATACAAGCTAGCAAAGAAGGGCACGTCAATGAACAAGCAGAACGTGCAGAGTGTGAAGTTGATGTTTAATGAACGACTTTTCTTTATTATATTTCTTCCTAATGGGAAATGAAAAATGAAGAAGCTATAGAAAAAAAATCAAAAGGAAAAAAAAAAAAAAAAAAAAAAAAAAAAAAAGACAGGGAAGAAATAGGAATGAGTTGGACAAGAAAGAACCAAAAAAAGAAAAAGAAAAAGAATTAAATAAGGAATAAATAAATAAAAGCAAACAAAAAAGAATACCTGTCTTTCCAATTCCAAAGACAAATCCGTTGTTCTGTGTGTGTGTATGTGTATGTGCGACTAGAAAAGAAACCACCAAAACTGGATGGTTGTGTCTTTTGAGGATGGGATAGAACATGAACAAGTCGTAGACTAGTAAATTTTTTTTTTTAAAAAAAAAAAAGAAAAGAAATAAAAAAATGTCTTTTTCTACTTTTGTAAACTGCCAGCAAGTAATGATTTCCGTCAAGAACCTCAACCTCATTCTTCGCGACTCTTGAAAGCTAATAAAGAATTTGAATCTCAGTCAGAATTACGAGCGACAGAATGAGAGAGTAATCATCAAAACATGAATTTCAACATTTCGTTCACCTTGACGATTCACGAAAAAGGTTTTTTTTTTTTTTTTCGCTTCTTTCTTTTGTTTATTTATTTATTAATTATAAATTACTTCCTCGATTGGCTTATATAGCTTGTACAATACCTCATTACTAGAATACCCAAGTTGAACCCAACTGCCCTGCCCTTTCTTTTCTACAGGGAAAGAAAATAGCAAACGCAGCTTAGCTGGATTCCAATCGTCGACAATTTCATTTCTGCTCCTGCTGTCTGTAACTTCTCTACGATTCTTTTTTTATTTAAAAAAAATAAATGAAATAACATAACATAAAAGAAATAAAAAGAAAAGGAAAGAAAAGTAACGGGAAAGGAATTTTAGTCTTTTCAATTGCGCTTTGTTCCTTCTGTCTTGTTACTACCGCACACTCAGGTACCGAAACTCGCTTACCACAACTTTAAAATAAACTATCTCGGAAATTCCCACTTAAACGAAACGCGGCACCACCAGCCTTTTGGCGTCTCATTTTGCATTCCGAGCATCCCCCCTTGAACTGTGGAACTGATATCAACGGAATGTCAGTTTCTCCGATAAAAGAGCTCATGCGACGTCAAGGTACATGTTCCTTGGCGAAGCCTCTTATCCGGCTCGGAGATTTTGATGATGAAAACAAAGTTTTTTCCGACAAACAATGAAATCATAGATTCCTCCCCATTGGATCAAACGAAACACAATGTTGTTTAATGACACTTCGGTTCTTTCATTGTTATTTTTTAATCTTCCGTCCCTGCTCTACTTTGTACCCTACTTCTCTCATCCTGTTACCGCCGTGTTTCCTCCTTGTTCCCCTCGTTGTTCGCTCGCGGGACCGCGTGATGTTCAGACGAACGTTCTTAGACGCGATTTCGATGACTTTCGGTTCGGCTGATAACGTCATGGTGGTTTCAATGTTCTCCTGACCCTCGTAAAAGGTTCCGACTTGTCACCTTCGTCACCTGCGTCACTATCGATGAATTTCCAAAAATCCTACGTAGTTGATCCACAATCTTCCATCAACCTTCCAAGTGCCTCACCCTCCCCCGATACAGAAATATAAATAAAGGTGGATTACGCTGATTCAACCAACAACTGACCTTTAGTTTCGTAATAGGATTTCAAAATGTCTTTGTCTACCAAGCTCGCTATCACTGACGTTGACTTGAAGGGCAAGAATGTCTTGATGCGTGTCGACTTCAACGTCCCCTTGGACGGTGACCGCATCACCAACAACGCCCGTATTGTTGGTGCCCTCCCTACCATCAAGTATGCCATTGAGCAACAACCCAAGGCTGTCATCTTGATGTCTCACTTGGGCCGCCCTAACGGCTCTCGTGTCGAAAAGTACTCTATGAAGCCCGTCGCCGAAGAGCTCAGCAAGCTCTTGAACCGCGACGTCAAGTTCCTCAACGACTGTGTTGGCCCTGAGGTCGAAAAGACCTGCAAAGAGGCTAACAACGGCCAAGTCATCCTTTTGGAGAACTTGCGTTTCCACATCGAGGAAGAAGGTTCCGCCAAGGTCGACGGCAACAAGGTCAAGGCTGACTCTGCTTCCGTCGAATCTTTCCGTAAGTCTTTGACTTCTCTCGGTGACATCTTCGTCAACGACGCTTTCGGTACCGCCCACCGTGCTCACTCCTCCATGGTTGGTGTCGAAAAGACCCGTGTCTCTGGTTTCCTCATGAAGAAGGAACTCGACTACTTTGCCAAGGCTTTGGAAAACCCTGCTCGTCCCTTCCTTGCCATCTTGGGTGGTGCTAAGGTTGCCGACAAGATCCAATTGATTGACAACCTCCTCGACAAGGTCAACCGCCTCATCATCTGTGGTGGTATGTCTTTCACCTTCTTGAAGGTTCTCAAGAACATGAAGATTGGTGACTCCCTCTTCGACGAAGCCGGTTCCAAGAACGTCCAAGGCATGATCGAAAAGGCCAAGAAGAACAATGTCGAAATCTTCCTCCCCGTCGACTTTGTCACTGCTGACAAGTTCGACAAGGATGCTAACACCGGCTCTGCCAATGCCGAAGAAGGTATCCCCGACGGCTGGATGGGTTTGGACTGCAGCACCCAATCCTCCAAGCAATTCGACGAAGTCATCCAATCCTCCAAGACCATCGTCTGGAACGGTCCCGCTGGTGTCTTTGAATTCGAAAAGTTCGCCACTGGTACCAAGACCATGCTCGACTCTTGTGTCAAGAGCGCTAAGGCTGGTAACGCTGTCATCATTGGTGGTGGTGACACTGCTACTGCTGCTGTCAAGTACGGCAAGGAGAACGAGGTTTCTCACGTCTCCACTGGTGGTGGTGCTTCTCTTGAACTCTTGGAAGGTAAGGCCCTCCCCGGTGTTGTTGCCCTCTCCTCCAAGTAAATTCTTTGAGAACATCTCAGCTTCTTCATCGTTTGTTTCCTTGACACATACTAGCATCTTATGATTCGTAAATCATAACACTAAAACTTTTTTTTTGGATTTTGGGATGGTAGTTTTTGTTTCGGAAATAGCCCGAACGGGTTTTGGGAATCCTTGGGTTTCCTCCTTTTGAAACGAATCGACTGTGAATAACCTGTTTAGGGTTTGGTGATGAGTATATGCATTTTGAAAATAATTGTTCCCTTGTTTATGTTTAATAAAAGAAATAGATATTTATGTACACAGCAATTTTTCTCTTCAAGTGATCATTTCTGATTGCAGTAGTCGTTGGTTCTAGTAGTGAACACTACAACAAGAGGTAAGAGTAGAAAGCCAGACAAATAAATGCTTGTAAATCGAATTCCTTGAAAGAATGTTTGCTTCTTCAACTGTTCACACTATAATGGAACAACAAATCTGTTGCGCTATGAAACTGTGTTTGCGAAAGCTTTTCAATAACCAAAAATAAAAAAAAAACTTTTCTTTCTATTTACTGCTGCTTTGAAGACTTGGGAAATTTATTGAATAGTGAACTTTAAGATAATCGAATGAGGTTGTATGCATGTTGGTAAATTGCAATATGCAGACATTCCCTTCCTACACCAAAGTCAAAAATTTCTCCCAAAGCAAACTAACAAAGGCTGTCCTGCAAGAGGTCAGCATCTTAAAATTGCTTGTATTGGAAGGCATAAAACAATTCAAAATTTTTTTTAAACATTTGGATTGACTATTTTATTTTATATAAAACTCTGAAAAGTTGGAAAGCCTTGCTTTTTCAGTCTTAGAATTTCTTCTTTAGGGGAATTGAAACGAAGTTTTGGACGACGGGATATATTTGGTTTTTTATTCTTTATAGACGATATTGAAAGTCTAAAACTCTTATTTTATTACTCATTGGGACCCTTTTTGTTTTTCTCTTTTATTTTTCATAATAATTTAAAATTTCCACCATGGATTCTCAATTTACTCTTGAATTGACTCAGTTATTATACCAGAGCACTGCTCCTGATACCACTCAAATTACAGAGGCTACCCGTGCCTTGGAAACAAAGTACTTGAAAGAGCCCAGTGCTTTGTTGTCCTTGTTGCACATCATGGCCACATGCGAAAACTTCCAAGTGCGCCAACTTGCAGCTATTGAAGCTCGTAAGCTCTGTCACAAATATTGGCCCGACGTTCCTGCTGATGTACAAAATCAAGTTCGTGCCAATTTGTTGGAAATCACCATTAAAGAACCCGAAGGCATCGTACGCCATGCTTTTGGTCGCGTTATTGCCGCCTTGGCGAAAATTGATCTTCCTGATGGAAAATGGAACGACCTTTCTGGATTTTTGGTCCAAGCCGCTATGGATCCAAACGATTCCATTCGTGAAATGGCCATCTATGTGCTTTATTCGATTGCTGAGACTGTCGATTTAGACAGCAAGTTGCTCTTAGACTTTGTACATCTGTTCTCTCGTACCATCACCGATTCTAGCCGTACTGTTCGAGTCACTTCCGTTCAAGGTTTGGGTGCCGTTGCTGAAGTTTTGGAATCCGACGACAAAAAGCTTTTACATGCTTATCGTGATACCCTACCTAGCATGCTCATGGTTTTGCAAGACGTCGTTCAAGTCGGCGATGAAGATGCCTGCAAAACTGTCTTCGACGTTTTCAACACTTTCCTCATTGTCTCCGGTGCCATTATTTCAAAGGCTCTTGGAAACATCATTGAATTAATCATCGGCATCTCTACATCCAACCAAATTGATGACGAAATTCGTTGCATGGCTTTGTCCTTCATCATCTCATGCATCCGCTTCAAGTCTCGTAAATTGCAGGCTCTCAAACTTGGCAAATCTTTAATCCTTTCCCTTATGCAAGTCGCTACTGAGGAAACCACCGAAGATGCTGATGAGGATTGCCCTGCTCGTCTTGCTTTACGGGCTATTGATCTTCTTTCCACACATTTGTCTCCTACCCAAGTGTTTTATCCCATGATGGAGGCAATCATGACTTTCTCTCAATCCCCCGAGCCTGGTCACCGTAAGGCCGCTTTATTGTCCATTGGTGTTGCTGTCGAGGGTTCTTCCGAGTCCGTCGCTTCAAGCCTTCCTAACATTTTCCCTCTTATCGTCAATGGTTTATGTGATGTTGACATGAACGTTCGACAAGCCGCTCTATTGGCTCTCAGTCAAATTGCCGTCGAAATTCCCATGGAAGTTTCAAAGCACCATGCTCAATTCTTACCCTTGGTCTTCGAGTTGATGTCCACTCAAGGTGTTAAAGTTGGAAAGTCTGCTTGCAATTGTATTGACGCTTTGCTTGAAGGTCTTGACCGTTCTGAAATTAGCGGTTATTTGCCCATGCTTATGGAACGCCTTGTTGGTCTCTTAGACTCTAATGTTACCCCTGACATCAAAAGTTGTGTTGCTGCCGCCATTGGCTCTGCTGCTTTTGCTGCTCAAGAAGACTTTTTGCCATATTTCGAACGTACCATGGCTAGCTTGTCCAATTGCTTACACACGTCTGATGACGATGAGGGTTATGAACTTCGCGGTACCGTTATGGATACATTAGGAGCTATCGCCAATGCCGTCGGTAAGCAAGCTTTCTTGCCTTTCACTGAACAACTTATTCAATTAGCTTATGAAGGTATTCAAATTGACCATTCTCGTCTTCGTGAATGCTCATTTTGCTTCTATGCTGTTTTGGCTCGTGTCTACAAGGAAGAATTTGCTCCCTTCCTGCCTCATATTGTGCCTGCCTTGTTCAAATCTCTTGACCAAGATGAAACAGATGTTTTAAGCGAGAAGGTCGGCGCTCCTACTGCCGATGAGATCGGTCAATTGCTTGAATCTTCTGAAGGTAATGACGATGAAGATGACGAAGAATTAGAAAAGGCTATGGGTGTTAACTCCGCTATCGCTATGGAGAAGGAAATCGCTGCTGATGCTTTGGGAGAAATCTGTACTTATGTAGGTGCTCCTTTTGCTGAGTATCTTGAGCCTACCGTTGAAAAATTGGTTTCTTCTACCACTCACTTCTATGAAGGTGTTCGTAAGTCGTCTTTGACCAGCTTATGGCGTTGTGCTATTACTTTCTACAAGGTTTGCAACTTACCCCAATGGAAGCCTGGCTTGCCTTTGCAAATTCCAGTTCCCGATGCTGTACAAAACATCTTTGCTGCTGTTAGAAAGTGCTCTTTCGATACTTTGGATGAAGAATACGAAAAGACCGTCGCTACCGATATTCTTCGCAACCTTGCCGAAGCCATCAAGACATGCGGTCCTGTTGTCTTAGGAGATGATTACTCAAAGATTTGCGAAATTGTTATGGAAGTACTTCAAAAACAACATATTGTCCAAGCTGGTGATATCTTTGACGAAGATTTCGAAGAAGAAGACGTTGTTAGTAACGAAGAAGTTGACGATACTGAACAAGATGCTATGTTTATCGATTCTGCTTGTGATGTTGTTATTGCTCTTTCAATGGCCTTAGCTGAATCCTTCGTGGAGTCATTCCAAGTTTTCTTCCCTCATATCGTTAAATATTATTCGAGCAACAACGGAACAGAACGTGCTATGGCCGTTGCTTGCATCGGTGAAGTTGCTGGAGGTATTGAATCTGCCATCACACCTTTCACTGCTGATGTCTTCACGTTGTTTATGACTGCTTTAGAAGATCCAGAGGGTGAAGTCCGTAGTAATGCTGCTTACTCAATGGGTCTATTATGTCAATTCTCTACTGAAAATTTGTCTTCTGAGTACCTTAATATTCTTCAAAAACTTCAGCCCTTCTTTACCCAAGAAATATTCCGTACTGCTCTTGATAACGCTATTGGCTGTATTTCTCGTTTAATTTTGCATGATCAAAATGCTATTCCCTTGGATCAAGTCTTACCCATTTTGTTGTCCAAGCTTCCCTTAAAGGAAGACTATTTGGAAAACGCACCCTTATACTATATGATTCTTCATCTTTACCGCCAGAAGAACCCTATTCTATTGCAACATTTGGGTGATTTAATCCCCGTCTTTGCATCTGTTTTGACTGGACCTGCTGAGCAGCTCAATGATGAGTTACGCACTCAACTTATAAACTTATTGAAGGAGATTGCTCCAGAATATCAAACTCTCATTTCTACTTTCCCTCATTTGGTTGCTTTATTACAGTAAAAAATTTTTGTTTTTTTCTGCGGATTGTTATTTTGGTATTATAATATTAGGATAGGTTTAAGAAGGCTTTGGTGTTTTAAAATAGATACCACTGAATAATTTAATTGCTTCTAAGCGCGTATATAACAGTAAAAGAAAGATAAATATTCATGATTCAACTATTACTTGTAGCACATCCGATAATTTCCTAGGTTTATGAGATTGTCGATGAACGTCTTTCACAGTTATGTAAGATAAGTCATAAGACCCGGGTCTATAGGCGAGAAATTGTAAGTCAAAATCTTTCTCGCATTTTGGCGAAATAATTCCAGTGTGAAAAATAGTAGTGGAAGCAATTATGCCTGGTAGTTTCGTAACGTAATAGGGCTTGTTTGAAGGAAATGAAGATAACCCATCATGCTTTTCACCGTCGTTTGCTTCATTGTTATCATTAGTAAAAAACACATCGTAAGTATATAGTGGAATCTGCACGACGAGTTCTAAAGGTACATCTGAAGGATTATACAAATTAATACTGACTGGAAAGGTAGTGCCGGACTTCACGTAAGAAGGAACTGTTGCAGACATTTCAAGCACTTTCAAGAGAGGCGTCAAACTTGTCGTCGATTCACTACTAGATAACTGTTTAGTATGTTTATGCATGTGATTCTTTCGCATAACAAACATGGTGGGATGCTTGTAAACAAATGGCATGCCATGCACATATGTTTCGTTAAGTTTTCGCACAATAGTTCCTTCACAAAAACATTCAATCTCAATTCTATAGGATGATGGTTGCAATTTTAGCTGATAAACGACTGAAAACAGATCGGAACCTGTCAGAGTTGCGTTGATACCATCGTTGCACTTTGGTCCCAATAACGAGAGGCTTGAGGATGATGATTTGGATGTAAAATCTTTTAAAATGAAGCTATGGCAGGAAGTATCCGGCGCAAGAATGCAAGTGAGATACTGATTTAGCTCATCAATCATATAAGCCTTTAGCTTTATCAAAACCGGGATAGCGCAAAAAAAATGATGCATTTTTGAAATATAATTTAGACGAGATTTCTTGTCATCCTTCTGGGTATTTCCGGATATATATGAAGCTGGAAGAAGGGGTGGATTTGCTTGAAATCGCGCATCATTAGAAAGAGACCCTAGAATGTTGTAGTCTATATCAACATCAGTTATATAGTCGTCACTTTCATCATAACAAGAAACGTCTCTTATAGCATCTGATTCAGATTCTAGCGAACTTTTGCTTGAGACTTGATGAATGCCTTCATTATTGACGTGAATCTCTAGTTTATGATTTGGAAAAGAAAAATTATCTGATTTGTAAGAATAGTATTCCCAATATGTAAATCCTTACCCAACTTTATGAGACATGAGAAGAGCCTGTGTTCTCTCTCATTGTCGACCCAATTAAAAACCGTTGAATGCCTGGTCGACAAAGTGAAAGCTCTAATATTTCGAAAGTTCGTTGATGAATTTGAGCGATTACTAGGTGAGTTGCTATACAGATGTCCTTCAATGTTAAATTCTTCGAAAGCTTGATCGAAATCACCATCTAAAGGCTTTGAAATAGTAACATTTACGTAGAAAGATTCGCCTATGATTATGTTATTATTATAGACTCCCACTTTTCTTGCGTACCATAGTATAGCTTCACGTTTTCATTCTGTGAATAGTAAGTATCTAAAGACTTCAATTCATGTTCTTTTATGGGAGAAAAAGAAATAAAAAAATCTAGTTTTATGCCTTCTTGCATTAAATGATCTATTTTGGCATAGAGAAACGTTTGATAAATTCAGTTCAATCTCCAAAGATGAAGAGCAATAGTCAGAAAGTAAGACCGGAATTAATGCGTGTTTGTGAAAGAAAAAAGAAATAATTTGAATACAACTTAGTTTAATTTTTGTATATATTTTCAATATATGCTACTAAACTATTTACTGGCATTCATAGACTCTCTATAGACAGTATAGAGCAAGAGGACCAATTCATCAAAAAGAAGCATCGTCTTTTATTGATATATCGTAAAAAGTCAATAGAGAATCAATTTGAGTTATTTTTGATGTTAGGCTATTTACCACTCTATTCCCATAATAAAGGTTTCTCCGTCCATAAAATGTCGCAAAGAATATTCAGACTCTTATAGTGATTACTATTCTCTGTTAATCGAGTAATTAAATGTAAGCCAACAGCTTCGTTTGAACAACATATTATGTTTACTTGTGCATGCAACATTGATCTTCAAAGTCGAATAAAAACGCAGAAGACCAGTAGTGTTCATTGTAAGTTTAGTCATTTCAAATAGTTTCGTTGAGATTGAAACCATTTTGTTTAGAAATCATAATTCTTAATCTTTCCCTAAAAAAGCGTTAACTATTCAACTATTATAATAGTATTAGAGAAATAAAAGGCTTTCACCTATAATCTGTACTCTCATAATAGATTTCAATCATGACCCATTGCGTGGCATTCTATTTAAAGAAAGTTCAAGTCCTCGATAGATTCAATGACATTATAATACCACTGAAGATTCTACATGGGTTTCTACATGCAATTCCCATGAAATATCCTCAATCCTTCCTAAAGCATGCTTGGAATATCGAAAACTTATCCACTCTTCCCATGTGCTTTTTTCCTCAGCGGTAAGTCGCTCCCATCTTTTTTGATAATTAAATCTGAATTGTTCAACAATGATTGCTACTTGTTGCTGAAACTTCACAGGGCATGAAAATTGAAGAACCGGTGAGAAGTGAAAATTACTCTTGCTAATAACAGCTGTCAATCTATAAATATTTAATGGCTCTTTGGATAGACCATTGTTCTGAGAATCATCACTTGAACAAAAGTGATAAGTTGCTCCATAATTTAATAAGCATCCGGTTAATGCTGTAATGGAGCACACCTCTTCGACCTCTGACTGCATTGCAGAGTAACTAAACCTCCATGTGAAATCAGGAACTTGGACTGTAATCATCTTCCTGTTCCTTTCTAGATTTAACAATCTATTGACATACCAAACCAAACAATGCTCCAACTTCTCATTCCGATATTTTTGGGGTAATGCAATTACAAGAGGCCATAATTCTTTGGTTTCCGTGTATTCTTTCCAACAGTTTACATTCACAAAGAATGTTTGTTCAATGGGCTCTGACAAATATATAGCTCGAATATTAGGATAACCTAAAAAACCAAGAAAAGATTGAACAAAATTTTGATCTAAAAGTACACAATCAACCAAATAACTTGTTTTTATTCCAATTAATACAGGAATAATGCCATCGATGAACTGAAGTGCAATACCATGAGTAAATCCTTTTGTTTTCAGGTATCTGTGTATTTCATATATGCTCTTTTTCATAATAATTTATCCCTAACAAATTATAGATATGTAAAGCCTGCCATTAGCCAATTTTTCAATTGGACAGTGACTAGTTCCAGTAAGACTGCCAAATAAATAATTCAACCTTTATTAAAAGAATGGGTATATTACTCAGAAGCCTAAGAAAGACGAATTTAACACTTATTTAAATTAAGAAAAGGTTATGCATATACTTTAATATTTATGAAACTTGAGAAGAGTCGAATTTTGACATGAACTGAATTGCATTTGGCAAACAATCTCATCCTAGATAACTATTGAAACACAGACTTCAAAATTTTGGTTTAAGAAGGGTATGGACGACATGGCGTCCTGTTTAATGTGTCCACTGAAGAAAGTAGCAAACATAAATACGAAATTGACATAACAAAAAGCGTTTTTTTTCTTCTTTTTTGGGAATTTCACGACATAAAAGTAGAATCAGACTAGATATAAAAATGAATCATGGCATAAAAGTAAATATCAGAAATAGAAAGCAAGCAGTAAATAACTTATTCGTCTCCTGCATGATGCAGCGTGACAGAACTAAAACCAGTAAACGGATTCTCACTTTCCGGGATTGGAGTAGCCGAATGCATGTCAACACCAGGAAGATTGGATGAAATCAGATACTGAGAGTTTAAATAGTCAATACTATCCGGTGCATCAGAAACTCCTGAAGATTTCCGTACAGCCTCCATACCTTCCTGAATGTTTGGTACGATAGGAGGCTTCATGCTGCGTAAGAGTGCCCACTGGATATCACGGAAGAATGGATGTTCTTTAATATCGGATGCACCAGCTACTGAACCGAAGCGCTTAGTTTCATCTTTAATTAATAGCCGCCTAATTAAATTTTTGCATGTGCTCGATACGTTAGGTGCTGAACTATATTCAGGGAAGTTGACGTCCGCATACAGAATATTTGAAAATGTAGCATGCCTGTTTTTTCCTTTAAATGGGGTAGTACCATACAAAATTTCATACAAGAAGATCCCCAAAGTCCACCAGTCCACGGCTACGGTATGACCGCAACTTCTAATCATTTCTGGCACAATGTACTCTTCAGTTCCAACAAATGAGTTTGTACGATAAACGGAAAAGTAGGAATTCGTATCCAAGGCCGGTTTGTCTTGGGAAAAAGTAGAATGTTTTGTCACACGAACCCGCGGATGAGCTTCTGTATTGATTGGTTTTGATAGATCAAAATCGGACAACATAATATGCCCAGATTGATGTAAAAGAATGTTTTCGGGCTTCAAATCTCGATAAATGAAACCCATTAAATGAAGATATTCAAGTGCAAGTGTTACTTCAGCTGCATAAAAGCAAGCACTTTTTTCAGGTAGAACATGGCCAGGAAGTGAATGAAGTGCGCGAAAAAACTCCCCGCCAGCACAATACTCCATACATAAATAAAGATGATCTGTGGATTGAAAGGCATGGTAAAGAGTGACAATAAATGGGTGGTTGCTTTTAGTAAGAATCTCTTGCTCGGCCAAAACGCGTTGAACTTTGCGTCGTTTGATCATTTCGGCCTTGCTCAATATCTTCATAGCAAACAGCCGATTGTTGCTTTTTTGTTTAACTAGATACACCTTTCCAACATCTCCTTGGCCTAATAGTCGGATTTTTTCAAAACTTTGTGGAGCAACTTCGACCTTGCTGATTTTTGTACTGTTTCCAGAGTATGTACGTTTGCTATATTCGGTCGGTCCAAATATATAATTTGCTGGATTCTTTAACGTTTTAAATTGAGCTTTTCTCATGTTAGAGCTATTCACTGGCGGTTTCGATGGAGCTTCAATTCCTTCATGAGAATCCGGAGCTGACGATATCCTCCGAAGAACTGGCTTCCGATCCAAAAATCCATCGTTACTATCGGTCATTCCTTCCATATAGTTCTCATCAGAACGTTCAGGAGATTTTGACTGAGACGAATTTTGGTAGCTTGTAGATACGGTCACCGCTCGATTACGGCGAAAGTGAAACAAATTTTTCAATTTATCAGAAAGATGAGAAGAGGAGTTTCTCGAATCATTCGAGATTGGCTCTTTGTCTCGATTCTCGCTTTCACGCATTATACACCAATTTTATACCTTTTCAAGGAATCTCACCAGCGCCTTTCTATACTTTTTTTTTTAAGAAAGCAATAAATAGAAGATCTCAATTCTTAAAAATTCCCTTTAAACAAACTATCCACGATGTTTTTCAGATATTTCTATGCTCTTTGTGTCATTAAAAGTGGTGGATCTGAGAAGGATAAATCAATGTGATTGCGCTAAGGTGTAAGAAACTTGATGTTATAGAATAAAAATAGGCTATTGTATTTCTTAAAAAAGATATATTTATTTGTTTGACTAATGATAAATCTCGTTTTCATTCGTCCTCTTGTTAAGCCAAAACAGGCTTTTATTATATAGCTGTACACAATGATTTCAGTCATGGTCAATGAGAACCATCGAAAGAAAGATAAATATGAATGATTTTATGCTTGATTTCCTGGATATATAAAGCATAGCATAATAGACATTGACAGCCCAAACAGTTGGAGCCCTCATAAAACACACTAGTACCAATGCATGTCATGACCAAATCGACATGATCCCTCAAATACTTGATCTTCAATTTCAAAAAAAAAAAAAAAAAAAAAGAAAAAAAATATATTCAATATTTGACTTTGATTGCGCTAGCAAACTATGCTATAGCTTTCATAATGTGACATCAGCTATTCTTTTCATATCGGTGTACATTTAGGCATGTCGCTTTTTTTTTGAGAAATATATTTAATTATTTTTAAATAAATAATTATTAAGAATTCCTTACTAAAGAAAGGAAGCTTGTAGAAAATAACTTTCAAACTTACCATATCTTCACTTTTTGCGACTTTTCTCTTGAAAACTCGTAAACGAATGTCTTTAGGATACATATACTCTCGATCAACGGTGAAGAAAGATTCGTAAATAAAAAAAAAATAAAAAAAAATAGAACTTTAAACAATGGTGAATTTCATCAGTGAAAGGAACTGGATATGATTGTTCCTGCTGGTAGAACTTCTCTTGATGCCCGTTCTTTTATTTTAAAACGTGTCCATGATCAAGACAGTGTATTTATAAACTTGAAACAAACAATATTGTATATATATTCACAACAAGTTCCCATCAGCATCATCTTGGTGAACTGAATACCGTTTGTTCAAATTAGATGTAACTAACAATAAACAACTTTAGGCCGACATTGAAGCTGCATTTTGAATCTGTTCGACTGGTTCATAAAACAAACATATTATGTGTATAAAATTTGTACGGACGTCACTTGTTAAGAAACTGTACAGCCAAGGAAAAGTAGATGGATAATCTTTTTAGGCATCTTATCATCAGAAATGGCAAAATAAAACTATAATAACATTTCCAAATAGTAAGTGATTGTAAAGAGTGCCTTCTTGCTTTCACAGTACTCTTCTAGGATGCGGTTGGCGATTTCTTGGTTTCAATATTCGTCCTGAAATTCAAACACACCATTCGAAATATAATCCAACCCTATCACATTCATATTTTGGAGTTAGCAACTAACAAGCTCTATTTCATTAGGCAAATAAGTTATTATAAAGGTATTCGACCTTTCATTCTGCATTGACCTCCGTAAGCAGCATCCATGGCAAGTGATTATACTAGGAATAAATCCATTCAATAGCACCCGACTTGTTGGAACGTTATAAGAGCTTTTCGTTAATAAACAATGCCATATTAGCTTTTTCCATTCCAACACGATACTTCTCTGGAAAGCGGATTCCTTTCAAATTTCAAAGATTTATTTGAATAAGATGTACATAAATGTTTCAAATTGCAAATTGAATACTTATGAATGCCAAATGTCATGTCTTCCTGGCAATATTTGACACCCTGCCTTGATGCCTCAGACTAAGCTCTCACACATACCTCTCAGTAGGAACCAACATTTCTCCCATTCTGGGTACTCAAACTATTAAAAGATATTTGAGCTTAGTTTTTCTTTCATATTAAAATTTAGTTGGATCGGTTATATAGATTGGAAGAAGTCTTGTCGACATAACTTTTTAGCACTGCTAATTAGGATATTTTGATCTCCACTAAACGTATATAAACGATTTATATTGCATTTACATATTCTATGCGTTTAAATGCAGAGTTTTTGACACAGGTTCCTTCATTTATTAATCCTTTGAAGGAATCAGAATTGGATTTAAGATATGTCAACGTTTGATATCTAGATTTTGTACATAATTACTAACCAAAAGTACAGGGTATCAGATTCCGTTAATTGAAAACCTGGGTATACTTCGAGATACCAATGACAGCATTGATTTTACCGACAATGACATTCGGTATCTAGGAAACTTTCCACGTATGAGACGTCTTCAAACCCTTCTGTGCGGTCGAAATAGAATAAGCACCATCGATCCAGAGCTAGGGAAAGTGTTGCCCAATTTGAAAATTCTTTCGTTAACCCAAAATCATATTCAACAATTGGCAGATTTAGATCCTTTATCCACATGCCCAAGGCTTACTCATTTAACCTGTCTTGACAATGCTGTAAGCCAAAACCAGTATTACAGGCTGTACTTAGTATGGCGGATCCCATCATTACATATATTAGATTTTGAGCGTGTCAGAGAAAATGAGCGACGTCGAGCTCAAGAAATCTTTGGTACTATTGATCGTCCTACTGAAATAGCTGCATCCATAATGGGAGTTAAGAGTCGCGTATTCGACTTGGGAACTCTTGTACAATCGTCAAATACAGATACGAACGCAACGGTTTCCACTGGCTACGCATTAACACCCGAGGAGAAGGAACAAATTAAAGAAGCAATTAAAAATGCTTCTTCCATTGCTGAAATTAATCGATTAGAGGTTATGCTTTTAGAAGGTAAGATACCAAAATAGGTTCGTAGCCTTGTTTGACAAATTGATTGTTGGTATGTCTTCACGAAAATTCCGAATAAAATATTATGTTTCTTGGGATGCTGGTTAATGATTCGAGTATAGTTATTAATCGTCGCATACTCAATCACCCGTAAAATCTGCAAAACTTTGGGAAACTATTGAAGTAGTGACTCAGTAATAAATGCTCGCAATCGAAGTTAAGCTAATTTGGATTAGTACGTATATAATAAGAATAAAAGTAGAACTCACTGTCCAAGTATTCAGCTGTAACCAATAATTCCAGGACCATTTCTGGAGGGATATCGAATTTAGGAACATCCTGCTGGTTTTTATAGCGATAGTTATAGTGCAGATATTCGCAAACTTTTTCTAAAAGAGAACCTCTATCGTTTATTTGTGTTAGATGTATTGTCGAACCTGGCACCAATTCGTACCTAATATCAGGAAATGTACACTCGTTGTTTTGAGCTTCAGCAAATACTCCTAAAAAATTTTTGTTAACTCCCTTCATTAACTATGATAGTGTCCTTGCCTTCATTTAAAATCGCTTTAATGGTTCCAGATATGCAAGCGATGTCTTTTCTTAACACAAACTCAAAACCATCACTGGAAATTAGTTTAACATATTCTTCTGACATATTTTGATTTGTTTTTATTGAAAATACGAGAGATTCTTTGTTTCTTTACACTTTTCGTAATTATGCTAGGTCCACAGTCAACAAGTTCAATTTACAATAGTAGTAGTTATAATCCACTTCACTAATATTAGATTCCATTTGTTTTATTGAAGAGTAGATTATGAATATGTTACAAATGTCGATCCAACAAACATGGTTTAAACAGAAATGTTTTTATTTAGAATATCTCTTGCCGAATGGCTTAAGCACATTGTAAAAACTCAGTCAAAAATAATTAGGTTTTATCATTATGTGTATGATCTAGGGAATTTTTGTTGATGGTTGATTGTTTGTTATGATTGATTGTTTTTGTTTACTTGTTGACATAGAAGTGACTGAAAGTATTAATCAGAATGGAACCGAATCCTAGTCTATTAGCTTCTACAACCTAACCACTAAAAAAAACATTTGTATTTATAACTCCTTCGTATAGAATTATGGATCAACAAGGAAGGAGAAATGCTCCAATGGATAGTTTGTCTCAGCCAGCGGTAAAACCTGATGACAATTCCAGTTTTCTTCAAAAAGCATTTCAGCATCTTAAACAGCTCTGTATGGCTTGTTCCACAGGAACAGAATATATTGATAGCGACTCTGAATGCATCTACAATCAAGAAATACCCAATGAGCATAACGAATTCGGATTCGAGTCGTCCAATTTTTACAATGGTTCCCCAACATCAAACAGTTTCAATACTTCTGTAGAGGCATTGAGTCTTGATTATTCGCTCAGCATGCCGCATGCAGACACGCTTTTGAAATTAAGCAATCTACCTGTAACGCAACAGTTCGCAGAGGAGAAAGGCTTTGTTACTCGAAGTAAGGAGGAAACAAAGAGAATAAAAGTTCCATTCGAGAAGGGATTCTTCAGTATTCTTTATGGAACATCGCGCACTCCTTTTCTGCATGCACAATACGCCGATTTTTTCATGTCAGAATCTCAAGCTCCCATTTCCATTGAAATTGATAACGAGAATGCAAAGAAGAGCATGAAGCTAGCTGAAAAAAATTTCCCTGAGGCTTTCGAGCAATTTATCAATTTCCTAAATGGTCCTAACGTACCTCTCTCTGTCCTTCTTCATCACGTTATGCTCTATGACCTATACTCCCCTCGGCTCAAGGACGCAATTTGGGATACTATTAAAAACTACATCCAGAAGATGAAAGGAAGCTACGGATATACAGACTTGCATGTCGAAGCTGCACGATACAAGCTTACACACCCAAGGTTTATCATGGTCCATCCAGAGGAACTCTTTTCCGTTTATAACAATCCTGACTGGGTTTGTGTTTCTAATGAGCATTTTCATTGTAATATACACATCCAACCTATCGTCAGTAACGCCATAAGGAGTAGAGATGACCGTATAAGAGAAGTGGCCTCAAAGTGTCAAACTCCAGTTGAATATGCATGGCTAGCGCTAGGGCTAGCATTGCGAAAGAAAGTCTCCATATTTCCAATTCATGCCTATCTGAATTGCAAATCCAAATTATACGATGAGACCATTCCTCCTTCTTTATTGTATTATTCAAAGGAAGACGAAAACATAAATACTTCAAACATCGAGGAAATTATTAATTACATGTATGAAATCTTCAATGCCGAAGCTGCTCTTTGCGGTACTTCTAGCAGGAACAAGGACAATATTAATGCTTCAAAGATGCAATTCGCCAATCTTGAAGTTAACAATGTCAAACGAGAAAAAGAAACTAAGTTGCAGAATCCATTCGAGCCGGAAAACGTAACTCCCGGTAGTTGTTAATAGAACATATTTCGAATAACCGTCATATGTCTTACTCACTCACAAGACTCCTAATTTCTTCGCTAACAGATGCTTTACTTTGTAAGCTCATACCTGCTGCTTTTTGAGCCGTATTTATCGCATCATCCATTCCCCTATTTTCAGATAATAATGCACTCAGGACTCCAACGAATGTATCTCCAGTACCACTTCCATTGATGCACTTTTTAATTACATCCGGAACAGGATAATACTTTAGGACTACTTTGCCAGGCGTACAAAGACTGTTCGAATTTATTAGAAGCCCCTTAATTTCATCAGAGCTCACTAATAAGGCTCCTTTAGAGCCCAACTTGATAATTATATTTTTAACAAATGGAAGTATATGTAAACACTTTTGCAAAATCCCATTCTCTGTCAATTCTTTAAATTTGGCTGCTTTTGACAATCTTTCAATCTCTAAGACAATTAGTAATTCTTCAATGACAAACTTCACGTACGCGTATAATAGGAAGAAGTTATTCCATAAGAATTAATGGTTTCCCACCATTTGTCTGTTTCACATAAACCTCGTTGCTTTATAGCTTCAAACAGTATATCCAGTTCATACAAGTTCGGTGTAATATAATCAACGGAAGAATTTTTCAACACATCCAATATCTTAACACATTTAGGCCCACTGGTCGGTTCAAAAATAATCTTTTGACCGTCTCTCTTGTGAACTGCAATATCATGCATCAAGGACGAAGAAATATTTCCATCAAAGCAAATATAATCAGAATCATCAAGAGTTTCTTTTACATCTTTGTAAGTCAACCGTTCCATAATTGACATGTCAGCACCTGCCAAAAGGAGGCTTCCTTGATGATCGTTGACTGCGGTGTATGAACAGGACGAGAAGTCTTCTTTCTTAATCAATTTATACTGTAAAGAAGATTTTCCAAGATAACTTTGAATGGCCGTCGTAGCAACTGAGTCACCGCCTATGCAACTAATCAGTTTGGTAGGAACTCCTATCAACGAAGAAGCTACCGCAATATTATGGGCTACTCCGCCGAAAGCTTGCGTTGTACGGCAAGGATGTGAAGTGCCCAATAACTTGGAAGGATGTGCATTTTTATCGAGTGTAAGTACAGAATCAACCGATACGCTTCCAATCGAGATCACCTTTGGTTTTTTGGATGCAGAACTTTCTAATATCTTTGGAGTAAGCAAGGCAGTATCCTTCAAAAAGGGTTCTGAAACATCAATGTATGATGTATTCTGGGGGATAAATGAATTTCTCTGCTTACGTGTAACCAAAGATGAAGAAATAGAAGCAGCATTTCTTGCATTGTTTAAAACTAAGTCGATATTCGTGCTTAAACTCTTGCCTTTTGTTAAGTGGAATAACTGACCAAGGAGAAAGGGAGTAATATCTTTACCATGAATTCCTTGCTCTTCGCATCTCTTTAAAGATAAATTGATAAAGGACTCCATTGTTTCATAACTTAAAGAGCATTCTTCCGGAGTAGGAACTGCAACAAGTGTACCACATTGCAGATTAAGCTTTATATTTTGGTGAAGTAAGGCGGCAACGTCTTCAGGAGATCCCAAACACATTGGACTTTTGAAAGAAGACTCTCGAGAAAAAAAAGCAGGAAAGGAAGAGTTTTCGGGTCCAAGCGTTACTACAGGAACACCTTGTGTTTCTAAAAATTCTAAGGTTTTGCCAATATCCAAAATACTTTTAACACCAGCACACACGACACCCACTCTCGTACGTCCTAACTCGATCAAGTCTGCCGAAATGTCCATTGTAGTTTCAGCACCTCTGTGAACTCCTCCAATTCCCCCAGTCGCAAATACATCGATTCCAGCTTTCTCAGCTAAAATCATGGTTGAAGCAACCGTGGTTCCGCCATTCAGCTTCTGGGAGGTAATATAGCCCAAATCTCTACGAGATACTTTTCGAGCTAGTGGGCCAATTTTGGCCAAACGTTGCAGTTCTGATTCTTCCAAACCTTTATTATGTAAGAAAGTATAAAACAAAGTCACGTACCTATTGTACACTTTCCATCGATTACGGCGATTGTAGCAGGAACAGCGCCAGACTTCCTAACAGCATTTTCTACTTCCAGGGCCATTCGTTGGTTCTCTGGAAAGGGCATTCCATGTGTTATGATGGTGGACTCTAAAGCAACTAAAGGAAGTCCATTCTTGAGGGCGTTCGATACTTCCTTCGAAAATGCCAACGATGAAATATTGAACCTTGGCGATCTAATTCCAAGACTTAGGCTTCTACTAATACCATAATGTAATCCTTGTTTTAAAAAAGACCTAAAATGCCCGGTATAATTCTGCATATGTTAAGCAGCTGAATTTTGAATCTTTTATGAACCAGAATCGCGCTAATTAGGAAATTACTTATTATATAAGCTTATTTCCTGGTATATGTAAAGAGAAAACTTTTCTTAGGAGAGAGTTGAGGAACGATTCTACCGTAACGATTATGTACTGAGTAAAATAAAGAAGATAGTGGATCATTGATAAAGCAGGCCAGCACAAGAGAAGAACATAGAATGAGTTAAAACGAACATGAGATATAAATTAAATAAATAGATATATTTATATGGAGAGATTAGTAGTCTTTAAGACAAACAACGGTTTCTTGAGTCTGTCTATGATCGAAAATGGAAGAGATCTCCCGTATTCGTAGCGTTTAATATACTCTTTCCATCATTTTTCTAAAACAGAATAGGGATTTCTGGTAAAAACGGATTCCACGACAAGCAGATATAAAGCATTTGAATCTCTTCTTATTCACACATTCTTCGTGTGTTATTTTAATGTAAGCATATGATACATTACATGTCTTCCAAAACGAGTCAGAAAGTGTAAATAAGAGGTTTGGAGTCTCACAATATAAACCTTTCCAAATGCCTGAAATTCATTTCAAGCAGTAACATCTCATAGATTTGAAGAAAAAGGCACCTTTTCTCTAAGAATAGCAAAGGTACAGCACTCCTTGCCCTCAAACATTGGTCAACCATTCTGAGGAGAATCGTGAATGTCTGCTTCCATTAGATCTTTAGTTAATGAAGAGATATAAACATTAGGTTAGCTATAACAAGAGTTAGCCTAATTTTTGTTCACCATTGTTCAGAAGTTCCTCTACAGTTCTTCGCTTTTACTTACCTCATACCAAACACCAAGTAAACCAAATTTGGTGAGACAGGATGAATACAGCAGGGAATCTGGAGCATGAAGATTTAAAAATGGACGTGGATACAACAATGAATTCAGAATCGAAGCCTTCCCTTGTTTCTGAATTACTGGAGTTTACACTTCAGTATCCTTATAACTATGAAGGTCATGTCAAACTCGTAGAAGAACTGAAACGTCACGGACTAAAAGAGGATCTTCATGCCGCGAGAGAACGATTTCAGAGTCTTTTTCCTCTCTCAGAAGGTATGTTGGATGAATGTGAACGTAGCGGTCGGTTTTATGAGTATTTATTTCTTTTTGACTTGCTACAGGAACATTCATCATCCAAGCTTGAAAATGATATCACATTCAGTTACTAATAACTTCATGTTTAGATATATGGATTGAGTACTTGGAAGACGAAAAGGCAGTGTGCAATACTCTTAAAGACTATGAACGAATTGTCGGTTTATTTGAAAAGGCAGTGACAGACTATCTGTCGATTCGTCTTTGGCAACTATATTTGGAGTTTTTATTGACGCTGGTCGATCCAAGCACATTTTCTTCTGAGAATGCCGAGCTGCAAGACGTGGTTTCTCTACAGGATGTCTACAGCTTATTCGAAAGAGCATATGAAATATGCAAATACCATTTTAGTCAGGTAAGTGAGTAGATAATTTTTTCAGTTTGCTAATTCATATGGATTTAGAGTCAGATAATATGGGAACAATTTTTGGAATTTCTTGAAGAAACCGGTGAAAACCTATTCGAATCCGATCAAGATAAAACCGTCAGAGATAGGATGCATGAATTTTATCTTGAAAGACTAGAAACTCCTCACAGCCAAGTTGGGGATACGTTTTCATCATTTTCATCTTTTGTTACCAATAACTGGTCACAAGAAGAATACGAAGTCATAATGTCGAACACGAATAAGGTATATGAGATGAACTTATCAAAGTATAAGAAGATATATGATAATGAATTGCAATTGAGTGCTTCAAATCATTCCCTGGAATGCTACATGGACATCCTTAACTCTGAATCCAGACGAAGCACCGCTATTTTTCAATATGTTGCGACCCTGTATGAGAGAGCTATATGCTTTTATCCTCTCGTAGGTGATCTATGGCTTGAATATTTGGCTTGGGTAAGCAAGTCTGATTTTCCTCCTCAGGCTTATGCTATAGCAGAACGTTCTGTTCGGAATTGCCCTTTTGTAGGGAAATTATGGGCTATGAAGCTTTTATATATGATAGTTGTTGGTTTGTCTAACAATTCTATTCACGAAGAGAAAGAAAGATGTTTAAAGATGAACTTACTTTCTGGATTTGATGAGTATTGTGCTTTTTTCTCAGAATATCTTAAACTTTGCATATATATTTCCTCTAATGAACTAGATCCCGCCCATTATATTAGAAATGAGATCCAAATTATTGAGGATTTCATGCACCATCATTTCCCCGGGCTTCGAGATTATAATTTGCGCATCGAAAGTGCTAAAATCAATTTGCTTATTTCCTTAAATGATTATGACAGTGTTGAGAATTGTTGGATTAAACTTCAGAAAGATTTCCAAAAGAGCGCGAAGTTTTGGATCCTTAGATACACAGCTACATTGCGATATAATCCAGAATTAGCTATTGATTCTTTGAGGAAAGGTCTGTATAAGGATCTCGACAATCCCATGCTATTATTTGAATTTTACGAATCAGTTGTGACGCTTAATCATGATTGTTTTACCTCTATCTCTCAGTTTTATGATTTTACGCAAGCGAAAAGTTTGTTTGTGAAGAGGAGTCTTACTTCTCAAGCACAAAACCAACAACCGATTCCCTCAGTGGAAGAAGTTCAAGAACAGACAGTTGCATCGCCTGATCGCGCCAAAAAGAGGAAACCTGAAGATGACGAAAGTTTGTTGAAAAGGTCGAGATTACCTGAGAAACATCGCAATAGAGAAGAGTTTACTGTACTAGTTAGTAATCTTCCACATGACATTACCGAAAAGGACTTACAACAGTTCTTTAAAGAGTGCGGCAAGGTTTTGCAAATACTTATTTACGATGACAACCATGGAAAAAAGCTAGCGCAAATTGAATTTTCCGAAACAAGTGAGGTTCTGGCTGCTAAGACTAAAGATATCAAACAAATAAAAGGGCACGAAATTTCCGTACAGATTCATGTTGATACCACCCTATATGTTACTAATTTTCCGCCTACATTTGATGAAAATAAAATTACGGATCTCTTCTCAACGTACGGGCGGGTTGTACAAGTTCGGTTTCCAAGTCTAAAATATGACACAAACCGACGTTTTTGCTATGTTCAAATGAGCACTCCAGAAGAAGCGTACCATGCATTACAATTGCACTCCAAAGTATTAGAAACCCGTTACGAGTTGAAAGTATTTATATCAGATCCTAACAAAAGTGGAGCTAGAAGTGGGGCTGTATACGAAAAAAGAGAGCTTTATTTAACCAACGTTGACTTTGATGTTAATGACAGTCAAGTCCGCGAGTTTTTTATAAAGTATGGCACCGTTGAAAGTGTTCGACTGCCTTCAAAAGCTTCTACTAAAGGTCACATGGGGTTCGGCTACGTGATTATGTCTTCTAGTTCAGAAGCCGAAAATGCTTTAAGTGCTGCTGGAAAGGTTTTAGGAAAGAGAGTTTTGAACGTTGTTATATCCCAGCCCAAGAAAGCTATTAGCAAAGAAAAAGTAACAAAAGATAGGGGACCAACGTTTACTAAGATGCTTAATAGGGATTCTACCGATAGTAAAACTCCACCAACCTCACTTAATCAGGTTCATAGTAAAAGCCTAGGAATTATTAATGTTGATCAAACGATCAACGAACCAAGATTAAGATCTGTGTTTGAGCCATATGGAGAGATTTTTAGAGTCGTACTGCATCCCGAACATGAAGGTGCAATTGTTGAATACGTTGACATACATAATGCTGGTAAAGCAGCCCTTGCCGTGGAGGGTATGAAACTGAGCGGTCGAGAATTACATGTAACAACCGTGAACGAAATGATGCACAACAAACCCAACTATAATCAAGCATTCGTCCCCAAACCACGCCCACGCAAGGCTGGGGCAAGATTAGGCTTTCAGAAAACTCAGAATTCGAGCAACCAAACTGATATTCAACAACAGTCTAAGAATGAGGAGAATGATACAATGCAGATTGATCCGCCTAAGACCAATGATGATTTTCGAAAATTTCTATTTAAAGACACACAAAGCTAAATCCGGTGAATTGATATTTTTCATTATAAGTCTACGGAGCTAATGCATGACTAAGTTAGGCAGACTTTTGCCATAGGTGTTTTCAAATTTCACTTTCTTTCGCGAACTTTCATGAAAATCTTGCAGTGTAACAATATTTGCTATACAGCAGCACATTAATTCTTTTAGATAGTTTTTCTGTAAATCATAGGATAGTTCGTGCTGACTACTTTCCATCGGTAATTTTAGTACTTTAAGTAAGGTTTTTTTCGATTCCTCAAAAGATTGTAGTGTTCCTTCTAAAAGTCTTTCTTTAGGTAAGGATTGATGGTATTCAACATTCTCGCGTAATTGAGACAAGGATATCGATTTCATTTCGCTTAAATGTGCAAACGGTCTAAAATGAGCTTTAAAACTGGATAAGATTACTTTCTCTTCCTTAAAAACTGAAGGATAGGAGAAAACACCATACTTTAATAATGTAAGTGATAACTGGTTTGTTAGTCTCAAGTCATCAAAGATAATACTTACAAGAAAATATCCGAAATAAACACTCTTCTTTGCTTCCAATTCGTCTATAAGGTAGCTTAGAAAATTAAAATTAAATGCCTCGGGTTTCGCTCGGCTAATAACATGTCGAAGATGTACTAAGTGCTTTCCAAAGACCGAATCTAAATAGGAAAATAAATATGGCCATTCATGGGGTTTGTGAATGTCTTGCTCAAAAGAGGTGGTGAGAATTAACTCCACGATGACGAATTTTAGATGAAGAGCAAAATCAGAAAATTTACTAATCATGGCTTCGTCCAGCGAAGCAAGTTCACTAAACTTCCCATCTATACTATTCGCCTGTAATTGGCCTATTACGCAGTCAGGGAGCAAATTAATTAAATTTCGACGGAATCTGCATGGGTTATGTGTAGCAATCCTTAAAAAATCTAGTAGGAAACCAGAAGAATGACTCAAAAAACCTTCAAGCTCAGATTGAACTTCTATATTAAATTGACTGGACACTAAGGACATGGACTCAGGATTGTAAAAGGAAGAAGGAAGGCTAGAGAATTGATGGACGCAAGAGAGAAAAAAAGTTATAGGGTTGTACATCATGCAGACACCACCGCCAGACAAAAGAAAGGTCTGTAATGAGGAACGAACATATGGTTCAGGTACTCTGCTTGGCCGTGTAGTGTCGATGCAAAATGACAAGATAGAAGTAGGTGAGGCTGGTGTTTGCGTCCGTAGGGCAATTTTCATATCATTAGCAAAGTACTGCAATCGTTCGTATGCATCCTCTAAATTACAAGAAGGAACATGACGAGGAGGAGCAGTAACAATGAGTTGCGCTTGTATTCGACTATCCCAGTATTGCTTCATTATATTTTCCCGGGCAGTTTCCTCAACCAGTTGTAATTCATTCAGTAACTCTGGAACGCAGTGACTAATACTTTCTAAACTTTCGTTTAAATCTTTAATAGAATTTCTCTCATAAACACGTAAAATTGACACGCGCAACTGTAGCCGCGTCCTAATACCCACTAATAATGCACGAGTACTAGAGTCCTTCTTGGTTTCGTTATCGAGGTATTGAATGCCTTCGGACAAAAGATCATAAATTTTTTCCATGGGATAAGTTTCTAGAAGGGATAATTGATAGGAAAAGGAGCTCATATCTTCCTCGTCATACATATTGCCAGTCAAGAACTCCTTACGTACATAATCACAACTTTTAATAACTCCCAGGACGTATGGAAAAAGAACTAAATCCGTCAGTGTATCCAACTTTTTCCTAGAAAATCCCATGTCCTTAACTCTGGAAATAGGAGTTTTACAGACATCAAAAACATGTTTACTGCAAAAAATACTCTCTGACATAGGAATACCATAATGCCAATCACTCTCAGCTGTAAAGATACCATCCATTATTGTAAGAATCTCAACAGGATTTAGAGCTTTAGCAATATCAACGTTCGTTTCAGAGTAATTGATTCCACTATCCATTTTCGGATCCATGATCTCGAACGCACTAATTGAATCTAGTAAGGTAAAACTGGGATGACAAATAAGTTCCTCTTCTTTTAATGAATGAACTGCATTGAAATAAGCAGATGTACAGTCCTCATATCCGTCTCTATCCACACGATTTTCATTATCCTGACCAGCAGGAGCTTTTAAGAACTGATTTTGAGAATCACCGCCATAAAATAAAGAGGAAAAACTAAAATCTGGCATCATATCAATGGAATGTTCTCCCCATCAACCAACTACGAAGTGTTGTAGTAGCTGATTAGTTTTAGCGGGCTAGGGAGTTCTCGTTGAGTACACCGAAAAGCAAGTAGTTTATTCATAATTAGATTTATTTATTAAATAATAGCTAGCTATTAGATTCATATCTAGATAAATATCAAACAAAAAACTGTAAAAATGTAATACTTTTAAATTAGTCTCGTAAAGGTATACGGAATACAAAAATAAAAGAGGGATCTAATTGAAAATAGCATTCATAACTTTCCGTTTCAGGTTTTCAATCTCATTGTTCTTTTGGCGTAACTCGGCATTCAGCTTTGCGATTTCTAGCTTTAATGTTGACACCGAGTCCAGGGATCCCAAAGTACTTACGGCAGAGTTCGTTCTTTGAACCGTGGCATCTTTTAGAATAGTAGGCTCTGTCAAAGCTTGTAAATTAGGAGTTTTTTCGGAGTTGAATGTATGACATACGGTTGCACTGAGGGGCCCCTGGTGAACAGACCATATGAGTCTGTCATTATTAGCTTCGATAATTTCAAGTGGGGAGGAAACGAGAGCTAACATGGTATGAGAAATGTTCCTCATGTTGTTAACCCTTGAGGAAGGAACATTTGTGGGTATGTAAGTAGAAATTTCATCTGTGTAGCTATTGAGTAAATAATTTACCTTTTCTGTTGGTAAATGAGCTGCATGTGAAAAAGCAGCCCGTAGCATAGTATTTTGAGCGTGCATTAACTTATCAAAACGTTCATACCAGCCGGTATCTATGTTTATTGGAATCGATACTTCGGAATGCAACTGTTTTAATTTATTTCTTGCACCTGGGGGACGACCTCTTTTCCGCGGAATACCCTTCTCTTGCTCAAAACTATCGGCATCAACATTTGCAGATCTAGACCAAGAGTCACTCAGGGTGTCGCTTTCTTTTGGTGAAGCAACGTTTCGTAACTCATCTGGCCACTGTTGCCAACTGTTGGCGGGATCTATTGTATCGGCAACGTTTACAGATTCTGAATCTTGGAAAGAATTTTCATGTCTGTTGGAATCAGTCGTCCTCCTTGGTAATTGGGTTGATTCATTTGACGAATTAAACATATTCGTACTTTGTTGAAGTGATGAACTTGGAATATTTGAAGGGTGGTTTCGTTGATGTTCGACAGGATCAACAGCAATGTTTTGTGATGTAGGCATTAAAAGTGAATGAGGAGTTGGACAGTTTTCAGAGTCATCATGGACGAAACCAAGGCTTTGACTATCAGTTCCTAAATTGTGATCCGTCGAAGACATCCAGTTGGATGGAGAACCGGAAGCGTGCAGTACTTCCATTGAATTGCTATGATGAGCAACCAAACCAGCACGTAACCCTTTGATTACCAAATCATCATTAATATTAACATTAGATCGTAACTGAGGTTGACTTTCCGGGATTTCCAAATAATATTCATTGGGACGGTTCAAAAGATAATCAAAGAAGGCGTCCACATGCATTTGATTCATCCACCGTTTCAAACGAACAACATATTGTTGAATTTTTTGACTAGATTGCTCATCCTTTCTTTCAACGCCCAAGAAACCAACCAGTTTAGACCAAGAGCTAATCACTTTCTGATGGTATTGCCGAATTAATAGAAATAAGACCCAAATGTCAAACTTTTGGCCTTCAGATTTTGGAATTGAATTAAATGCAGTCGCTAGTTGTCTTGTATCTGCCCCTGCATACCAAGGATTGCAGCATAAACAGAACTGGCAAAACTTTTCCGTTATGTTGTCCGCATTGATATCGAGCCTAGAAGGTAATAGTGTGTAGAAGTTCATTCTTTTTCTCCAGATAAGAATGTTTCTAGTGTGATATAATGCCCGAATTTGAAACGGAATGATTTGGAAAGTATGCAATCACAGGAGATCAATTTACTTAAGGGAAAAATAAAGAAGATAAATTCCACCCGAAAAGATATAATCTTTAAATTTGTAGTTTTATCCGTACCTTGAGTTGTTTCCCGACAGACCAGCTGAAGATTTTTGGAACAGGATGCCTGAAGAAAACATAAGAGTTTTTATGGGAGTAGCAGCAAATTATGTTTCAATAAATACTTCAAATGTGTTTCCTTCCTAGACAACTTAAACAGCCATGTATTTAATTGCCAAGCTTCATTAGCCAAACTTCGTATTTCACAATTCCACTGAAATGAGGTTAAAAAATATACAGAATACAGTAAAAGAAAGAAGCAAGGCAGCCTTTATGAAGAAAGGTATACAAAAAGTATCAGGAAGATGGAGAATGGTAAACAAAAGAAATGATAGTCAAAACGTGTAAAAGATTCGCATTTGTTACTTTTGAGTTGTCACCTATAAAGTACCATGAGAAAAGATTTACTGGTTTTTACGCTTCTGCTGAAAAACAAAAATTAAGTATCTACAAGTATTATCTAGAAGCTGGTTTTTACTGTTCACTTTAATGCCAAGACTACAATCTGGATGGGTGTCGACTCGAATCATTATTTTCTGCACTTTTCTTTGCCGAAGACCAAGACTTGTAAACCAGTAACTGTTGTATTTTCTTTATATCATTGATAGATATGTTTTTAGCTGATTGTAGACTAAAATAGTTGACGCTATGCGGTTTGCAACATAGTAAACAAATATCGTGTTAGTAAACGAATATAATATGGTTCAAAAGCACTTATAAGGCAACTTCCTGGGCAAGAAAGAATGAATTTCTAAATTCATTAACATATGAATTCAAATTATAATAATGATCTTGGTAGGAGGAGCTAGTCATAAAAGGCATCTTCTTTGTTACTGATTATGTTAAGAATTCGTCTGTTTCGAAAGGGCCATACTTTCACTTTACTTTTAAATTTTTATTTATTTTTTGAACTGAAAAGTCATTCATTGTGTTATTAATAAGAACGACTATAGCTATTTATCATTTTCTACGATTGTAAGCAATTGGGTTTTTGAGCACATTGACGAGTTCAAGAAGAGATTTTCTTGGTTGATATATATAAACTAATGCAATAATGATTTGAGATTCATGAAAGCATACGTTTGATTTATTGTTTACGTTTTACGAATATGAAAATCGGGTTCCATTCCATATCCATACGTGAAAAAGCTAAAAGATTCTCAGTAATCTACATATAAATCTTTTACTTAATTATACATACTTAATGAAGCACAAATATCTTGCTCACTGCTTGAATCGTCTTGGTTTTTATTATTCTTCCATGTAATCTTGATATCACGGACTTTGCTTTTCATTTATAATTGAATTGTATTTTTCTTCTTTAGAGTTTGAGTGGTTACTTTCATATTTCACTCTTGTAATACAAAGTCAAATTTTAGAATCGTTGGATCTGTATATTCTACTTGAAATCAAATCTGAGAAATGATCGAGATGATCCTAAACAATCTAAATGAAGACTATTTAAGTTGTTAACGATAAATTTCAAAGTGTTAGGATTATAAGGATAAAAGGACTGAAAGTAGCCCATCCTATTCTAAATCATGTAGACCCTAGGGCGCGTTCCTACTACACGTAAATAAGAAATTGAGGAATCATTAAGCAATTCACTTCTTTCTATGAAATAAACGATTAAATTCGTTTCGAATGTATTTATTTATAAAAATACAATGAATGAAGGGTCCAGTGTCCCAGTAAAACACAGAGAAAACCAATTTTTTGAAATTGGCGTTGTGGGCAGGTATTCTAAATGCTACAAAGTTTTTCATATATATCAATGTTATGAGAAATTTATTTTTTAAAATTTAGTATTGTTATGGTGTTTATTAACTTGGGATAGGAAAACTGGATTCACTGTTCCTCAAGATGTCAAAAAGGGAGCTGATGGTTTTGATGACATGGACGCGTATTTCTTGTCGGATGGGTCAATTCATCTAGAAGATGAACAGGATGAACCATCTAATCAAGAAATCGCCCAAAAACGCACTGCACCGCTTGTTTCTCCTGATGTTAATGAACAAAATCACGATTCACCTGTTAATCCTCATTCAGATTCCTTCCAGGAACGAGAAAATGAACCTCCATCTTCACCGTTACTGATGAACTCTAAAGCCTTGAGAGCTAGTCGTGAATTTTCTGCGCCATTAATGGGTAAGTACTTTGCTTTCGTTTTTCGGATCAGTTCATTGCTTTTCTGAACAGAAATAGAAACTCTTAAATTACTAACCACTGCAATTTTAGCTTCAAAATCGCCTACTCGTTCTTCTCACTTATTTGATGAACCTAATGATCTTAAGTATACACCTAACAATACTGACCTATCTTACCAAAAGAAAAACAATAAAGTAGTAGATTTTTCAAGGATGAAGCTCTCTCCCGATAAAAACAACTTCGAACCTAGGAGAAGTTCCGAGTTCCCTAACCGATCAGCTCCTTCAAATAGCAATCCATCTTCATCTGAATTTTCCTTCAGAGAAAAACTACCTGTTAGTAAACAAGTTAAGGAATTAAGGAAACCAAAAGCTTGGAATTCTCCAAAGAAAGGATCTGAAGTAGATGAGATTCGCATCCGACCTACACATAAAGCGCTACTACCGACTTCACCTTTGAAACCCCAAGCACAAACGACCCGCCAAACCATAAATGATATAATCAAGGAAACAACACCCTTGCCTTCACCTCAACCAGAGTCAGATTCTTCGGATGTTCCGATCTCTCAAATACCCCGGTCTTCAGAAAAAGCTACCAAAGTGAATAAAGATCAACAGAATGTACAACCCGAAGGAAATAATACAGAAAAAGCAATCAAAAGACGAGGAAGACCACGGAAACAAAAATATGAAGCCGAAAAGGATGTCGGTAAACCAATTGAAGAAAAAGTTGAAAAAGAAATACCAGAAGATAAGAAACGACGAAGAGGAAGACCAAAAAAGAAAGATTTACCACCTAAACAAGAGAAAGAATATGTTCAAGAAGAAGTACAAGATGTACTTAATGATGAGCCTCGGAATGAGAAGCATGAAAATATTGCTGAGGGTTTGCGACGATCCAATCGTACCAGGATAGCTCCATTAGCCTTTTGGAAAAATGAACGCGTCGTTTATGAGCTCCAAAAAAACAAAACGGAAACACCAGCCTTACCAGAAGTGAAAGGTGTTATTCGTATTGACGATCCTACCACGCAAAAAAGGAAAAGGAAAAAGGTTCGATCTGAAGGGCGCAAACAAGGAACAAAAGAGCCATCACCGCCAGCCCCAATGGAAGAAGATGGTAACGAGTCGGGTCCGTTTGATGAAGAAGTGAATTGTCCGGTATTGTCTTGGAATCAGAAAAACCAGAAATCCTCAGAAGCAAGAACAATTGGATATGCCTTACCATCCGTTAAATTATATCAAATTCGAAATCAACAGACCAAATTTGCGAGTTTATTCAGCGATCCAAATTTTTTTGGAGCAGGGATCCTGGAACTTCCTGTTGGCTCAGAAAAACCCGTGAAACCATCCAAACATAACCTCATGTCCTTTTGTATTCTACAAGGCTATTTAGAAATTATGGTTAATACGACAACATTCAGAATGAGAAGGGAAGGAGTATTTATTGTTCCTAGAGGTAAGTCTTTTATTTTTTTATGGAAACTAACTTTTCAGGGAATTATTATAGCATAAAAAATATCGGTCATGATGTTGCTCGTTTATATTATACACAAGCGGCCGATACGCTGGACGACGAAAGACGGTATAATAAGGAACCTGCTGTTAAATAATCTCCCGGGGGAGTAATCTTGTATATAATGTGTATATATTATCATTTAATTAGACATTTGTTTACAATCATCGTATGTGTCCTTCACTGTAGTGTATAACGACCCATAATTAAATGGATTTCAAAAGTAGTTTACTTCTGAATCATGTCTTTAAACTTCAGCGTTCTGCTATAACTATCGATCATGTCGCTGAGTCTGTCGACATTTATCTTTGAAGAGTCAATAGACAACTTCTTACCATCCTCTGTTAACTTGGTTAGATATCAAGAATAAAATATCACCACTTACTATATAGAACTTCTACAGTTGGATTGACATTAGAACCTTTAGGAGCGATAGAGCTTGTTAAAAACATGCCATAATTCGTTCTTGCACTGTCTTTGTTTGCTAAAGCTAAAAGAAGTCTTGCGGAACGGCTTGTCTTAGAGAAAGGATTCAAGTTCATTATAGATAATTTGTTTATGAAGCCAAAAATCATTTTATGAGGCGATTTTGAGTGCAGAACTTTAAAATTATGTTTTTTAATTTCAATAAGGGCAATTCTACACTATATTTTGATCGTAAAAGGCAATATATTGGATATTCCGTTCAGATGTTCTGGGTAAGCTTAGACTGGAAGGCAATAACTCAAGACCTTCCCTTTCAGATATTTTTCACTCCTCGATTCCTAACTTCTTATTTTTTTCTTAGCATTGCAATTGCTATTTTGAAACTCTACTAAACTTACGCTAATAATCAGAACTTTTTTTTTTTTTTTTTTCCCAAAAAAATCTCGCTGGTTTGCAATACAGACAGTCCACGTTTTCTTGCAGAATAGTTTTTATTATGAGTTTAAAAGCCAAAACGAAAAATCCAGCAAATATATTTAGCCATGAAACTCTGCTTCACATATTTGAGAGCCTTTCATCTCGCGATATGGTTGCATTAGAAAGAGTATCCAAAAGTTGGAAATCAATTGCTCAAACCTCATCTGTAAGTAACCTTCTGGAGTTACATCTTTACTAACTGCATTTAGGTATGGCACAATCTTTTCCTTTCAGAGTTTGGGAAAAATCGTATTCGACGGAGGGCTAGAATTAACAGAATTCGTAAAAACTGGAAAAATGAATTCAAAAGTGAGAGTAATTGGGATTCTGGAACTTGTAAAAAAGAAGTTTTCTCTCTGTTTAAAAACAAAAATACCGCTGATACAGATAAATCAAAGTTAGATATCACCGTAATCCACAAGGGACGCTTGTACACATGCAGTACGACGACGTTATATGAGTGGTCTTTGCACGATAACAAAATGACATGTTTGAGTGCGTTACCGTTTCCAGAGAAGTACAGGGTCGATTCTCCGACTGCTATGTGTGTGGATGGTAACAATTTCTATATAGCGTTGGAATCTGGAGCGGTACTTCAAACAAAGCTTACTCAAGATGGGTTCAATAGCTTTAATAGTGTTCTATATATTGATAACACAATTATATCCCTTTCTGTGCGACACAATCTGCTGTGTGGATTGACAAAAGATGAATCGTTATACATTTTTAAGGTCAAAAACTTGTCGGCAGCTTGTTTTCAATCACTTGGAAAATTCTCTGTTTCGGGGGTTAAGGTTCCTATTTCAATTCATATAGAAAGTGATCTTGCTTATTCACAGAAAGTACCCATCGTTCGACTTACATACAGCGAATACATGATTGCTCATGGATGGACCATTGGATCACAAGAGTTTTGGATTTCGGATTCAAAGATTATAAAAAATCGAGTTGGACAACGTCAATCTTCGGATATTGCTTTTTCTTCGCAACCCGCCTCAAGCATCTACCAACAGGGTCCTTATGTCTTAAGCTCTCACGCAGATAATACATTAATGCTACACTATATCTCTTCTAGCCTTGATTCTACTCATATTCAGTGGGGAGTTCAGCTTCGAGGACATGTTTGTGGTGTGGAAAAGTCTAAACTATTCGATTGCGGAAGAGTCGTATCTGTTTCTAAAAATTGTACTGAAATTTGTTTATGGGATCTTCAAAACTATAAAGAGGTGAAAAAAGCTACGCCGTTTATGATTGAGTCAAAACGAATTTTTAGTCGATATATTGAAGATTATGAACAAAACAAGACTCAAGTGCAGGACATTGGGTTATTTGACGATACGGTAATGATTACACTTTCAGATGGAAACGTTATGGCATTCCTTTTTCATGCTTAGCGCGGTTAAAGATGGTGAACTACTTCTATTCTCTATAATATTTATGGTATTTCATTTACATTGACAACAAGTTTGGTATAAAAACCTGCTGTTAATTTGCAATAGTATAATGAAAAATTATTTCGGTAGTCTAATTGTAAGGTGGTTTCTCAAAGTATAACAGACCAAATTATTCTGTCTGATTTTAAGCACTTTCAACATCCTCTATTCTAATACTTCATGATATTCTTTTCGGGTTTCTTTTCCTAACTTCCATATTCCCTGTCAACCTTTTTTAATAAAACCTAACCCTACCCTAAGCGTGACTGCCCACATACACCAAAAGAATTGGGCAAGAGTACAACTGGAAGGACCGTCCGTCCACCAAAAAACAGCGAGAAAAAATGGCCAACCTCAGTACGCAGAAGCGCCTTGCTTCTTCCGTTTTAAAATGCGGCAAACGTAAAGTTTGGATGGATCCCAACGAACTTAGCGAAATCAGCAATGCTAACAGCCGTCAAAACATCCGTAAGTTGGTTAAAGACGGTTTGCTCATCCGCAAGCCTAACTTAATGCACTCTCGCTTCCGTATCCGCAAGACCCACGCTGCTAAGCGCCTTGGTCGTCACACCGGTTATGGTAAGCGTAAGGGTACTGCTGAGGCTCGTATGCCCTCTGCTGTTGTCTGGATGCGCCGCCAACGTGTCTTGCGCCGCCTTCTCCGTAAGTACCGTGAATCTGGCAAGATTGACAAGCACCTTTACCACAGCCTTTATTTGGCTGCTAAGGGTAACACCTTCAAGCACAAGCGTGCTTTGATTGAACACATCCAACGTGCTAAGGCTGAAGCCAACCGTACCAAGTTACTTCAAGAGCAACAAGATGCTCGTCGTGCTCGTTCCAAGGCTGCTCGTCTCCGTAGAGCCAAGGTTGTCGGAGAAAAGCGTGAACAAGCTTACACCGCTGCTGAGCAAATTGAGGAGTAAATGAGTGTACCAAATCTTTCCTATAAAATAAGTTTTGCTGCATAATTTATTACGATCTCAAACTGTTTTAAACGAATATGTTGACACGTAGCGTAAAATTGCTTTTGAATATTATGATAAATAGGAATAGTAGTACTTGACTCGGTTGGTAAGTTTCGCTGAGGTTTATTTAAATTGTTCATTATTGAGTAAATAATAAAGTGTGAATGGATAATAACTCCATAGTTTAGAAGACACTAAGTATGTGTTTCTCACAATTGACGAAGGCACACGTTATCGATATAAGTGTCGATATTCCTTTGTTCTAAACTCCAAACCAAACAATATTTATTTGTAGGACATCAAATAAAGGCTACTATTAAGCATTAAAATTCTTAACTTGCTTGTTAAATTAATACCTTTAAATAATAAAACAAACAATGTCAACACTTTTAATTCAAATTGATGAGAAGTCAATTTTTTTGGGCATTCCTGAAGAAGAACGCCCGCGGATAAGGCACATGTATAACAGCAATGAAGTTGCAGAAAACCTCGCAGAACAATTGATGTATTCTATCATACGTCTCTGCTCCACGCTGCCCAATATAGTATTGCAAGATACTTGCGTCGTTTTAGTTGTTGATCTATTCTTGAGTAAGAAGGAGAGAGAATCTATTTGCAAAATATTATTTTTAAACCTTAAAGTGAAAGCAATTCTATGGATGTATTCTGCTCTTACGGCTACACTGAGTGCTGGGTCCAAAGACGCACTTGTCATTGACATAGGATGGTATGAAACAAAAATAATCCCTATTGCCGATTTAAAAGTCCTGAGCAATTTAATCCATATTTCCAACAAAAGCACTATCTCAGTGATAAAATACATGCATGAGTGCTTAGTAGCAGTTTGTGCAGCCTCAGATCCGACAAATGCTTCTCGAGCTGATCTTGTGCCTCTCTCGTTTCAGGGCCTTCTTTCATCCCTTCTTAATTCTTCTGTCTATCCTTATGCAGATCTAGATATTCCTTTCACGATGAATGCCGAAGAAACGGTTCGTATGTTCCACAATTCCCCAAGGAACCTAATGACTCTCGCTTCTAAAGCGTCTCACCATACTTCTCAAGAAACGCATCTCCTGTTTGATAACTGTCAAAATGATCGAGTCAAATTACAACCTTGGATACCGGCTGCTTGTTTAGACTCACTTTTCCATGGTACAGATTCTACGCATTTAGACCTTGTAGAACAAGCCTTGCCAAATCTTCTGCAAAAGGTCATTCAGTTACTTCCCATGGATCTCAGAAGACCTTTATCAAAAAAAATTTTGCTCATAGGACCTTTGGCTTCTATACCTGGGATGTTAGAACGTTGGAACCATGAAATGATCGCACGAGGGATGCCTGTCCACTGTCTTCAATCACATTATCAAAACCCATTTCATGCTTGGTATGGAGCCACTATCTCTTGTAAATCGCAAATGGGGGATCTCAATATGCATAGTTCATCAACTTCTGCTGAATATGCCAAACAAAAATTACCTCCATCTCCAATGCTCTACTTCAATTCCCAATATTCTCGGGGAATACCCTTACCGGAATGGTGGTTTCCCCAGATTTAAAAGCTCAAACCATCTCAGTAAACCATTAATAACGAGATAATTTTTTTTCCTTTAAGACGCATTAAACAAATTAGCGAACATGTGCCGCCACACTAAAGTTTTGCTTACCAGTTTTGTTTGCAATTTCTACGTGCAGAAAGCAAAATCCATTTATCGTGGTTAATTGCTTTGAAATCTCGCAGGAGACATGAAAGCTGCTGCGCAGAGTAATAGTACGAAAAATTATGTGGTACGTATTATATGATGAACTAACATAAACCGAAATGAAGCTAATCAACTTTTTTAGTTCTTACCGTTTTCCAAACGTGTAGACAATTTAAAAATTGATGTTGCCCATAAAGTACGCCGGGCAGCTGATATAGAAGATGAAAATGTAAGTTTTCGAAGATGTTTTGAGATTGGAAAAAATTTGACAAATACTAACAACGAATAGCTTGAGTCGTACTTTATCTCTTGCTTAAATAAGTGGGTAGAATTGAATCTTTCAACTCATTTTACCAGTTTCTTGAGGGAGGTTTCTCCTTATACGCAATCACTTCCTCAATTGATTTTTCACCAAGAGACTATTTTCTCCATTCTCGAGAAATATGCTAGTGAAGGTAATTCGCTTTCTTTACAACCATTATTGGAACTGATCACTCAATTTGCTCGTGATTTAACGACCGAATTTGCTGTGTATGTGGACCGTACACTACTATTGTTATCCAAACTCGTGCGTTCTACTGAGCTAGAAGTTGTTGACTGGTCTTTTCACGCTGTTGCATACCTTTTTAAGTACTTGAGGAAAATTCTAGTTCCTCAATTAATTCACATCTATGATATCTTGTCTCCATTATTAGGTAAACAAAAAGAAAAGGCACATGTCATTCGGTTTACCTCGGAAGCTCTTTCTTTTTTGTGTCGCTTATGCAAAGAAGACATTGCTTATCCATTTGTTCATCATGTCTTGGATGATTTGAACGGAAATTTCTCATCTCAATATTTGGAGGGTATTGTTATTCTTTTTTCTCGCATTATCGAAGGCGTTGGTTCTAGTATTCATTCAAAAGGTATTACTTTCTTAAAGATCCTTATGAATCCTCCTGTTTATGCATTACCAAAGGCCACGTCTGTGTGTATCCCCGTTTTGATTTCCATCATTCATCATTCTACTATAGAGTCTTTTGTAGACGTTCAGGATGTACTTATCCAAAAGATTACGGAGAATCCTTCTCTTTATATCAAATCATTTATAGTCGTCGTTGCTACCCGGAAGGGTGCCAAGCTTTCAAACTTCTCGGCTTTCCTTGAAGTCTATAGAAAACTTATAGAGACTATTTCTTGGGAATCTGCGGAATATTCCTATTTAACTTTAGTATATCAGTTAGGAGCGTATTTATTTACGTATCCCGACGTTTCTGCCGTTATTCCTCACAGTACACATATCATAGGCGTCCTACAGCAAGGCCCTCCCTCATTGTTTTTATCATTTGCTAACTTTATACAAAAATTGAATCATCAGAGATATGTTTCCTTTGTTAGGCCTGCGTTGTCTAAATATGTATCTTCGCATCCTAATCTTGAAATGGTTCATATGGCTGTTATGGAAATGGTTTTTGATAAAGAAGTATCTTTAACACCCAACATAGTGAACGCGGTTTCTAAGAGTTTATCGAAAGTATCTTTTTTAACACAAACTGGAGACCTTTTGACTGAAAATGAATTAGCTTCTGTATGGTCTCAATTAATATTAATATCCTGTTCCAGTATGGATGAAGATCAAGTGTATGATTGCTGTTTGCGACTTTTAGGAAAAACAAAAGGTTTATCTACGCCTTCATTGCTTTATGGAAATTTGGTGGGCTTAATTTTAGCTATCGTCAACGAAAAGTCGAGTAAAAGTTTGAAGAATGATACATCACGTTCACAAAAGGTAATGGATTTGGTGTTGCCTAAGTTTGAGCTGTATTCCTCAAGCAAATATTTCTTGGAAAATTTAATACCGTTCGCATCAATGAAAATTGATTCCATTGGAAAATTTATGGATCCCATAATAAATTCCTTGCTAAAAAATTTGATAAACGGAGCTGCTGGTCTTAGAGGCGTATCAATAAATTTAGTTATCACTATTATTGAAAGCGTCAAGGGACAGTGTTCTGCTCCTTTACTACATGTCAGGGACTTAATACAAATGCCACTTAGCCCCGCAACAAGCCGAGATGCAGTTGTACTTGCTCGCAACATTGTCAGCAAAGTAACTCTTCTTTCAGCTCAGGATAGAAAAATTGCTTTATATTCTTTGATTGGGTGTATTTTAGTCAGGTTTACTCCTGTCTGGAAGGATTTTGCGAAGGCAATAACAAGCTTGGTTAACAAGGAACTAGAGGGAGAATTTATGACTATAATGTTTACTTGGCTATCTTCTCCTAATCCACCGGCAAATTTGCTAAACGAAGAACAACAGTCAATGCTTCGTTTTGAACCTTCTGAAGTTAATTATCTTTCCTCATTGGACAGGTACGAGTTTACTTGCCCATCTTTTGCAGCTTCCGAAGAGACATTTAGCACTTGCATGTTCAATTTTGAGGAACCCAGGGTGCAGAGCATAAAAAGTTTGTTAAAGCCTTTAGAAGACAATTATTCAAATCTTCCTTCATATCGTTCACAGAGCTTGCGTATTTTAAATGAATCCTCCGATTTGGTTTATAGCCATATTGGTCGAATTGATGATTATCTTTTTAGTCTTCAACATGGATTTGAACTAAACACGGATTGGTCTCGTCAAGATGTGTATATGCTGTTAGGTCTTTATTCGCATCTTCAAGGACAAGAACACACAAACAATGCAAGTAAACGAAAGGAGTTTTTCCTCTGGGGTCTTAGTGTTAGCGACTCCAAGGTGCAAGCTTCTGCATTAGATGCATTATTTTGTTACAAAGACGAGAGTTTGAATGTCTATGAAGGAAACTTAAAGAACTTGCTTGATGACAAAAAATTTAGAGATGAATTAACTACCTTCCTTTTTGTTAATCCAGAGGACAGTATAATTCAGGAGCCCCATCGTTTAAATCTTATGCCTGTCGTTATTGGAATTTTATATGGTAAAATGACCTCCGCAGCATATGGCGGTCAAAAAAATCAAAATGCTCGACGTTCTACTGTATTATCTACCTTGGGTAACATGAGGATTTCGGATCTAGAATTATTGATAGGTTTGATGCTTAGGCCTTTTGAAAGTTTGCCTCGGGATTTTGTTAATGAAACAGATCCTCTTGGTCTTGTTAAATCGCTACCGATAATCTCTCAAAGACGTCAGATTGGATTCCTTTCGATGGTTGAAGAGCTTCTTAAGCAAATATCTTCAAAGTTAAGTCCTGTGGCACCCTCAATTGTCAATGCTGTTCTGTACAGTCTGTTGTTCGCAGATCATATACTTGTGTCTTCTAACGATCCTGCCTCCCCTGAAGTTAAGCTCGCCCATACTATTCGCCATAATTCATTAAAAGTGTATTTATCGTTTTTGACTTCCTGCCCTGATGTCAATTTTGGCCCTTATAATGTGTTCATATTTAAGTATTTCGTTCATCCAAAACTTTCGAAGTTTGCGACTGAGAATACTCAAAGCGTTTCTACGTTAATGCAAATATTCAAAGTATGGTTTGAGAGTACTGCATATTTATCCTCGGTTTTAGAATTTGGCAGTTCCATAGTGAAGGTGTTATTAGATGTAATCTGTCAATCTACCGTTAAGATACCTGTTATTCTTTTCGTGTTTGAGGTTCTTAATAGTGTGATTGTACAAGCTCAGACTGAAGACATGGATGAAAAGTATAGACGGAATGTTGCTTCAGTAGTGATACTCCCTAACGTTAAGTTAATATTTGAAAATCTGTCCGAAGTACTTGGGAAGCCGGTTTTTTCTGACAACAGTCGAGTATTAGATGGATCAGTGGTGGTCCTTACCAATATTTCTGAATTCATATCTAGCGAACTTGACTCGTCACACCTACTTGACTTACTCGTTCAATTTTTGAAGAAGCCAAAGCGATTGGTGCCTACTCCCGTGAAGGCAAATATACTGGAGCTGTTTGCTCGTTTTCTTCCCAACAATAAACCATGGGTGCAAGCTTCGATAGCAGAGCCTACAAATTTCGAAACGTTGATGCAAATGTATGCTCATATTGACGAATCTTCATCTCGCAAATCTTTGAATGGCATATTAAGAGCCTTCAGCGATGTCAATAACGACCTTGCATTTGGTTCGGTCTTTTCAGAAGAGGTTAATTCGTTATCTCAAAAGCGACTTGATGAACCTGATTTTGAACGTCGACTGTCAGCATTTACTTCGTTAAACGAAAACCATTATGCTAATATCACCAACTTAACTTGGTTGCCCGTACTCTATAACTGTTTTTTCTTCATTAGAGATGAAGATGAATTGTCTATTAGGAGCAGTGCGTCACTTGGAATTAAGCGCTTTATTGACACTATACCTTTGAATGGGGAGTACGATGCTTTTAAAGCCTCCATATTCCAAAATTCTATTCTTCCTTACATAAAAACGAACATGAAGCACAAAAATGAATTTATTAGACAGGAATTCTTATCTTTGCTTAATTATTCAATTGCCAAACTGCCTACTTTTGAAAGTATTTCTGATATGCATGCATTGCTTTTTGATGGAGATGAAGAAGCCAACTTCTTTAACAATATTCTTCATATTCAACTACATAGAAGACGACGTGCAATGAGGAGATTGGCCACCATATGCGATACTGGTGTTATCAAAAGTTCGAACATTTCCCATATAATCTTACCTCTATTAGAGCATTTTTGTTTTTCCTTGAATATTCCTCAAACGTTGATTGACGATACTGTACTAACCATTGGCGATATCGCTAAGTGGTTGCAATGGAACCAATATCAGGCAATACTTAAGCGCTACATTGGATTGCTTAAGAATGCTTCTATGGACCAGAAAATCGTTATTCGGTTGATAAATGCATTAGTAAGTGCCTTAAGGCCATTGGAGGTTGCCGTCGCGTCTTATAATAAACCAGATGAAGAGGATATGGAGGAAGACAATGATGCATTGACATACACGAATGCTCTTACCAATAGTTTACCAGAAAAGTCGAAGTTGACAGCTTGTTTCGATCACCAAATTCTTCCTCCGTTACTTCTTTATCTTCATATAAGAGAGGAGTCGACGGTAATGCTTCGTGTTTCAGTTGCTTTGTCAATAGTACAGTTGATCGCAATGCTTTCAGATGAACAGATTGCATTACGCTTACCATCCGTACTCATTGACATTTGCCATATCCTTCGAAGTCGCGCCCAAGAGTCACGGGATGCTACTCGAAAAACTCTTTCTTCTATTGCAAAGGTTCTGGGCCCCAAGTATTTCTCCTTTATCCTTAATCAATTAAGACTTTCTTTGCAGAGAGGTTACCAATTGCATGTTCTTGGATATACCGTACATTCACTGCTAGTCACAGTTGAGGAGGTATATCCCTATGGTTCCCTTGACTATTGTTTGGATAGTCTTTCAACTATATTTGTGCACGAAATATTTGGTGAGGTAGGTTTAGAAAAAGACGCTGAAGAATACAAGTCGAACGTCAAAGAGATTAAAGGGAACAAGAGCTTTGATTCATACGAGATTATTGCTCGTATGTCTAGCATTGAAAGCCTTGGTATCCTTTTACGTCCTGTGAGAAATGTTCTATCTGAAACAACATACCCTAGATCTTTAAGGAAAGTGGATGAATTGTCAAGAAGATTGTCCATGGGTGTTATGGCTAATAAACAAAGCGCGACGCAGAAGGCTTTAGTTTTTTGCTATAATGTTTTCGATTATGTGACCAAACAGAATGCTATCATCTCTTCAAGTGATAGCGCGGAAGGACATCAGAGGAAGCCCGACCATTTCGCAAAAAATTCGAAGAAGCTCGTAAGGTTTGCGATGGATGCTCTTCGAGGGATTATTACCAGACATAAGGAATTACTTACCTCTCAAAATATGGCCGGATTTGTACCCATTATTGGGGATGCTTTATTAAGTGACTCTGAAGAACTAAATATATCCGCTTTGCGTATCATAGTTGTTTTACTCCCACTGAAAATGTCTCAAATTTTTTCAGGTAGTCCGGTTTTCATTTCGCAGGCTATTAAGTTGATACAAAATTCTCCAACTACGAACTCCGATTTGTGTCAAGCTAGTTTAAAATTTGTTGCTAGCATTTTGCCTTACGAAGGTGTCGAGATCAAGGAGTCTGCTTTAAGCTATCTTTTGGAAAGGATTAGCGGTGACATAGAAGAGCCTGATCGTCAAGGTGTTATGTTTTCTTTAGTTAGAGCTAGCATTGCTCGCAAAGCTATGTCAGCAGAACTTTATAAATTAATGGATAAAATCCGTGACATGATGGTTACAAACCATACAAAAACAACCCGTCAAACTTGTCGTCATTTGTATTATGGTTTTCTCTTGGATTTCCCTCAAGGAAAAACTAGGTTCGCAAAGCAAATGTCCTTTATCTTAAAAAATCTCGAATATGAATTCGCGCCTGGCAGAGAATCAATAATGGAATTATTGCATGCTATCCTAAATAATTTTAGTAACACTCTTCTGAAAGAGTATCTTCATGGAATTTTTCTTGCTTTGGTAATGGTTCTTATCAATGATCCTGAGCCACATTGTCGTGAGATGTCTGCTGAATTACTAAGAACGGTTTTCCAGAGAGTAGACGAAGAAAGCTATACCTTGATTAGACAACTTTTGTTTACCTGGATTTCTAACAAGTCCAATTCTGGCAAAAATCTAAGCCGAGTTGGGATGCAACTCTTTGGGTTATTATTTGAAATTTACGGATTCGAAAAAACTCAAGAAGTTGAAGTATTCACTGGTGCATTGATTAATGTTCTGCAAACGGCAATTGACAAAGCTGATGATGCCCTAAATGAGTGGGAAATGCTTTATTTTGGTCTTCAGTCATGGCTAAAGCTTGTTATTGCTAATTCAGTAAAGGCTTGTAGTCATGATTATGAGCAAATTTGGACTCGTCTTCGGTATGTTCTTCTTTTTAAGCATTCTTGGGTCCGGCTTTCTGTTTCACGCCTTTACGGTTACTTCTTTGCGATAGCTAGTAACACGAGCTTCAATCAAGTGAAGTTGAGAGCATCAGAAGTTGAATTTGGATTGGAATTTGTTTTACAGATTTCAAATGCAATGCAAGCTCAATTACGCAGTTCTTCTCTATCTGAGGAATTGGGAACACAGGTTGTTAAAAATTTGGTATTCTTAACTCGCTGGTTTAATAGCATTCGGAAAGCAAACTCTGAACCTTTTTTGGAAATTTTTGGACGCATGTATAAGAGTTTAAAGAAACAAAAGGTTGAGAGCTTGGATTTAAGCAAGAAATACATGATTCAATGGTTTGTGATTATTATTCGAATCTTCTCAAGTGAAGAATTACTGCCTGTTATTAAGGATATTTTAAGTGCTTTATATAGATATACCGAGTTGAATGAGGCGGAAAAATCCGTACAACAAGAACTTGTAGATACTGTGATTGAGTCTCTTGATGTCCTTCAGTCCAAGGTTGGAACGACTGAATATGTCAACGCGTATCAAGAAGTTCGTCAAGCTAGTCTAGATGTCAGACGCGAGCGACGTGAGAAACGAGCTATTGAGCATGTGGTTGATCCTGCAACCGCTGCCAAGAAAAAGCTGCGTAAAAATGAGAAGAAGCGCGATGTTCGCAAAGAAAAAACGCAGCATCAAAGGATGTTGAATGCTGTTTTTAAAAAAAGGTAAAAGGGACTACATGGTAGAATATTAGGATAATGACTTAATAATACGGATATTGGTGAATTCGGATATATATTAATCTACACTAATTAAGTTTAAGATGGAATCTAATAGAGGTCAAAAGAGCAAGTAGAACAAATAGTAGTATGTAGTTTTCATATAGAGATAAATAATGTATGACTTGATATAAATATGCAATGAAGGAAAAGGACGCAATAATAAGTGGGAAAAAAAACGGAAAACGCATCAGTTTCTTGTTTTTGGTCTACCGCGCCCACGACCTTTTGGTTTTCTTCCACCCACAGTTGAAGGTTCATCGTCACTTACACACTCATCTAAATGAAGACCGGCATCACGACATCTTCCACATGGTCTTTGACGATCACAGCCTTTCTTTGAGCGCCGGCAGCGAGAACAGCGACTTTTTGAAAATGAAGAAGAATCAAAGTAAGTTGGAAATGAGCCTGCGTTGGTGAGTGAGTTTGGATGACTTTCCGATCTTTGATTTGTTAAGAGTTCTTTCTTATCTTCACTGTTGTTTGTAGTAAGCTGTTGAAAGCTTGAAATTGCCTGACTAGTCGAATGTCTCGAGCCATTATTCGAACGTCGACGTTTAGAAAAAGAATATAAAGAGTCACAAATTAAAGAGTCACGTTGATGGGGGTCCACCAAAGGATGTGTCTTGGAAATGAGAGACAATTTTCCAGAAATGGGGTTTTCAGACTTAACATTCGTAGACGAAATTTTGGAAGTAGAATCGGAATTTCGACGATCAGAGGAAGAACTCCCGCCTAGCCGAATAAGTTGCCAAGCAATGTCTTCATCGGAAAGGGACCGTTTCTTTGTATAATCTCTGGGATGCTGATCTATGGAAGAAGTGACTGACGGAGGAGAGACAGGCAAAGATGGATTTGAGTATGAGGGATATGAATTGGATGTTTTCATTGGTGAGTGATCTGTTGGATTTAGAATGGGGGAAATTGAGCTCTTTAGTTCTCCTTTAGTACTTGAAGCGGGAGAGACACGAGTCTGGGAAGGTTGGTCGGATGAAAAAGTGGATTTCGGCGGAGAATGGTGGACCAGGTTAGAAATGTTGGAAACCGGGTGTCGAGCAGGAGCTGAGGAAGAGGAAGAATTAAGGGCAGGAGCATGATGAGAGTGAGAAAGCTGATTTGTAACCGGGTTGTTGGGTGTATGGTAAGTAGCACTAAGGGGAGTAAGAGGATGGCTAGGTTCAGGAGAAGAAATCAAGAAAGATATGTGAGGTGGAGGATGTGAGGAGGAATGAAAGGTTGCGGTAGTGGGTGACCGTGAAGAAGTAGCAGACTTGGACGTAGGCTTCACAGGATCCGAAATAGTGTTGGCTGTAGAATTGTTAAAAGCGACACTGGAGGGAGGAGCCATGGAGGTAGGTATGGAGGGAGGAGGAGCAGCTGAGAAAACGGGACCCGATATGGGTTGCAAGATGCTTTGTAAGTCCATTTGGAAAAGAAGTGAAAAGTATATGAAAAGCTAAGAATGTAAGAGAAACAGATACAATTAGAATCTGATGAGAAAAAGAAAGACAAGAATGGGAGTAGCTGAATTGCGAAAACAAGGCAGAAAAGAGAGAGAGAGAGAAAGAGAGGGACGCACGAATGATGGAGGAAAACAAACAGAAGAAATAAAAAGAAAAGAGAGAGAGAGAGAGAGAGGATAAGGAAAGAAAGGAATAAAAGAAAAAGAAGAAAAGCGTAAGGTAAGCGTTCAATAAATAAACTAAAGGCTTGAAAATAAATAAACGAGAAGAAATAAAAAAGGTAATGTAAAGAAAAGAAAAGAAAACTAGACCGAAAAAATGCGTGAATGAAGTCAAGCTAAAAGCTTTGAGAAGAGAAATTCTTTTAAAAAAGAAACAAAGCTAGAAACTTGAAGAGGGAATAAACAGCAGCTTGGAAAAATCAACGAAGAGTGAGATCGTATTGAGAGTCTACAAGACGAGAAAGTGTGCGGGAGACAGAGACAGAGATAGAGAGAAAAAAAAAAGGAAAAAGAAAAAGAATGAGGCAAAAGGAAAACAAAGGTCAGTTGGGAAGCAGCGGGAAAGAAAGCCGACAAAGCAAGAGTGAAGGCAAAGGGAAGGAAATTAATTGAAAAGGAATCAAAACGACAAGGTAGCAAAATGTGAAACGGAGGAATAAAAGGATGGATGTGTGAGAAGGAGATCCAAGAAAAGAGCGACGATAAAAAAGTTGCCGAAAAGCAAAACAAGGACAATCGTTTGTATCGCAGTAAATAAAGCCAAAAAAGGAAAAGAGGAACACTAAAAAAACGTCGCGGAAAGAGCGAAATAAAGAAAAAGAGGATGGAAAAGCAAAGCAAGACCAAAAGTAGAGATGAACAAGCAAAACGAAGCGAGGAAAAGAAAAGTCTCGGGCTGTCGGGACGTCTTGCGAGGAAGTAGAAAAAGAAAAAAGATGAGCAGACAGTTTTGATAGAAAAGGCAAAAAATAAAGAGCCAAAGATTTGGCAACAACAAAAAGTAAACACTTAAAGAAAGAGAGAAGGGGAGGGAAAGTGCAAAGTTGAAGATGAAATTGCGGAAGTAGAGAAGTATGGGGATCCAAAGTTGACGATCCTCGGTTATGACACATTACCAGTGGGATTAGCAAGTTTCGCTATAATATTACTAAAATAGTACGAAGCGAGATGTAGGGGAAGGTGAAGCGAAATTTTCATATCGCAGACTGTTTTAAGAGGTTTCTTGAAGGAATGAAAGGAGACGCATTTAGAAAAAAAAATCAAAGAATTTATGAAGAATTTTTCTTTGTTTTTCTGTTTTTCTTGGGTTATTTTTGACGTTTTCATGGAAAGGGGCTGTGAAGCGACGGATACGCGGGTTTCTTATGGGGTAGAACGTATTTTAGAATATTGTTAAGCGGTTTTCATGATATCATATTGAAGTGAGAAAAGAAAGAAAAAAAAAAAAAAAAAAAAACTAACAACAACAATACAAAGATATAGACGTTTATAGTTTCAAGTTGTTTTCTTTTTTTAGAGGGATTCTGGTTTGGTTTGTTGGTTTCCATGGATGTCGATTTCGATTTGCTGAGAATATCAAAGGAAGGAAAAGGTATTCTATTCTAAGGATAACGGGTTGTATGGGTTTTAAAGGTTTGTAAAGGCTTGGTTTCTATTTGGTTTTCTTTTGTTGGTTTTTCTTTTTTTTTTGTATGAGGAAACGAACGAATTTGCGATTTGTTTGAGAAAGCTGGATGGAAAACTATTCTAGAGGCCAATGCGATTCTGCAAGGGTGAGTTGATTTTGCATTTCATTTATTAAAAAGGTGATTGTTAAGATAAGGATGTTGTTGGATTTGGAATCCTTTTTCTTTAACTAAATCTGATGACTCGTAAACATAACTTTTTTCACCTGACTGTTATATCAGTTGTACCTTTTTGTATGTGAGCTACAATAAGAAGGATGGATGTAAACATTTCCAAGAGAATCAAAAAGTGGTATCCTGCTTTTCCCAGCTCTTTTCCAATTTTTCAACACTTGTTTTTGAGGTTTTGTATTTTTCTCTTCTTTTTTTCCCTCTCTTTCTTCTTTTTATGCGATTTCTTTTTGCTACTATACTATGCATAGCATTCATTACCATTCCAGTTTCAAACAAAACCACTTTTACTTTGCTGCTAGAGTAAACAAACAACAGAGAAATAGAAAAAAATAATGAAATAATTAAAAAATACTTTATTTGCCTTCCCATACTTTTCTTTTTCACATAAAAACAAGGAAATCATTCTCTCCTTGGAATTTCTTAAACAATAAACAGATGGCAATACAAGAAATCGTCATTTTTGCCAAACGCCAAACGAGAAAAGAAATAAAAAAAGGATTTGTTCTTTATGTTTTATTCTTTCTTTAAAGAAAATCTCTCTTCTATTCCTACAGCTAGTGAACGATCTTGACACTTGTTTCTAACTTTGCTTTTGCTTTTGCTTCTGTTTCTGCTGTTCTCTCGAAATGCTACAAAGTCTGCTCTTAGAGGTGTTGGGAAATTCTGAACTGAAAAAAAAGAAACAAAATTTAAAAAAACAAAGCAAAAATGAAAAACAAAATCAAAACCAAAAATTCAAAGGAAACCTGTTCAAAACAAAAATCCTCCGTCAGGGGGAATCGAACCCCCGCCGCATCGGTGAGAGCGATGAATCCTAGCCACTGGACCATGACGGATTTTACCTGTATATACCGAAAAAAAAAGACTTATATAATAAATTGTTTCTATTTTAATTTGATAGAATTATAATTTATAAACAATGAACAATGAAAGATTCATTTTCTTTTCTCTGTTTCAATCCAATGGATGTCGCTTTCAATCAATAAAATTTCCTATTTCTTTACTTGTTGTTGCTCTAATTATAATAATAGTAATAATAATTATTTATACGACGCTCTTTCCTTCCAACACTCAATTCATTTCGACGTCATGTTCTTTGTGCTTGCCTTTTTGCCATTGTCGATTTGGGGAAATCCATGAATGTCTCATAGATTGTTGCCTATGCTTGACATCATTCCTTGCTGAATAGAGGCTTGGTGTGATTTGAAATCTACTTTTTATATCTGTCCAGGTTCTCTTCTTGTCTTTTGTCTTTTACCAATCCCAATTCTCCTCATTACAGTACTTTGTACAATTCTTTTTTTCCTCTTCTCTCCCCTCCTGAAATTCAGTCTCTCCATCTTCATTTCCAAGTGAAATCTCTTGTTTTATCACCTTTCTCTTTAGTTTGATTTGATTTGATTTGCTTTGCTTTTCACAGGAGTTTCTCCTTCTTCCAGTTGTTCTTTGATTTTCCGTTTCATATTCTTTTCCATTTCGACTTCCATTTCCATTTTTAAATTTTCAATTCAGTTTCCTTCTGTTCAAACTCCCTGATTCATATCAATTTTTCTCCATTTCTCTCTATTGTTTCCACTAGCTAGCTATGCTCTCCACCCCTCCCATCATCGCTCCTACTGCTGAAGACAGTACTGAACAAGATCTCATCTCCAACATACCAGGTGCATACACCGAATTTACCCAACAACAAAAACCGAAATCGCTTGCTGATGCTGCCAACTTTCAGTATCTTCCCAAGCTTCATGGTGAAACCGCTCCTTCTCAACCTCATACCGGTTCGCAAACTTCCACCAAAGGCAATGACAAAGACAAAGACAAAGACTATGACTACGACCTAGACAACGACGAAGATTTCGACCGCTCCTCCTCGTACAGTCGCTTGACCGACGAGTACTACGGTGATCACGATTTCAGTGATTATTACGGTGATCTCGCCTTGTATGCTTCTCTCCATCATCATGATGACTTGCAAAATATCGAGCGGTTTCACAACAAACCATCTGCTTTTGCTTCTCGAGACGGAAATTTGTCAAAACACCCTACCCATGCCTATGCTCATACAAACCCAGAAGACAATAGTCACAATTATGAAATGGGCGATTCTCAAACTCTCCCAATGACCGAAAGCTTTGCCGATTTGCTGGATCCGCACGTTCATTCTTCGGATCATAGCCATGAAGACGCTTTTGGCAACTCACATACCGATCGCGGTTTTACCTACCCCCCTACTATGCCCGTGGTTAAATTTCCCGCCATCAACTCTTCCTCTTCTGGTCTCAATTCTTCTTCCTCGAATATCCAGATAAATTTCGTCAATGGTGAACCCGTGTTTCCTCGCACTTCCTCCAGCACGTACAAACCCGAAGCAGATGCCGTCTCCAACCTCTCTTCGAAATCTTTTGTTAATAAAGAGTATGTCATGCATGAAGATAAAGTCAAGGACAAACTAGCTCAACCCGAGCCCATCACCGTTTCTGAACCGCAAGAAGATTTGAAATCGGTTTCCGACCGGCCACTTAATTTTTTTCCTGAACCGTCGCCTGGTCACGCGCAAACGTTTTCTCCTTCGTCGTCGCCAGCAACTTCGGATACTGTAGAGAACGAGTCCAAGCAGACCGAGAGTTCAATTCAGCTTCCTCCGTCGGCCCAGAAAAACGAATCCTCTTCTTCTTACCCTAAAAGAAGGGGATTCCGACTTTGCCATGAAACCGACATTCTTTACGAGGACCCTTCTGTTCATCCTGTTCGCGTGTCTGTTGATAATGGACCCAAGCGCCGATCAAGCATCAAACATGCACAGCAGAACAAGTTCCACACTTCCTCCGACGCAGGACCCACTGAAACCCGACATAGATCGTTCATTCTTAATAATGAAGATGTCAATCCGGCGCCTCCTAGCACTGACACTACTAGTCAGGCATCACAGGATCCTACCGTTAATACAGAATCTTCTAGCCCTTCTTATTATCACAATGGTAGACGCGTTCATAACAATACCTTGACACCGTATCCTTCTGTTTCCGACGCTACTTCGATGGACGTGTCGTCAATCACGAGTTATGACCTTCGATAAACAGAGTATATTCCTTTTGATTTTCCTTTTTTTTATTTCTTTTATTACGAATGCCACTCATGAATCTTTCTATTTGCTATCCCTTTGAATCAGTTACTTTTTTTCCATCTTGAGAGATTTAGATTTCATTTCATTCTATGCCCTGTCTTGTTTTGTTGATGTATTTCATGATTTTTTTTTTTCTTTTCTTTTTTACGACGGTTAATGTTATGATTTATAATAGAATTATTGGTTGAAAATTTGCTTTCATTTATTTTCGTAATCAATGATGGACTATCCAATTCGTTTTCGTTTTCAATCCGAGTCCATCCAACAATCCTCAAACATAGCTTTCCACGCAATTAGAGATTCACGTACTCTTGTTTGCAATCAATTGGGATTCCTTTTCTATTTTATTTTATTTACTCATTTCGTTTATTTATTTATTTATTTACTTACTTATTTATTTTTTTTTTTTCACCCTGATCGCATTATTTTTATTCATATCTTTATCGGCTAAGCAAGTGATGTCACGGACTCATCATATTAAATCATCCTATAAAGCATGATGTCAAAAAAAAATAATACCTGGTCTCTGTGGTATAAATACCAGATGGCTCTACATTCTCAACATCTAAATACTTTTATTGAAATCTTTTGGTACTCAACATGCAAAATCTATTGAACCTTAGAGGATCTAAAGGCAGCTCTGGCGGCGGTGGAATTGCTGACGATCCTATGGGATTCGCATCTCATGCCAGTTCAGATGTTAAGCAAGCACAAACTATGAAGAAAATCAACGATGTGATTCCCGGAGATACCAAACAAAAGATGGCTATCATGAACAGAATTAACGATGCTACCGGTGGTAATGCCATGAAGGCAGTTATGGAAATCAAAGACAGCTCCTCCTCTCCTGAAGAAGCTTTCAGCAAAATTCAAAGCCGATTCAAAATATAAACATGACTCCAGAACAACCGTCGCATCATTGTTGGCCAATTTATAAAAAATATCCGACTGACTTCACGATTCGTTTAAGAAACGCAGCCTTCATTAATTAATGACACTTGTTATGATAGGTAAAGCCAAATGATATTGAAACCAACTTTCGTTTGTGCTTAAGAAAAAGAGCAACTTTATAAATAAAGAAGTAGTGTAAAAAAATGTAAATGTGTCTCATTCACTTTAATCTTACTCATTCTTCTAGTGCTCCATCCCAAATAAGACGATATAATATACATATTATTCCTACACCTCTCGAGACCCGTAACAATGAACCCAACAAAAAACAAAACTATATAAAGTCCTAAGACTTATCATCTATCCTTAAATCCTATAATGGGAATGCCAACTACTACTTCAACCACTTGAAGTCTTAGCTGAAACACCTTCAGCAAATTGTTTGTAGAAATCCAACATGCCTTGGCTAATTCCCTTTCTGAGTGCAAGCAATGCTTTTTCAAAATGTGCTTGTGTAATTTCTGTTGCTTCTACATTCTCATGCATAGCAACTAACCCAGCATCTTGGCATAGAGCAACTATTTCTGCTCCCGAACAACCATCCGTACGTAGCGCAATATCCTCCAAATCTACACCTTCACTAAACTTCATTTGTCGAGATTGAATCAACAGAATTTGTCGACGTGCTTCAAGATTAGGTGGTCCAACATAAAATAGCCGATCCAGTCTTCCAGGTCTCATCAAAGCCGGGTCAATCACATCTGGCCGGTTCGTTGCTGCAAGAACAAGTACATTCTTCAATGCCTCTATACCATCCATCTCATTTAGTAGTGCCGTTACAACTCGATCTCCGCTGTGGTCCTCACCTCTACTACCGGTCAGGGCGTCGATCTCGTCAAAGAAGATGACGGAGGGACTTGCTTGGCGAGCTTTTTGAAACAATTGACGAACAGCTCGTTCACTCTCACCAATATATTTGTTAAATAACTCAGGTCCCTTGACAGAAATAAAATTCAATCCCGTTTCAGTAGCTATCGCCTTCGCAGTCAACGTCTTCGAACATCCCGGTGGACCGTACAGCAAAATCCCCTTCGGGGGACGAACGCCTAATCGAGCAAAAGTTTTTGGGTGCGTCAAAGGCCATTCGACTGATTCTTTTAATTTTTGCTTAACATCTTCCTGGCCTCCTATTTGTGACCACTTCACATTGGGCGACTCAATGATGAATTCCCGCATCGCGCTTTGTCGCACCGAGGTTAACGCTGCTTCTACATCACCAAGTTCCACGGCACCAGGATTTTCCTTTATTATAGTATCACCAGCCTCACTTCGGTTTTTTAAAGTTCTTTTAATTGCTCGTAAAGCAGCCTCGCGAACAACGGCGGTTAAATCTGCACCCACATATGCATGGGTGCGACCAGCCAAATCTTCCATTTCTTCAGGGCTAAGACTATTTGGAACATGTTCAAAAAGCAACTTTAAAATGTCCAAACGAGCGTTTTTATCTGGTATTCCAACCTCGATCTCTTTTTCCAACCTTCCAGGTCGTCGAAGAGCTTCATCTATAGAATTTGGACGATTCGTAGCCGCAAATACGGCTACCTTACCAGCACTCGACATGCCGTCAAGCAATGTTAGGAGACTTGCAACAGCTCTGCTTTCTGCTTCACTTATATCAGAAGTTCGCTTAGGTGCAATTGCATCAACTTCATCAATAAATATAATAGATGGCTGCTGTGAACGAGCATCATCAAAAATCTTTTTTAGCCTAGCTTCAGTTTCACCCATATATTTGCCTACCACAGATGGACCATCAATCCGGAAAACATGTGCCTTTGTTTCAGCGGCTATTGCGCGTAAAATCATAGTTTTACCGGTTCCAGGAGGTCCATATAGTAAAATACCTCTTGGAGGTGAAATATGAAAATATTCAAATAATTCAGGATTTTGAAAAGGAAGTTCTATGACATCTCGTACTTGTTGTATCTGATGGTCTAAACCTCCAATAGAGGAAAATGTTACAGGCGAAGAGGATGTCTCCAGCTGATTCTGAGAACTTTCGACAACGGATGAGGACAGTGAAGTTTGCGATTGAGACAAATCAGATTGTAAAGCACCTTCAACATCCATTTCAGAAGACGCAGTAAACCGATAAAGACGAGGTTCCTCCAAAGAAAGATCAGAAATTGCTTCCAACAGGTTGCTAGGAGAGCGAATATGAATTTCATTAACTTTAATATAACCCGGTGGAAGATTATCACCTCCGTGTCTTAAATGTTCACTCAATGATGGAAGAACTGAACCTGGTACCAATGCCTTTGTAGTAGAGTTTGTGCTTTGTGCCGAATAAAGCATGCCCAGATGCACATAACGCATTTCCAGTAGAGTCTTCTTGATTTCAGATTCCGAAAACGGATTCCCTTCAGAATTTGGACCACAAATTATTTTTAAACTCTCCACGTCCTTCAATGGATGAGCATATTTTACGGCGTTCACCCTTTGGCCAACCTTTACATTTGCCCATTCCGCGAACTGCGAGCAGATTCCTACTTCATAGGGGCCCAAATTTACTCCTCGAGGGACTTGAACAATACCAATTGACGAACCATCCGAATGTTTTATAGAAACGAGTTGCTTCTGGACGAATCCCAGTCGTTTTAAAGCGGCAGGTGAAAAATACACATATCGAAGATCTCGCCAAGAACTATCTCCTTCTATCAACTTCACTGACAATTTAATGGGAGCGGACATCCCAATATGAACTGTCTAACCTGCTTTTTAGTTTATGGCTGTTGGCAAGAATATCTTCTGATATAGGGAAGCACACTCAACCTCTTTAAGCAGTAAACAATAGAAATATTTTTATTCAAAGTCTTTTTTCAAAAGCCTACGAGGTGCCAATATGTTTACGGGTTTTAAATAAAGTAATAGCAATTCATCTAATTCACAAAGACCTAAAGTGTAAAGTCACTTATTGTAAGAAGTTATTTATTAACAGTAGTAAGGTAGTTTTTTTACATTACCAGTAAGAAATCCAGAATTACAAAACATGATTTCATAAAAACACATTTTTCATGTCTTAGGCTCCATTTTAGTTACTAAAATTGAAAGGAAAGACGACAAACTATAACCTTAGCTACAGAATGAATAGATTCCAAATATACCAGTCACGTTTACGATGATATTATGGGTAATAAAACGACAATAAACGAGCACAAAAGAACAGTAAAGATTATATAAGATAATAAACAATTTAATATGAACACATCAAATCTACCAGCATTGTATTGGAACAGAAGCCCAAAACAACCCAGAGTATTTGACAAGAAACAAAAATAATAATCCTCAATAAAAACTTCATACTTTCCAAACATTCCAAAATGCAAAGAAATAAAGGTATTAGGGTATTAACAATAATAGGAAAAGTAACAACGCCCACAAACAAGAAAAACAATAAACGACAGTTTGTATGTGAATATATTTATAACGCTCAGTTTATTTTTTTGTAGACCATCTGCCCACCAAAGGAAAACCATGTTGGAAACCCAAAGATATATAATCTTCAATCACCAACAATCCATTAACCCACAGACCAGACGATCTTTTTTTATACAAGAGAAAGACATAACACCAAAACTCCTTCATAGCAAAACATACATGAATTGCAATCTAAATGAACCGCAATCCATACAACACTTGTAACGATGTTAATATAAGATAGGTATAATTGAACAACCGTAAATGAAAAACCACACCTGCTTATACCAAACATCGTAAAAACTCTAGCATAGTATAACTCCAAAACCATCCTCAAAATGAAAAGAATTAAAGAAATTAATTTAGTATCCTTCCTTTGAAATCCCACAAGTAAACTTTTTAACAATATTAAAGAATAAAGAATGATGCTTGGTTTATTATATAAAGAAAGGTAAAACGAAGAGACCATAACATGTTCGTATTTACACAAAAACGTAAGAAGCCGTTGTCAAACGAAAGACTAATTAAAACGAAGCTCCCCTTGTCTAGGCAATAATGACTGCTGAAGACGAGGGTATGTTCCAGGGAATACCTGGGGAAGCTTAGCTGAAACTCTAGATGACCCATAGTCAGTACCAATCGCAGGGTTCATGACTTGAGAGGTATATGGATAAGCAGGCATTGTAAGTTTTCCAGTAGGGACCTCACGGCGAAGAAGAGGGGAAACAGGGTTCAGCAAAGAGCCACCAGTGAGACTTGCAGATTTCGCCAAAGTTGGGTTCACTAAAGAGGATGTGTCCAAACCGGATGAACTCGGCTTTATATTCTCACTACGAGGGGCTTGAAAAAGCAAGTTCGACTTTCGATTTGGTACGCCAGTGCTCGTACCAAGCCCCGTCGTTGGGGCAGTAGCGGGCTGATAGGCAGAATAAGCAGGTGAAGCATCAAAAGAAGGAGGAACACCATTCAACAGATTATTTGAAGGAGATAATGTAAGCGAACCAAAGTCTCGAGTCAACCTCGTAGAAGCACTGTCCAGAGAAGGTGCAGTCAAAGAAATGCCACTCAAGGCAGGAGATAAACTTTTGCTTGTCATTCCCACTTCTTCCATTAATCTATAGTAAAGAGGAGAGGGTTGCACGTGCAAATTACTGAGAACGCGCTTGATCACCATATGGAATTGAGTTAAATATTCATGGCCAATTGAAGGATAGGTAATGACTTTGTGAATAAAAGAAGGACCAACTGTCTGATCTTGCAATATATATGTAAGCACGCTATCATTCTCGGAGAAGAAGATATTCTTAAGCAAAAGATTTCGAGACTCAGGTTCCTGCTTATTGTTGATTAACTTGAAAATGAGAGTAGAGGCGAGTTTATGAGTGCATGTTGTATGTAAATGAGCTGCAAGGTGAATGGCTAAAAGACGATGTCTATTCTTGAAGAAAGAGTTGTCTAAGAGCCAAGTAAGGAGAAGCATGCCATTGGTGTTCGTGGCAAGCAAGTGAGAGTTAATAATAATGGCAGCGACAACAAGAGCCTGTTGTTCAAAAGTAGCATGCTCGTTCTCCAAGCAAGCACGAATTGCTCTAGCACCAAAGCGACTTTGTCCAATTTCGCAACAATGCCTAGCCATGGTTTCAAAAAGAAAGCAATTATTAGGGTATCTAAAATGCAAGCAGCACTGGGCCACATAATTGCCAAATTGATCGAAATAGAGCAACGCAGCATAAGGTCGAAGGTGCGCAACGATAAGCTCCATTTGAAGATTGGTGGATGCGACATCAATGATCTTTTGTGCAGCCCATGTGCCGTTCTTGTGAATGCCTATAGCAGCGAGGTATGGAGCGATACGCTCAAGCATAGCCTCCTTGACAGGATCAGAACAGTATTCAAAAAATTTTTGAATAACCGTATTACCAAGATAGTCACTTGATAGTTCAGCTACATCGTCCAGCATGCTGGTGGCGATAACTTCAATTTCTTCTTGCGTGTAGAACCCACTGTCGATATTCTTTCGAATCTCGCGAAGCTTAGACGCCTCAAACTGTCTTGAACGTAAGGTTTCAAGAGAAGGACGAATTTCCGTAGCGACTTGACTTTTTTCAATGGCACTGGTAATCATTGATTCAACCGTCTCTAAATTAATTTTCATTTCAAACTGCTTGGCAATCTCAAGTAAATCAAGACGATTTTTTAATAAAAAGTTAGCGGCCGCAGTAGAATGCGACCGGAGCACTGGCTCTTTGGGTTGAACAAAAGAGACTGTCGAAGAAGCAGGACTGCTGTTCTCAAAGCTAGATGTTGGTCTAGCAAGAATAACTTGAATAGGACCATGGTTTTCAAATACGGACCGATTATGCAAAGCGTCCCTAGCAATTATTGCAGATCCCAAGGACTCATAGCTTACAATGGCCGAATTATCTGGAGACAGCATCCATACATCTTTTACTTTACCGTAGGACGAAAATAGTGCATGCATAGCACCACTAGAGGTCCCTACGGGTAATTTCGACACATACAGCATAGTGGTTGTGCTGAAGAAAAAAAATGCGCAAAAACCCTTGACAATATACAAAAATTCTCGTTTACCCTGTAATGTTCTGCGCTATTACCAATAACGATTTCCAAGGTCCCGCACTAATCTTTGTTCTGTACTAAGGAATATGGTTGAAGAAAATCCACGAAAAAAGAAAGAAATCGAAGAGATTGACGCGTCTAGAACTATTTTTGTTTAGTAATTGGTACTGGCTAGGACCTTGCAAGGTTTTTCGGAAGGTCTGAGACACAACTTAAAGGAATGCTCTAAAGGTCGAGCTTACTCGTCAAAGACAGGTAAAAGAAAACGGACCTTTTCTTTTTCAGATATACAATAAAACCGTTTAGAAATGTTTACATGTTGCGTCCCCCTCTGTTTCCCGTTGTTCTAAGCAGTGAACAAGATCCCAGGTTCGTGCATACTCAAAATCACAATCCAACTAGCTGCTTGAATTTTGATTTGTGCCATAACAATTTGGTAAAGAATTACCATATGCGCTAAATTGTTTAAAGAAATCTTTTTTGTCTAGCTTAGGAAAAACGATGAAACGGAATTGTATGTTCATACAACTCAAGCTATTTGAAACACGAAGATGAGCTTTGTTTCATAACTTTAGAGATACTCTTAAACAATTCTTTGTCAAGGAGTGAAGCTTCTAATTAATGTCAAATGTCAAGGGAATATGAGGTTCGTCTTTACAAAGTACAAACGTCTATGTAAAAAGAGATCCATGGAGGGTCTAACGAAAAAGTTCAAACATACTTTTCATCTAGAGATTATTTCTTCTTTACTTAGATTTATATTCAGGAATGTCCATTTTTCATACACATATTCCTATTCGTAAAGTCGATAGTTTGGAATATGCTTCAAACATACTTACAAGCACTTATTCCTACTACTTTTAAACTAAATATGAATTAAATAAACAAAGGTAGAATAGAGAATTATGGAATATAGCATAAAACATATTATCCCTAATTAACATCTGCAATGTTTTTCTACCCAGATCATTTCTTTCAGACATACTTCTGTACATACAAGTCCTATTCTACACTACTGCATAGCAAAATAGATTCAATCTTAAACATTGTATTAATTTTCAATTAATTTTATGAAAAAGCACTAACAAAGGAAAAGTTATATAGAAACGCTCCGAGGTGTTTGAATATTACAGGACATTAGCAAACCCTCATTTACCAAAACCGTTTCGTAGAAAGTCTAAAGAAACAACAAATCCAAGTTTAATTTTAAAACAACACAATAACAACAACTAAAAAAAATCTCCCAAAAAAAACAAATAAACCACTATAGAACAAATTTAAGATGTACGGGATTTTTGGTACTTACGGGCTTCCTCCATGTAGTTATCAAAGAGGTAATGGGTATCCATAGGACCACCACGAGCTTCGGGATGGAATTGAACAGAAGAGATAGGGCGAGTGGTATGAGCGATACCTTCGTTTGATTGATCATTCAAATTAACCCAGGTAGACTTCCATTCGGCAGGAAGGGATGCGATATCGACGGCATAACCGTGGTTTTGAGAGGTAATATGGCAGTTACCACTAGCAATATCAAAAGCGGGAATGTTATGACCACGGTTACCGTACTTGAGCTTAATAGTTTTAGCACCAGCGGCCAATGCAAGTACTTGGTGACCCATGCAAATACCCATAATAGGTCCATTGTAGGTATCCATTAATTGTCGAAGATTGCTGACGGTCTTGGTAAGATGAGTGGGGTCACCGGGACCATTGGTCAAGAAAACACCATCGTAGTTGCTAGCAATGTTTTGGATGGGGTAATCAAAGGGGAAGACAGTAACACTAGCACCACGGCTAACAAGAGAACGGAGAATGTTTTCCTTGACACCACAGTCAATAACGGCAACATTCAACATTCCGTCGCCACCACCAACAAAGAAAGGCTCACGAGTAGAAACCTGGCTAACCAAATTGACGGCACTAGGATCGGCAAAAGCCTCATCGTCATTAGCATCGTATTCTTCACCGATGCTGATTTTGGCAAGACTACTACCTTGTTCACGCAAGTAAGTAACGATAGCACGGGTATCTACACCGGAAATTGCAGCAACACCTTCACGGGCACACCATTCACCAAGAGACTCAACAGCAGTCCAGTGAGAGTACTTGGTGGCGTAATCGTTCACAACTACACCAGCACATTGGATGTGAGGAGATTCAAAGTGACGAAGAAGACCGTGTTCATCACGCTTCGAGCCACTTGGAACACCATAGTTACCAATTAATGGTTGAGTAAAGACCAAAATCTGCTGTTTATAGGAAGGATCAGTCATAGATTCAACATATCCGACAGGAGAAGTGGTGAAGACAGCTTCACCGGAGATGTTACGGTTGGCACCAAAAGAAGTTCCATGGAAGATGGGACCGTTACGAATAGTAAGAGTAGCGATATCGTTCGTACTTTGTGGGGTAGGAAAGGGAGTCTGCTTAGGCAAGATACGCTCACTGTTGGTAACAGGAGGAAGCTTAGAATAAAAGCGTTGCCCACAGCGGAGAGAAGTATTCAAAACAGAGGGCTTCAAAAAACGAAACATGTTCAACAACGAAAGTTTAACGACGACAGATGATCAGAAGAAATCAGTAAGTAAATTAGTTTTATACACAAATGTTAAATTAAATAGTTTCCTCGGCCCTTTTTCTGTTCAGCTTTATAGCACCAAAACGCGAGTTTGGATGATATGAAGCTAAAAGCAAAAAAAATATTTCTTACGAGAGAAATATCCTCTATACAAAAAAATGCGACTCCAAAACTGTAAAGATAGTCGCTAATCAAACGAAAGAATAGCCTACAAACCCTGTAATACCAATTGACTTCTTAAAGGGAATGGTGGTAGTAAAGTAGAAGTTTGTGATTGATGCTATTTTTACATGTTGGCAAATACTGATCTGCGTGGTGATCTAACGATGGAACTTAGATTGCCAAGATATAAGTACATCTCATACGAAATCAATTTTTTTTTGAAAACCGATATTATTATATTGTAATATAATAATAAATACCGTGTAATAAAGACAGAATACTATACAAAGATACTGAATTAAATTAAGTCCTTTAAGCAATTGATTGTTTTGTATTGCCGGAAGGTTTAATAATTCTGTTTCTATCCTTTAGAATGTGAATATGAACAAAAGATAAATAAATGGAACTCATCATCAAGCCAGCTCCATCTTCACGAGATTGAATTTGAAGCAGCAGTCGGTAAAATAAAACAAAGCTGTTTTATACAAAGATCATTAAGGCTCATGATGTACTTCCAACGATCACTCTTGTCAACTTGTTAGAGGAAGAGCCAGACGAACTTGTATGTATTTGTAAAAAACCAAGAAAATGAACATGAAAAAACGAATGACGAGATTTTTCGGAGAAACCGTGCAAGATAATTTGTTTGTGAAGAAGGCTTCTAAATTATCTTCTTGTTTATTAAAAAACGAAGGGTCAATAAAAGTAAGAGAAGAAAATATCCTCATTCAGCGCTCCCAGAACCTACTGTTTTGGTACATCTTATTTTTATTGCAGCAAACAGAACGTACCAAATTACTATTAAGGAGAAAGGCTAAAACAAATCCACACATAACCAATAAATATGAGTGAATTAAAGAACATTAGGCGTATTTCGGCTTTGGTCGTTGCCATATGCCAAAGGAGTAATTCAATCGAATGACGAGCAGATCGATCGCCATTCGAATACTATCTTTCAATAAAGTCATCTTACTACCACCGACTTCGTGCCAAGTAATTGGAATTTCGTAGATCGGTAATTGAAGAAAACGCGCAAGAGTTAGAACTTCAATGTCAAAAATCCAGCCTTCAACATGCATTCGAGAGAATATGTTTTGATATGCAAAGCGTGAAAACAGTTTGAAACCGCATTGTGTGTCGCCTATTTCACGAACCCCCAGAATTTGCAACAGCTTATGGAAAGAATGCATCAAAAAATTACGTATAAACGAACGTTTCACAACTGCTTCAGTATTTACCATATGGGCACGAGAACCAATGACGACTCCCCCAATAGCATTCTTCGGCATGCTTTCAAACAGTAGTTCGATATCGGAAAACTTGGATGCGCCATCAGCATCTGCAAATATAGCATATTGTCCACGAGCATGAAGCATACCCCAGGTAACTGCACCTCCTTTCCCCCGATTTTTCTTGAGTGAACAAACACGAACATGATCTCCCAAATCCAGAGAACCAGAAAACCGTAACACTGAATCCACTGTTGAATCTGTACTTTCGTCATCGATCACAAGAACTTCCCATAAACGTTTTCCCCGATTACCAAAGGTTCGGTAGTATTTCTCTAGATGATCTACCGTTTCTTTCAGCATATCAACTATTCTATCTGACTCATTGTATGCAGGAATAACCACGGTTAATCGTATTTGCTGGTCATCAACGTTCCTCTTCAATGTTTTGTATTCTTTACGACCATCTACTATATATACACAACGATTTTCTCCCTCGATCTGCTTCCTTGGGCAGTGTGATCGAATTAAATAAGTGTAAAACTAAAACATATGTTAGCCAACTAATGATGGAGGTTAATAAAGTGAACGCTGTGATGAAAGTCAATTGGATACTATCAACACCATAAACAATCATTCTCACGCATTCTCTGCAAAAGTTTTTTATTAATTGCAAAAATACTTACAAATATTCCAAAAAACAATACCAGAAGAAAAGAACTGAGTGCAATTGAAACAAACATGTTGGTAGGATCTTTCCTAAAGAAGGACTTCAAAATTTCGATAGAAAGCATTGATTACGCCCATGTACAAAGCAATAAATATTCTAAATGGAGAAGAAATGTCTTTAAATGATCTCGCTGCTGGTACAGCATGTAGTTTCTAGTAAGGTGTATGGTTCTGGAGAAGTGAGTCGTTATGTCATGATCACTGGCATGACATTTTTCCTCGGCGATCCATTTTATAATACATAAAAATAGAAATTTAAATTTAAAATAGTTTTCTAAAAATTCAAGTAGAAGCATTACACGTGATGCTCAGTGTTATAATACCATATTGTCCTAACGAGGTCAAATTATGAGTCAGCCTATATATATTGTGTCCATCACAATTTCTCTTTTACCATAAACTACCAAAGAATAGACTTGCGCAGTCTGTGATTTAGTATACTTTAAGTGAAGTATTGGCAAAATAGGTTTTCACTGCCAATTGATTTAAAAAACCTAAAATTATATTGCCTCCCAGTAGACGCACATTTTGGTTTTTTTTCGTAAGAACACGAGATACGTTTTTACGATTTTTTGTTTTTTCCCATTTCTCTTTTCGACTTTAATTCTTTTCTTTTTATTTGCTACATCTAAAAAGGAAAGGTATTAAAATAAGGACAAAAAAATCGTAGATAAAAATTTGATTGGGAACTGATAGTAGAGCAAGAAACCTCTATTTAACATAATAAAGGCTCTTTGACTTTTGTCGCGTCTATAGAATTTTATAATGGACTCACAATCTTTAGTTGACTCCATTTATTTTGTGGACTTCACTCACCCATCCCAGCAAGAGAACAAATTTATTGGTTTGATTCCAGATCAAAGGATTGCAATCGTTCCAGAATTTACTTTAGAATGTGGAGAAGTTTTATATGATGTACCTGTGGCTTTCAAAACATGGGGAGCATTAAATAAAGAAAGAAACAATTGCCTTCTTCTCTGTCATGCTCTTAGTGGTTCTGCTGACGCTGCAGATTGGTGGGGTCCTATGCTTGGTCCAGGCCGTGCCTTTGATCCTACGCACTTCTTCATTGTCTGTCTCAATTCTTTAGGAAGTCCTTACGGAAGTGCTTCTCCAGTCACCTGGAATTCTGAAACCAAATCAATTTATGGCCCCGAATTTCCTCTGACAACAGTGCGCGATGATGTTGCTCTCCACAAGCTGGTATTGCAGCGTCTAGGCGTTGAACAAATAGCCATGGCGGTTGGTGGATCTATGGGGGGTATGCTTGTTTTGGAATGGGCCTTTGATACCAACTATGTTCGCTCTATTGTTCCCATCTCAACGTCCTTGAGACATTCAGCTTGGTGTATTAGCTGGTCGGAAGCTCAACGCCAAAGTATCTATTCTGACCCCAAATTTAATGACGGGTTCTATGATATGGATGACCAACCATTGAGTGGACTGGGTGCTGCACGTATGTCTGCATTACTAACGTATCGTTCCAAGTGTTCGTTTGAACGTCGTTTCGCTCGTAAGTCACCAGACTATAATCGCCATCCTTATCCTGATCGTGTTCCTACTCCGATGACTCCTGGGGATGCCCATTGGGTAGTTCACAACGAGGGCAATGGTTATCGTCGTGAGCGTCCATCTCGATCCAGGGATTCATCGCCCGAATCACCTGCTAGTGGAAGTGTCAAGGCGTCTTCTACTCCTTCGTTGTCTCAAAGTACAGGGAGTGTTTCAGGTACGCAGAGTCCTTCATTGCGTCGTCCTGCGAATACTTACTTTTCTGCTCAGTCTTACTTACGCTACCAAGCAAAGAAGTTCGTAGGTAGATTTGATGCTAATTGCTATATTTCTATCACAAAGAAACTTGATACTCATGACGTTAGTAGGGACCGTGGATCAGAAGATCCCAAGGAAGTTATGAAACACCTTACGTTACCTGTGTTGGTATTGGGAATTGAAAGTGATGGTCTGTTCACGTATGATGAACAAGTAGAGATTGCTTCCTGTTTTCCCAATGGCAAATTAGAAACCATCATTTCGGCCGAGGGCCATGATGGGTTTTTACTTGAGTTTACACAAGTTAATTCCTATATTCAAAAGTTTGAAGAAGAACATCTTGGCGACATCATGTCACAGAAAAATGCTTCAGCCGAATTGGAATTAGAGTCTCTTAATGCCCAACGTGAAAGCGTTTTTGGTGAAATGGAAGATATTACTTCCTGGTAAAAAGCTAACTTGGTAAATATAATGGCTGGGAATTTGCAGTCGAAATCTATAACTTATCTGTATGATGAGTATCCGTCTGAAACATTTTTATCAATATACCATTGATAAATTGATAAAAAAAAAGCAAGAAAAAAATTTAGAAAAAGATCATGTTCTTAGTTTAGTCAACTGGGGGATTCAACTCCTCTTGAACATATGAACAATGATTTGAAAGTTTATGTGATGATTTGCATGTTTATTTTATGACTATTTTAATTGTGATGTCGGTTTCGCTATGAGGTATTTTTTATTCTCCGTTTTATTCGTTTTCTGCTTTGTCTTGTTAGGTAGGAGATACTCCTCGCTACGTGAACAAGATATTTAGCATTTATTGCATTCAAGGTAATTTTCGAAAGAAGGATAATTGAATCTTTTTGATGACCTCGTTTTCTGTTTTGAAGCTGGCTTCTTACCCCTCCAACATGGGGATTTATATACCACGCAAAAATGTCTGTCTAGGTTAATTGATACGGATGAGAGTTTTTTTTCATTATTTTTTGTTTAGATTGTTAAAAAAAAATAAAAAACTCGTCTGTTTCAGGTTATGGAACGGAAATGTTTCTACATTGTGCTTTTATCCGAGACTTTGGTTGGAGATGTGGATTGCATCTCGAAGATTTAAATTGTAAATATGACTAGTAGTTAGCTATAGGTGTGTTCTTCAAAGTTCTTGAGTAATTATGAAACCCATAAAATCTATTCCCTTTACTACCGTTATTGTCCGGAGTAAGAGATTCAATTTAGATTTTTGTTGCTAAATTCACAGTACAGTTGTCGATGAAAGAGAAGCGAACAAACGAAGAGCTTCTTCAGTTCATTTCCGGAGAAGTTTTTACATTCTAAAACATTCAAATAAATGCTTACGCTGGCTTTTACGAACAAATACGAGTAAAAGTTTTATAGCCATGGACTATGACTAGGGCTTTTCTCATTATTGTTTACATGAAGATAACGCAGAATATCACGAAACTGGTATCTCGGAAATCTGAGTTATTAGTTTCTTATCATGGAAAATCGAAGCAGTCACGGTCGACTACAATTTATTACAATAAATATTGAATTTACCCTCTCCGTAACAGGAAAACTTTTGGTTCAGAAGATGTCTTTCCGTAACTCCTCTAGAATGGCCATGAAGGCCCTCCGTACTATCGGAAGCCGTCGTTTGGCTACCCGTAACATCTCTGTTATGTCTCGTAACGTTGCTGCCTCCACCACCCGTTTTGCTCCTCGCATGACTGCCCCTATGGTTCAAACCCGTGGAATGCGTGTTATGGACTTTGCCGGTACTAAGGAAAACGTTTGGGAGCGTAACGACTGGCCTCGTGAGAAGTTGGTTGACTACTTCAAGAACGACACCCTTGCAATCATCGGTTATGGCTCTCAAGGTCATGGCCAAGGTTTGAACGCCCGTGACCAAGGTTTGAATGTTGTTGTTGGTGTTCGTAAGGATGGTGCTTCTTGGAAGCAAGCCATCGAAGACGGTTGGGTTCCTGGTAAGACCTTGTTCCCCGTTGAAGAAGCTATCTCTAAGGGTACCATCATCATGAACCTCTTGTCTGATGCCGCCCAAACTGAAACCTGGCCTCAAATTGCCCCTCACATCACCAAGGGCAAGACTTTGTACTTCTCTCACGGTTTCTCCGTCATCTTCAAGGACCAAACCAAGATCCAACCCCCTAAGGATGTTGATGTTATCCTTGTCGCCCCTAAGGGATCTGGCCGTACTGTCCGTACCCTCTTCAAGGAAGGTCGTGGTATCAACTCTTCCTTCGCCGTTTACCAAGACGTTACTGGTAAGGCTCAAGAAAAGGCCATTGGTTTGGCTGTTGCTGTCGGTTCTGGCTTTATCTACCAAACCACCTTCAAGAAGGAGGTTGTTTCCGATTTGGTCGGTGAACGTGGTTGCCTTATGGGTGGTATCAACGGTCTCTTCTTGGCTCAATACCAAGTTTTGCGTGAGCGTGGTCACTCCCCTGCCGAAGCTTTCAACGAAACTGTTGAAGAGGCCACCCAATCTCTTTACCCCTTGATCGGTAAGTACGGTCTTGACTACATGTTCGCCGCCTGCTCCACTACTGCCCGTCGTGGTGCCATTGACTGGACCAACCGTTTCCTTGAAGCCAACAAGAAGGTTCTTAACGATTTGTATGACAATGTCGAGAATGGTAACGAAGCTAAGCGTTCTTTGGCTTACAACTCTGCTCCCAACTACCGTGAGCTTTACGACAAGGAGCTTGAAGAAATCCGCAACTTGGAGATCTGGAAGGCTGGTGAGACTGTCCGTTCTCTTCGTCCTGAATTCAACAAGCACTAAGCCCCCTCTTAATGTTGATTTGTAGTCATGTTAGAATCATCCGTATATTAATTTTTGATTAGTTACTTTATTATAGCATCCGTGACACCAATTACAAGGTTTTGGTTTAATTCTATCTTGAAGGATAGCTTTTGTACTGTTAAATAGTGTTTTATTGTTTATTTTCTTCCCAAAAAAGTGTAAACTTGTTAGATTCTCGTATGCTTTTGTATTCTCGATATTAATCCCGCGAGCATGATCAAAGGTGATGTTTTGTAGGAAAGCAATTCATGGTCAATTAATTTATTAATTTTCATAGGTAAGTATATATGTATGTGGTTAGTCACTAGGAACCAAACTTTATGATACTTGGGATGTCTATGTTCATTTGGCGGACGCATCCTTTTACTAAGATTTTAAAACATCCGTCCTTTCGTTTGCATCCTCATGTTTTCTTTTTGAGAAGTAAGTCTACTTTCCAGAGACCTAGTGTACATGATTATTTATATGGTGATCATCCGGTAAGGAATGCTCTTCAAGCCGGAAAACGAAGCTTCGAATGTCTGTTTGCCCAATCTTCAAAGCAACTAAACGAATACCAAACGCTTCTGAATTTATTAAAGTTGAATATTCCTTGTCGCCTTACCGGAAAACACGAACTAAATGAATTGACGAATTCACGTCCTCACAATGTGTGTAATTACTCTGTTTATTGAGACTAATTTCTTTTTAATCAATGGTAGTAAACTAACTGTATACAGGGCATCGTTTTAAAGGCTTCACCCTTGGAACCTCCAGTCATATCTGAGATCGACCATGTAGCACAAGGACATCTCAGTCCATCTACAAAAGGAGACGTTTCTTCTTCCGAAGGAACCTCAAAAACATCTCCTCCTTTGTATATTTATTGTGATGGTATATCAGACCCACAAAACTTGGGTGCCATTATTCGAAGTTCTGTAAGCTACTTTCTCCTTTTGGTTAAGCTAACGATATGTCTAGTACTTTTTAGGTGTTCATGGGATCCTTCTGTCAAAAAAACACAACTCTGTTCTATCACCGGTCGTTAGTAAGGCATCTGCTGGTGCGCTGGAATTGATGAATATCTACCGGATTCAGAATCCCATTCAGTTTTTAAAAGACTGCAGCTTAAAAGATTGGAAAGTATTCGCTACTGCACCGATGGGAAGCATGTCAAATGAAAATCAAACTTCACTGCTTACTATGCCTGAGAGTCTGGCGGTGAAGCCAAAGATCGTTGTCTTTGGAGGAGAGCGTATGTCGTTGATACCATTCATTCATCTTGAAAGGTTACTAATAAGATTATTTAGACGGTTTGAGGACAAATATGATTAGACAGTGCGAATACATTTTGACACTACCTCATGGAGATCGATTTGTAGACTCATTGAATGTTTCCGTCGCTGCAGGAATCATATTACATTCGATGAAAGATTATTCTTTAAAAATTACAAGCAACAGTCAATCTAAACTTTAGCAGACATTGGGATCAAGCCTGGAAAGAAGAAAATAATAGACGAAGATAATAAGATTATGTAAATAAGATAAAATATACTATATGCAAAGACCAAGTGTTTAATCCATTATGTTTAGTTCATGGTTTTAATCTATTTTACATGTGGTAATCATTTAAAAATGGAATAGGGATCTGATTTATACGTCTCAGATGTGATTTGAATGTTTGAAAATGTGCTAAAGCTTGCTAAAATGGAAGCACCTGTCCATGCCGCATGCCTTCGTTCTTTTGGAGTGTATATTTTGACGCAATTAGGGACATCTCCAGATCCTTGAAGTTCTTTTAAAAGTCTGTCTCCAAAGCCACTCAGTAACGTACCTCCACCAGAGAGGACGATATTATTTAGAAGGTCTTTGCGTAAATCAAGGTCACTCCGCAAAACAGCTTGTGTAATTTGATGTTGAACACCTCCGTTTTCATACCCAATGAGCTCGGGACGAAAGAGTAATTCCGGAGCACGAAAACATTCAGACCCCAGTTTTAGAATTTGACCATCAGGAAGAGTAAACTGCCGTAATTTTGTGTTGAAAGAAGAGTTTGTTTTTTCCTCTGTTTGAAAGTTTGGAGAAACGTAACAGCAAGCCTCCTTGATTTCACGAACAATTTCTGCTTCGGCTGAAGTTACGAAGCGATAGCCAAGTTGTCGAAGCTGAAGCTGTAAGAACTCGGTGACATCTTTACCTCCGTAATCATCGCGTTGAGCGCTGGAGAGAACAAAGCCATCGAATACTGGTACAGTGTGTGTTAAGCCTTCTCCGACTTCGACCACTAGACCAGTTGTGCGTGCGGTTGAGTACAAGGCAAGAACGGGCTGCAAGGAAAAGTTGAGTGCTGGAACATTAAAAGTTTCAAAGAAAATCTCAGCCATTCTCTCTTTATTTTTTGCATTGTTAAACGGGGTTTCAGCTAATAAAACTGGATGATCTTCGGGTAAAGTTTGAAGCTCGTTTGAATAAATCCATGACCAGATTTTTTCCATATCACACCAGTTTTTGACGAGACCGCGCTGAACCGGGTATTCGAGTTTTAACAACCCTCGAAGCTCTTGCACTTTAGAACCAATGTATGTATCTTGTTGGAGGTGACTAGGCATGACACGCGTGTGCTTTGTTCTTCCGATGCTGTAGACTTGTGTTAGAGAAAACAGGGAGATTGTCTAAAAAAGCAATTTACAAAGATGAAAACAGACATACACGTTAGAAAAAAAGCATTGGGGAACGTCGTTTCCCGAAAATCCTGCTTTGAGAAATCCTGACCCCTATATATAGACTGTTAGTGGGTTGTTGGATTAAAGCTTGCTTGTCGGAGAATCCAATATTCCATACATTGTCGATACACACAGTCTGGTTGGTAAGTCTATGTACCTGTTAGCAATGAGATAATGAAGGTATTTGGTCTATTTAGTGACTCACGCTTCATTCATGTTTTATATATTGTTTTTTTTTTATATAAAAAAGAAAAGAGACGCGTCAACCCGATTTAATCGATAGAAATGCGACGAATAGATACTTCAAATGGTAGAAAAAAGTCAATTCAAAGGTATAAACGCGTTCAATTCAAAATTCAAAATTAAAAGGTTAGTTTGTATATGTAGAAAAAAAGATGTGTGTTTTGCTAAGAGAATGTTGGATACTTGTAGAGGAAGTGGGTACACGCAGGAGGAATAGCGAAGTGGGTACGTAGGTAGGTAAGAACGAAAAGCAAAGAGCGTATTATTAGACAAATGAAACGCGCTATGTTTGAACGATGAAATAAAAGTTTTCACTAGTTTATAAAAATAATGAATTTACAAATGATATCGACGTATAGTTGTACAAGTACGATAACTATACTTTTGCAAAACACAATTCCAGGAATATATAAGCTACTTTTGAGATGTTTGCCTACTTTTGAAACGTTTGTATAAAGTTGGATGAAAAGAAAAATGATATATTTATGAAAAGTACAGTATTATATCAAATTTACAAAACAAAAAACAAGAATGCTTTCAAGTTGGACATCAACAACAAAAAAGGGTTGTAACTAATCCATTCTAGTGTGCGCGACAAGGAATCTTGATGTCTTTTGAGATTGAAAAAAAAAAAGAAAAAACACACATATCCACATCCACATCCATAGCACATGCATATAAAAGAAAAAGTCATATAGAGAATGTATAATCAAGTAAAAACCGAACATTGGGAGCAAACCGTCACTGGTGAATTTAAGCAGAATCATGGGATAACCATTTTTGAGACAAAATGCCAAAGAAGAAAAAGTGTAGAACCAAAAGGGGAAAAAAACCAAACAAAAAAAAAGAGAGGAGAAAGAGCGAGGTTATACTCTATACGATCAACATTTATGGTGAAATCACACACAAATCCTTATACTTGATATGCAAGATGATGCTGTTTGGACTGTCCATGTATCAAGGCAAGGGATTTTTTTTTTTTAAAAAAAAAAAAAATTTGGAAAAAGAAAAACAAGGATATGCATAAAAGTTGAAAAGATTAGACTTTTTTGGGGAATTTTTTTTTTTTTTTTCAGATAGTATTTCATATAGTTTTCTATTTTTATAGCGTTATAGCGTCATCAAAAGATTATAGACGAAAAATCCTTCCTAGGAAAGGGAGAAAAAGGAATAAAAAAACAATGGGTCCTTGTTTTCAACGGTTCTCTTTTTTTTTGGTTTTTTTTATCGCATATAGCACACAACAAAAGCGAATTTCAATATCAGACAAATACTGATGGGGCTTGTTTCCAAGTCAAATTTGTTATTTTTAAAAAACTTGAAGACTCAACAGACATTTGTCAGATGTCGAGAGTTTCGAAAGGAATCCAATTATGCTTGCCATTCTGCAGAATTGTTTTTAATTTGTTCACAACCCCAATTGGGACTGTTGAGGTCGTCGCGAGCGTCTTGGACGTATAAAGCATATTCGCTGGGTTGATCGGACGATTCAGACTCGTAGCGTTGTTCAGTGGCTACGGAGGAAGGATCCATGCGTTGAGGACCTTGGCTTGAAAAGAGTCGTTGATGTTGAAGTCCAAGTCCCATAGCAGGTTTCATAGAGAAACGGAGCATAGCAGCAGTAGTAGTAGCAGCAGCAGCAGCGACACCACCGTTTTGAGCAAAAATTCTAGCAACGTTGTTCAAGGTCATAATCAAAACAATCAATTCGTTAGAAAAATAAAAATAAACAACACAACAACCAACAACAATAATCAATCAATCAATCAATCAATCAAAGAGGAAAGAGAAATCTCAAAAAAAAATAAAAAAAAAAGGGAAATATGAGAAAATTGAAAATGAAATGACAATAGTAATAACGATAAAAAAAATAGAAATTAGAAATTAGAAATTAGAAATTAAAAATCAAATAAAGAATTGATTTCAATTTGTTCGTTTTGGTTTAAAAATGTTGTTTTCCTTCTTTCTGTTGTAGACCTACTTTTTCCCTCTTATATGTGTATATATATAGGGAAAAAAATATAAAAATAATAGGCCGAGATTAGGGAAAAAATAATTATAAAGGGGAAAAGATCACTCGATTCAAATCACTCGATTATCGTAAACAGAGATGGATGAGTGATTCCGTTCGGTTTCACAAGAAATGAAAAAGAAAAAAAAAAAATCAGTGATAAAAGAGTCTTTTAAAAAGCTCAAGCTTAAATGAGTTTCTTTTTTTTTCTTATAAAAGAAGTTCGTTCGTTCAATTCTTTCTGTCTGTCTGTCTCTCTTTTCTTCTAGTAGCTGTAGAGTCCTATTTATATATTGAAAATGAACCTTCATCAAAATCGCATGTTAAAAAAACCAATGCAACAGTGACGCCAATGCTTATAAAGTCTGATGACTGATAAAAAATGGCCGCCTTACCATCTTTGGATTTTTTTTTTCATAAAATAATGCGCCGACTAACGTAAACCACTTTGTTCATTAGGCGAAGCATCGGAAGGCGAAAATTTTACGTAAACGTAAGAGTGATATTAAAGTGAAAGAAAGCGACTGAAAAAAAAATGTTTCTATACCAATCATGAGAGAAATGCGCACTTTGAAGTCTTTGTTGGAAACGTTTTTCCAACTTTAACTGCGGTAGTTTCATCTAGCGATTCATCTAGCGAAAGAAATTTGCATCCAGCCTCGTTATGAAGTAAACAAACAAAAGCAGACGAGGGAGAGAAGAGAAACAAAACGAAAAGAGAGGAAGAGAGGAAGAGAGGAAGGCAGGAAGGCAGGAAGAGAGGAAAGGACTAGGACTAGGACTAGGACTAGGACTAGGACTAGAAGTAAGATTAGGATTCGAATAAAGATGGAATAAAATTTGAATAAAGTAAAGTGAAAATTTGAATGAAATAGAGTAAAAAGGAAAAAAGGAAAAATTCTTATTTTCATAAAATGTTTTTCTTTTTTTCTTTATTCTTTATTCTTTATTCTTTATTCTTCAATCATAAATCATTACCGGGACGAAAGACCATGGCTGGAAAACCCAAAGTGGGAATGAATTCTTCAAGCAACAATTTCCAAATCATCCTCTTCATCGCTTTCGGTAAATTCATAACGGAATTTTGTGTTTTTCAAATCCAAGGTGCGTACAGATGAATTTTGCCCTTTGGAATCCTTTCCTCCTGGACAGCTATTGCTGTTTCTCAAGGTAGGATCAAATCCAATTCTTCGTAAACTTCGAGGTGAAAATATCCTTTGTGCCATTGTTGTACCATGCGATAAACTACTTGCATTCGAATTTCCTTGCTCCGGTTGTTTCGGATCTCTTTTCTCTTTCGGTAAATTCCATGCCGTCGTCTTCCTTCCTTCTTGTTCCGATTTCCACTTGTCCTCCGATGAAAATGGATCCGGCGTCACTGCCGTCTTTGTTGCATTCGGCTTTACCAAAAGGTCTTTCCAATCTTTTTGTTGTTTACTCTTTCCCTTATCGTCGGGGCCTCCCGACACGAGCTGGTGATGCCGACCTACAACAGACGTAGACGATCCATGGATACCAGACAATTGCGACATTTCACTAGAACTCGCTGATGTCGAATTTCTTGCTTGTAGGTTCAAATATTGATGGCCTAATGTAAGAGCTGGCGTATAGGACACCGTATCGTTCTTATTATTGTTGTTGTTGTTCTTCATGGAGGAATGCGAAACAGATGACGACGATGCATCCGGTAACGACGATCGTTTCATAGTTAATCGTTGTAAAATTTCTCTTTCCCTCTCTGCTTTTGCTTGTTGTCTTTTGTATCGTTCTTTTCGATCTCTTTCTTGCTGAACTGCGTCTTCCGCGTCATAAAGACCTATCGCTAGGTTTGGGACTGCAGAATACTTTTCTCCCGCGTAATACCCTTGGAATCCTTGACCACGAAGACGCTTCTCACGTCGTGCTCGTGGTTCATGCATGACCGTCGTGGTCGACCCAAATTCCGTTCGTCGCGACATCGTCCTTTGTACCGCCATATCCACATGAAATTCACACACCTCCGATAAGCGATTGTCCAGCCAATGCTTACAAAGTTCTCCATTTTTCTTTCGGCTTTGACAGTACCCCAAGTGCTTTGATTTTCCAATCTCCAATAGCACGTCGTAATCCGAATCTAGCTTTAATGAAAACTTTCCTGTATCTGGATTCTTTGGCTTTAGTATATCTGGACACAGCAAGGCAACCACCGTCCCAGGCTGTACTTTCCAATACCGTTCAAACGCTTTGCCAAACAAAAAGACCTCCATCTGCCATTTTAAATCCGTAAGCGTAAGCATACAATATTTCTTTTTGTGTATCGTTTCTCGTGTGCCCGTATTGTAAGCCACAATCCCCATTACCACAAACGTATCAACATCTGGTTGTTCATATTTTGGAGGTACTATGAGTTTTAGCAGTTGACGAATAAGATACACATAACATCCCTGCAAATTTTCCTTAACTTCTCCATCACTCAAATAGCGTACCATTATGACTTGGCGAGAGTATGGCTCAATTTCGTTACAGGGCGTCGGATATGTAGGTTCTTTCGAACTGTTTGTTTCCAAACTATTGGGCTTTCGATGAAATGAAGTCTTTCGATTCTTTGCTGCTTCTTTTTTTCTCTCCTCCTTTTTTTTGTCACTGTCTCGAGCTTCCGCTAGTCGCGCATGAAAAGGTTTGACCGCTGGTTCCCCTTGTTTTCTACCCAAGGAAACATCTTTTCCTGTCTTTCCCTTATCAATTCCCAACAAAAGCCGTTTCGGGCTCTTCATTTTGGACGGAGAGCTCACTGTAAGGACCCGAACAGGCTCAGGGGATCGAGGAACTTCAACCGCTGCTCGTCTCGTTTCTTCTTCTTCTTCAGTAGCTACTTTCCTTTTCTTTTGTTTGATCTCTTCCATCTTCTTCTGCACCTCAAGTAATTGAGCCTGTAGTTGTTTTTCCTCCTCTGTTAACTCTTCTTTTCCTGAACTATCGTTCATGTCCTCCATCCTAGAGTGTATCGATTGTCTATTTGAATCTGACATATTCAACACAATAAAGTGAACGCTTTTTTAAAAAAGTTTATATTATTTAGAAAACTTTCAATATAAGCTTGTCTTTTCGTAAATCATATATAATCTTCAATCCTCGCATCAAAACATAGGCATTCTTTTCCCCAAAGAGTTTTCCTTTCCAACGAGCAAGTTTACAAATGTACAATACAAGATAGTTTGGCTCAATTTCACTTTGTAAATCTACAGACTTGTGCTTCGTCTATGCTCACCAACAAACACGTCAAGGAGAAAGAAGAAAGACGTATTTTTCCACAAAAGCAAAAAAAAAGATACTTTCCAATTAGATCAGAACACAATACAGCATAAACCGTTAGGTGCCTTTCTTTCTTATTTATTCCATGTAAACAAAGGGTGCAGCTAACCAAATGTAAATAGGATAGCGAGTCAACCTGCATAATCCTTAAAGTTGAATAGAATATATGGCAATTCATCTCGTTGATAAATAAACATACGAATGAATTTGCTTTATAGCTTACAAGAATTTAATTGTTCTTTTCTTGAAAAGTAAAGATAGTTCTTTTTAAAAGAAAATTATTTATATTTATGAAGTGTGTTGAGAGTGAATCATCTGCTTGGAAGTCCATTGATGGCACATAAACTAAGCAACTCATGAAGGAACAACTTGCACAAACTTTGCATCAAAAGCATATTCTTTTTGAAATTTATAAAAAATTGTTTTCTCTCACATGAGGAATCAGAAAACTAGAATTTGCTTTACCTCTAAAAGTAAAAAAGACATAGAGTTTATTAAGTGTTTCTTGACTGTAATGGCCGTCAACTCAAGTTACACAAAAGTCCCTGACAACTGATTGGAATTTGAACATGGAAGAGTGTGGTTGTCTTACGATCATCGCTTCCATTTTATTTTTGCTAGACAGTTTTATTTTGTTTCTTCAAATTTGACCTTCCTCTTGCTTTCTGTTACTTCTCAAGGGACATCCCCCAAAAAAGTTGTTTCGAAGCTTCAAGTTATATATAAACAAAGTGAACAGCTAGATATATATGAGAGAAGAAAAAGCCTACAGCATCCCGTATTCCCATGTTGTCTCCAACCATAGTACTAACGAGACCCTCAGACGCTTAACTGCAGTGATCGAGCGGGAACTGGCGTGCTGTTTTTGCCTAGGTATAGCCACAAACATTTGTTCCAGTCGGTTACTACAAGTTCAGTTGTGATCCAGTAAGGACGTTCTTACATTTTGTAGTAAAACACTCTTCTGTATGATGACATTGCAATATTCCGGCCTTGACTAATTTATAAAAGACATGCAATTACACGACACTGTGTTGAAGCTATAGTTAATTACGGCAGGATTTTCGTCAGAGTATTAAATAATCATTAAAAAGGGTGTTCAATTCTATTCACGAAGCATAAACAACGATATTGCGTGACGAATAAAAAAGATTCATGATAGAGTGAATGAGAAAAGCAACTTAAACCGTCTTATTAAGATAGTGCTTACTTTGGAGGATGATGCTAATGCAAAGTTGATGGACTGCAATATTGACATGAATCCTTTCAAAGAAAATGCGAATTATGAAAACGTAAACCAGGTTCGTTAAAATTCAAACTTCACCACTTTGCTCAGCAAGAGGTTGAAGTTCGATTTCTTCGTTCTGAGGTGCTTCATCTCCTTGATTTGTTCCTTTTAATTTGGTTAATAATTGCTCTATGATAGGAAGCATTCACGTAGTGTACATACCAAAAGCAAGATTCACAGAATTTCCTATGCCGTTCCCTATACCAATTATGCCGTTACCTATGCCGTTTCCTATATCAATGACTAATAATCTAAGTCGTTCACGGGCAATTGGATTCACTAGAACAGTTAGAATATTTCGCAGGTTGTATGGCATACTCGAAATAAAAACAAACAAGACAAAATCAACAAAACAAACAACGTAGAAAAAACGATTATTTATCTTTTCAAATTGCATTATCTTTTTTGCTGTATAATACATGGAGAAACCGGGGACATTGAGAAAACACACATATAATGCTGAAACACACATATTGAACCCAGCTTGCCTGTACCATCCTGGATACGTTACAAGAATCGCTAAAAATAGGTCAGTTATTCGAGAACAAGATATTCTTAACTTACTTAATAGGAAAATAAAAATAGATGCAATAGAAACGCCAGCAAGCCCGTAAAAAGCTATTGAATACGGAGAAACCTTGTAACCAAAAATTATGGCTAGACAAACAACATTATAAAAGAGTATAATAGTCGCTGTGCCTATGGAAAAGTTTTTCCACCACTTCTCATTTGTTAAAGGATCCGACCTGGTGTTATCAACAGATTCTTGGGCGGAATTCTGAGCGGATCCGTCAGCCATTTCTAAATCGATAAATTTGTTTGAAGCTAATGAATGTATTAGTAACTGAAGTTTTCGTTGTTTACCAGAGGATGGAGGCGTTCGTCCTGTTGTTGACAATCGTCGACAAGTTTAAAATAGGATTCCTCAGTAATAACTCTCAATAACAAACACCATTACCTTTCCATTTCAATAAATCTTACCTGAATACGGAGGAGGCGTACCATCTGCAGAATGCGTGTCTGACTTTTCATCAGTGAGCGTTTTCAAGGACTCTTCAGAGTCTGAAACAGAGGTGTATTTATTCTTCATGGTTACAATGCCACATTAAATCCCAAACTAACAACTGCAGTTGCAATCTAATTAAAATCACTAGAATCACCAACAAAAGTCCGTAGAAACTGGTACCAGTTGTTGCAGAGTCTTCAAAAATAGGAATTGGACCTTGTTTCAAAAAGCAAACAAATCCTCCAGCTTTTCTTTTTCTTTAAAACCAAAGATACAAATTTAAGAACTCATGGTAGTGTCTTTTCGCATATTGTAATTCATAAAAGCTGCGACATTATGTCACCGACTGGTCACATCCTCGTTACGATTATTTAATGGTAGTCCCATTGCGACAATTGGAATATTATCATACTAAAGCGTCGTTTATTACAAAATGTAAACATAGAACCAGCGTTACAAAGAACAGTCAGGGCTGTGCGTTTTGTACCTATTTATTAGCCAAACCAGCCTAGCTCTTCCAGGAACAGCTGTAGTAGCAGTTATTGCTACAGCTTGAGGATTTAGAATGTTGTCGGAAAGAAACAACCTGATTTATATGTAAAATAGTTGTTCGGGAGGATGTGCGCCTGACGATCGATGAACTTTCCAGCATGCATGTGTTTATGTTTTATTTACCTTTTATTGAGCATAGGGACAAACTATGTCTTGGATGGTGACCGCTTTTCTGTTGCGCTTCATCTTGTCGATATCATAAGGCCATCATTATCATCACTTGCTAGTATGGTCAAGTGCGCCTGCATAGTTTCTTCTTGGTTGGTCATTTGTTTGTGTACTTTATTGAAATGAAAAAACGATTCGATTCTTAATCAAAGATGACCATTGTAATATGCGGCTTGTGTGCTTCTGTTAGTACCAGTTAAGTCAAAGGACCATTCTGATCAAAACGAAAAACTTGTGCCGTCCATACAAAATAAAAATGAAGCGGTAAAAAGCCTACAGCATCCCGGATTCCCATGTTGTCTCCAACCATAGTACTAACGAGACCCTCAGACGCTTAACTGCAGTGATCGGACGGGAACTGGTGTTTTCGCCTAGGTGTGGTCGTAGACAAAAGTTGTGGTTCATAACTAATTTTTGTTAGTATTTCATCCTGTTCATAATGGATTTGGGCGTCTTCCTTTTTGACGCCCTAAGATACCAGATTCACCTCAACGGTATCTCTATCTTTATGAAAATCAATGGCACGGTGTTTAAATGATCAACAAGATTCTGGCGTTGAATTGAATACGAGGAGCATAAGTTAGAAAGGCTGATGAGACATTGTGAATAGCAGTTGTCGTTTTCAGATAATAATGAAATCAATTTACACTCTTTTTTCAATGTAGTTTCCATCCTGACTGAAAAGTCTCACTTCACTTATCTTTGTAGCCTTCAGAATTCGCTTCATATAACCTCTTAAGTATGAATCAAGAATCGATGGTACGGTTCTATATTATTGACATTTTGGTTTATTGGTAAATAAAGAGAAAACCATTTATATTAAACCTTTTTTGGTAATCAGGGAAGTATTAATTGCAGGTAAAAACTTGTGTAGTGCGGTTCTCTGTATGCAGAAGAGCTAAAACCGATGTAAATGCCATGTTGGAATCAAGAAAGCTATACGAAAGCACCAGAATAGAGCCTTGGAGTTGTGTAAAGCAGTCGTGAGCAGTAGCACCAGTGTCTTAATATTCCACCATGATTTTGAGCACCAAAGAAGTCATTGGAGATGGATTCCTAAGAAAATCAGTGTATGAGATGCCTCGATTACCTGATGCGCGTTTACAGCATACAGCATACAGTATTCACAATTCAGAAATCGTTAAAGAATGAATGAATTTAAGTTGAATAACAACAAGCTAGAAACTGCTAAAAACTTGCTCCTTCAAAACTTCCAAATCCTAGCATATATATACGTGAGCGTTTAAATCCCTTTCATACTGAACGGAGTTCAAATTCAAACTGTTCACATTTTTGTTCATTCTATACATCAATATCAAGTAAGCTATATGAACCAAGCGTTCTCAAAAGTACGCATCACTGGCCAGATCATCCAAAAGTGTGGGATGAGAAGGTTTCCAGCCTAAAAGCTGTCGCGTCAAGGCACTTGAAGTTGGGTTATCAGAAGATAAAAAGTAGGAAAGAAATCCAAATTGTTTTTTCGCTTCTTCAGATGACTTAGAGACTACAGGTACATTGAGTCGTTTGCCAATCAACGTTGCAATATCTTTGGTAGGAATCCCTTCCTCGGCAACACCATGAAAAATGGAGCCAGGCGTTCCTTTTTCAAGAGCCAAAATAAACAGATTCGCAGCATCTTGTCTGTGAACGGAAGGCCAACGATTCGAACCTTGTTCAACATAAACAGACTCACCCTTGGCCTTTGCTATACTGATAATCATTGGTATGAATGCATAATCGCCAGGTCCGTGAACACTTGGTGCAAGGCGAACAACTGAGGAACGTACACCTTGAGAGGCCAGTTTCAAAGTTGCATTCTCTCCTAGATGACGTGAGATGGACGACTGAGGAATTTCGGTTACCTCTGTGCCTAACGTACCAGTAGAAGGAAGCACTGCAGTACCAGAAGTCGTAACGAAAGGACGATTAGACCCTTTTAAAACTTCACCAATTGTTTCAATTACACGACAGTCGGCCTCACAAGACTTTGGATATTTGCTAAAGTCATGAATAAAGTCATGATTAAAAGCCGTATGGATAACGCCGTCTGACTGTGCTGCTCCAGTCTTTAGGCTATCCAAATCCTCCAGTGAACCAAAATGGGGAATCGCTCCAGCTGCCTTCAGTTTGGCAGCCTTTTCCTCTGAACGTACTAAACCGATCACTTCATGTCCACCTGCAAGAAGCTGCCTCACAATTTCAGAACCAATAAATCCTGTCGCACCAGTAACAAACACACGCATGATTTTTCTACTGAATCGTTTTATGCAATTTATGGAACCACACTCTCAGAATGGCTATATATATATATATATATATATATATAAATAAAAGTCCGACGTGTCATAATTCATGACTAATACGATAGTATTGATAAGAAAGAAATTCTTCTAACAAAGATAATATTCTATATTCCTTTTGTTTCTTCCCCTTGTTTACATAGCAAAAGGCAATTTCATGTAGATTCACAAACCAAATAGAAAACTAGAATAATAAAGTTAACGAAAAGTAAACATATAAATAATACTTTTTAGAGCTTCTTCTCTCATCTATTTCACTCCTGCTGAAGAAGGACACAGACCTTTCTTGTGTGATTATTACCAAGGTTATAGACCTTGTGTACGCATTTGATTACTAGGGCATTGGAATTGAGAATGTTATAGAATATTGCTTTTCTCTATAAGCAATAAATAAATACATAAATAAATAAATAAGTGAGTAGATAAATGAGATTTCAACCTTCTTTCTTCTTTCCTCCATTGAAATTGCCCAAGTGACTAGTCTTCCTCAATGACAAAAGTCGGCATTGTCACAGGAGGATTTAAGAGGTACAAATATAGGACTCCTAAAGTCATTGAAAAGCGGTGCTGCCAAGGTAGCCATTCCACTCACACCTCTGAAAACAGTGCATGTAACAGAACAACCGGTGAAGAGGATTGAGGGAATCAATACACCAGACGCCTCATTAATAACCAAGCGAATTTGAGTATTACTTCAAGTGCAAGGTATATTTCGACACAACCGTTAAAACATTAGTCGTACCATACATATTCTCGTTAATAATGCCGATTGCACAAAGCTAGGATTGTTAGGAATCATAAGTTTGGAAGATTATAGTAGTACCTTTGACTTAAACGTTCGGTTAGGGTCATCTCGTGCGTGATAAAGCCGCAATGGGACATTTCCCAAAAAAAGGGAAGCAGTGATAGGATCATCAACATCGGAAGTATCGGTGGAAGAAATAGATTTCCGTGGAAAGTTATATATGTTGGAAAAAGAAGTCAGATATTCGAAGAATTACAAGATGCTGGCTGTCGAGTTAGACCGGCAAGGACATACTGTTAATCAAATCGATCCAGGAGTAGCTGCAACAGGTGTGTTAAGAGAATACGAAGGAGTTAATATATATGACATATCATGAAAATGAATTCCGTTAAAAATCAAGCTGGATATTCTAAAAATATAGCAGACGTAGTCGGATTCCTCTGAGATAACAACGGTCGATGGATTACTGGCCATCTCAGTTCCCGGTTGATTTACAATGTATTGACTTCTTTCCTATACTAATGATAAAGCAACAATAGAATTTCCTTTCGTAAGAATAATTATCCATTTTTGTTGGTAATTCATAGAACACAGATTTTATATATGCCAGACAGTCTTTGAATTTCGGGATGCAAATAACTTTATCAAATGTCTGATCCCATTCTTATAAATACGGGGAATCCTATAAACTCATTACATATCGGAAATTCGTCTAGCCGGCGAGGAATGGATGGTGCGTTGCCTAACGATAGAATTAAGCAAGGCTCATGTTGGTCCTGGCGCTGAGGAGAGCATTACAACAAGAACTAGAATTAGGGATAATAGCAGTGTGGTTTAGACTACTCAATGAATCGAATCTCTCAAGCATCGTGGATAGGATTAATAAAGTTGAAGGTCAAGCAAAGTCTTCATAGACGACGTCCAGAGTAAATCTGATGGCAAGGAGATTATGACGGAGTAGAAGAGGTAGAACATCTGGAAGCACCCATAATATGCAACCATGGAAAGCGAAGGCTCCTATAGAATGACTCTAATAGAGATTTGTAACGGACGGATAGAAATAAGTAATAGGGGGGTGCATGCCTTTCGATGTACAAAGACGAGACATTAAGGTATATCTATGCCTATGACTTTTGAGTCGACTATGCCTTGCTATTCCTTTCGCGTCAACTCACCGTAGCTTAAGAAATGGTTCATTGCTTCCCTAAAAGATTCATTTGTAGTTATCATAGAACAGAAAAATACGAGGAAAGATTGTTCAATAAAACTTGAGAACTCTGGATTCTCGCAGGCTGATTCTTCTGAAGTATCATACACTACTTGCGAAACTGTAGGCTCGGAAAAGCAACGAGTGTACTTTTCACACACAACATGAATAGATCATGCTTTTATTCAATTTAAAATAAATTAGGTCACTCAATTGAAAGAAACAAAAGCGATTTTGGAGAAGCCATCAACTACTTGCAATTGCAATAAGTGTAGAATAGCGTACGCCTACGAGCATTCAGCAAATAGATCAAAGATGGTGATGACAACTTCACCGCTGCAAAACTCTGGTCTTCGCCATTGTGAGCTCGTTTCTTGGTCTCTTAGAAAATGTTTTTTAAATGCTTTCTTTCAATTGTAGCGCCAGTTGATTTTGGCGCCTTCTCATCTTTTTACCATGTAACTTTCGCCGAAATTTACTTACCAAACAAAGGTGATTGAAGAACGTTTATTGTCGCAGTTCTTTCAACGAAAATAAAAAATAAATAAAATAAAATGCAGCTAGAGAATGAGAAACCTCAATTGTGCCACTACGACTTCTGACTGGATTTTACCGGAGTATAGTCAAAACACCTATTCACATTTAGATGACATGGAGAAGGGTTGTTTGTATTTACAATGTGATCCAACTGCATCATAACATGGGAGCAGTCATCAGGAAGCGTCCATAATTATTGCACGGATTTACGGAGTTCTTAACTCTGCGCGAATTGTTTCAATGCCTTTATTGAGGTTCGATTTTCTTGTCGGCGAAAATTGGAAGAATCCCTGAAGCGCGACGCAGACATGAGAGTGAAGCTCGGCAGCTCATTACCTGTTATATTTTTTCGGTCGTAGTAGATTTCTTCTTTTCTTATATGTATCTTGTCCCTTTTATAAGGGAATTGATGGCAGGATCTGTTGGGTAAGTTTTCAGGTCGCTATAAAAAATTATTTTTGTCATTGCGACTTTCTAATGTTTTTATATGTTTGTTCAGGTAAGTCTAATGGTTAGAGATATATGTGAAAAAGTATGCTAACTGCGTACTTTTAGTGTTGATGGATTCTATCGTTCTCTTGATTTCTCTAATTGTTTCTGGGATTAACTCGGTTTTGTCTTGGATTACAAGTGCTGTGGGCTTCGGAATGCTAGCAGAAACAAACGAATTGTCGCCTGAAGATTATATCCCACTGAAAATCAGTCCAATGATCTTCTCTACAGTACCTTCAAACAACTGTCCTCCTCTGTACATTTTGAGAAACCTTGACGCTTACACAGAAACCGGATCAGTCTAGGGATGCTAAAAGCATCGAAATTTCATACTCGAAACATTCTTGTGATGATATCCTGTCGTTTTATGTATTGTCTAAACAGGTTTATCTTCGGTTTTTATCTAATTATTTTATTTTCGGTTCCCGTTTTATTTATTTCTATTGAGCTTTTCTACGTAAACACATTTCATAGGCTGTTTTCGTTGAAACCAACATTGTTTCAACGCTGCTGTTCAGACTTCTTACAATGAAAAAATGGAGGACCTGGTGAGATAATTGGATTGTTGACTTGCTAGTGGGTTCTGTCTAATCTAATCTACATGTTGGATGTTATTTATTCTTTTTATAATCAATGATTTATTCATGATTCCTTTACTTTGTTAAATAGAGCTAATGATGATGAACTCAATCAATTATTAAATCAAATCAAGAATGACCTTTGCTTAAGCTTTTCCCTCAGCCAGAAGTATTATGCAAGTCAAAGTATCATGATGATCAAAATGAAACTCTGCAACATTGTGTTTGCATACATAAAAAAATAACTATATAAACAAAAAGAAAAAGCCTACAGCATCCCGGATTCCCATGTTGTCTCCAACCATAGTACTAACGAGACCCTCAGACGCTTAACTGCAGTGATCGGACGGGAACTGGTGTTTTCGCCTAGGTGTGGCCGTAGACAACTGTCAGTGTAATAAAAAATATGTGTAGTGGATATTTAACTCTTGCAATTTGTTCAGTTCCATCTGCGTCTGTTTACAATGCTGCATGGAAGTTGTAGTCTGATAATTCGTGTTTCAATTCATTTACTTGAATCTCTAAGTAGACGATAATTTAATTCATTAGGCTATAAAAGTCGGATCGTTCAAGTTGAAAGATTTGTGCTTTCTATGCTGTGAGGGGAATCATTAAAAGGGTTGCATTAACAAGGATGTCCGTCACAAAGAAAACGAACGATTCATAAATAACACTATTGCGAGACGAATTCTTAGATCCATAAAAGAGTGAACATGAAAAGCAATCAAACCCGTCATATCAATCTGTGCTTACTTTTGTGGACAAGAATGCAAAAACTCGAGGGATTGCAATTGATATGAATGCTTCGAAGGAAAATGTGATTTATAGGAGGGATGGAAAAGATTCGTTAAAACTCAAACTTCAGCGCTTTGCCCAGCAAAAGGTTGAAGTTCAATTTCTTCGTTTTGAGGTGCTTCGTCTCCTTGATTTGTTCCTTTTAACTTGGTTAATAATTGCTCTATGATAGGAAGCATTTACGTAGTGTACATACCAAAAGCAAGATTCACAGCATTTCTTATGCCGTTTCCTATGGCATTTGCGCCGTTCCCTATATAAATGACTAATAATCTAAATCGTTCACGGGCAGTTGGATTCACTAGAACAGTTAGAATATTTCGCGGGTTATAAGACATACTCCAAAATAAAACAAACACGGCAACGTTAACAAAGCAGACACCATAGAAAGCAATATCGTTCATCTTTTCAAATCCTATTATTTTCTTTACATTACGATAGAATACGAAACCAACGACATTCAGAAGACCCGTATATATCACTGCGACACACATGTTGCACCCAGCTTGGGTGAACCATCCAGGATAGGCTATAAGGGTTACTAATTATAAGTTAGCTGTTAAAGGAAAAAGCGCACTTTAGCTTACCAAGTACGAAAATAATAATGGATCCAATAGAACCGCCAGCAAGCCCATAAAAAACACCTGTATTCAGAGGAATCTTGTAACCGAAGACTATGATTAAAAAAACAGAATGATATAAAAGAAGTTGAGTAGTCGCTATTCCTCTCCAAAAATGACATTGAAACTTGTTCTTTTCAGAAGTGTCCGACCTAGTATTATTAGCAGATTCTTGGGCGGAATTCTGAACGGAACCGTCAGCCATTTCTAAATCGATAAATTTGTTTGAAGCTAATGAATGTATTAGCAACTGAGTCTTTCGTTGTATACGAGAGAATGAAGGTATTCGCCCTGTTTATTGACAATCGTCGACAAGTTTAAAATAGGATTCCTCAGTAATAACTCTCAATAACAAACACCATTACCTTTCCATTTCAATAAATCTTACCTGAATACGGAGGAGGCGTACCATCTGCAGAATGCGTGTCTGACTTTTCATCAGTGAGCGTTTTCAAGGACTCTTCAGAGTCTGAAACAGAGGTGTATTTATTCTTCATTTTTGCAATCACAAGCCAAAAACCAAAAACGAGCGGCAATATTTAGAGTTGAAAAAGAAATCGACTAGAACCACCAAGAAAAGTCCGTAGAAACTGGTTCCAGTGTTCACAGATCTATCAAAAATAGGAATTGGTCCTTGCTTCAAAAACCAAACAATCCTTACGGTACACTTTCTTTAAAACCAAAGATAAAAGAGTTTGAAAAAATCTTGGTAGTGGCTTTTCGCATGTCTCAATTTCATTAAAGCAGCGACATTATGTCACTGACTGGTCACATCCTCGTTACGATTATTTAACATTGTGGGTTCACTATGTTTTTAAGTAATGGGTATAATCCAAACAAAGTTCGTATTACAAAAAGTAAACAAAAAACCTTTCATCAAAAATATACAAACTGTATACTTTAAATAACATATACAAGAAATAGGAATTAAAAACAACTTTATTAAAAAATCCTTAAAGAAATTTGTCCATCTAGGGGCTTTAACGCAGTGGAAGTTGATGTAGATGGAAAGGAAATCATTGTTATGCTGGGTCCGGTCTTCTGTTTTTCCTCTAGCTCGGGGTATGCTTGTTTTTTTTTGCATATTATTCATAACACCGCTTTTCCATGACTATACTCTTGGTTGGAGTCTATTGCTTTAGCTTTTTCCATATGCAAAACATCACCTAACTCAAAGTACCATGGCGATCAAAAGGAAATCCAAATGCAACACGATGCATGCATACGTTATACTAAGAGGTATAAAAAAACAAAAAGAACAAAGGAAAATCCTACAGCACCCCGAATCCCCGTGTTGTCTCCAACCATAGTACGAAACTAAGAGGCCGTCAAACGTTTTCACTTGCTGCCGTGATCGGACGGGAACTGATTTGGTGTTTTCGCCTAGGTGCGGCCATAGACAGTAGTGGTCCTTTGAAAGACCTCTAGTAAAGTTATCTTTGCTTTATCATGCATGTGTTTTGATCCATTTCAAAACCAATTTTTTAAACTTTAAAAAAATTCTCGTTTCTCAAAAAGCGTAGTTTCTTCTCCATCGATGCGATTTCTAAATAAGCTATCACATAAAATACAACACGTATACCAACCATGCACTTCCATAGAAGATAGTATTCATAATATTCATATGACGCTGGTCCATTTTTCATAAATTTCTAACTCCTGGCACTTTACGATATCTTTGTTCGTGATCATTATGTTACTCCCATTGGAAGTGAACACTTGTTAATAAAAGGGTATTCATTCATGCTACATCCGTAGCTAAGATCATAGATACTTGAGACATTAATGTACAATAAAAAATTTTTGATAAAGGACAACCACACTCAAGGGACAGATGCTTTTAACTGTTTTTTTCTTTTCATCCAATGAAAAGAATTTCAGGTCCCGTATTAATTGAGAAAATCATTGATATTAAACACTCTAAAACAGTTACCATTTCGTTGTCGTTTCCTATGTGAACACCAACGTATCCTTTAGCATTGGGATGAAAAAGAGAAAAGCACTGCCATTTTAAAAATCAAGTTGAAGCCATCTTCAATGGCATTTTCCAAATCGAGCAAGAATTTAAACGACTGAACAAAAACAGGACATACATGTGCCACACGAACTAATTTAATCAAGTTTAAAAAGCTGTCAAGACATGTATCGCAAATAGAAAAGTACATGGAAAATCGAATGCCAAAAAGATATCCAAATTTTCTTTTTCTGCAAAAGTTACTATTCTCCATGCATACGTCTAGTGAATCGAGATAGAGGTCATCAGTTCACCACGAACACTCTAATGCTTCATTCAAAAGCTTTCAAAAGAAAAAAAGAAAAAAATACAGAAAGTAAACCAAAGAAGAATGCAGCACCAATCCCTGAATCTTGACATACGTCGTGAAGCAAACGGTAGAACCCGGTCAGAGACTTAAAGCTTTATAAGTCAATGTTTAGTATAATTTAATTCTCCACAACATCATTTGATGAAGAAGAAGAATCTGGCTCCCATGTAGGTTCACCAGGAAGACGTGGAACTCGTTTGTTCTCATAATCTCCACTTTCCTGTTGCATCTTGTCCAACATGATCCTCTGCATTCATTAGTTAATAAACTTTTTCCAACAATACAAAGTATAGCGGGAAAGAGAAACCCCCCATAGACTTAACGTACATAATATTCTTCATTTACATTGACTTTTCTTCTCCTCTTGTTGAGGTCGAGTTGCTCTTCTTTTGTAAGTGTTTTTACTTGTTCATCTCTTCTTGTAAATTTGATTTGAGCAATTGGAATAGCAAATATCCATACCAATAAAATGGATCCCATGAAAGGTGCGCCGACCCAAACCAGTGGGTTTCGTTTGGATTTATTACGATACCAAAGTTTCCACTCAAAAAAACTAGCCATGGTTTCTTGTAACTACGCAAAGTATCAAATACAGACCTGTAATCACACCGAACCAGATGCGACTTGACCGTTTCTATATTTCGAGTGCTTTTATATTGGGGAGGGGGGAGTTGAGATGAGTGATCCAAAAAAACCAAAATAGTCTAAGTTTACGCCGCTTTTTCGTCAAATGTTTTTCTTTGTGAGCTTTTCTTTTATTTAATTTCGTAGTTCTTTTCTTGAAAGACGTTTCGAACTTCACATATAATAAAGATGCATTCATACTTCATTTGACTCAACCTGACTTTCAAAGTAGGACGCTGAAACCAGTAACTGAAATGGAAAAAACAAAGTTCCAAACAATGAGTCCTGTCTTCGTTTCCTTCTGATTTGCTTCCTCTCATCCTAGCCAAACAAACAATTCATATGTCCTTTCGCAGTCCATTGAAAAGCTACCTTCTTCCTCGTTCCTTTCTATATATCTGAATGAATCGCGTATGCTTCTCTATGCTGTTAGGCGCTTGCATCAGAACACTAAAAGGTCTGATGTAGGATTTACTCGTATTTCAGCGTTTTTTCTCAGAGATCGAGACCTACATCTTTATTATGGTAGTTACCTGTTAATTTTGCATGAAATAACATTAAAACCTTCGCTACATGTCTATTGTAAAAGCAATTTCTTGTATATTTACATTGAATGTTACCTAGAGAAATGTTACTTGGTTTTGCCTGACTGAAAGCCAAGAGCAGCCATTTGAACTTGGAATCAACCAAATGTCAGCACCAAAAGCGTCTTTGGTAAAGCTTGTTGTTCCTGCTGGAAAGGCAGCTCCTACTCCGCCAATTGGTCCTGCTTTGGGTGCTCGTGGTGTCAAAAGTATCGACTTTTGTAAGGAATTTAATGCTCGTACTGTAGGATACGTCCCTACCGTTCCTATACCTTGTCGTGTCACTGTAACTCCTCAAAGGACATTTTCATTCACTATTCATACCCCTCCTACTAGTTGGCTTATATGCAAAACTTTAGACATCGAAAAAGGATCCAGTTCACCTAAACACGATATTAAAGGGCAACTTAGCTTGAAACACGTTTATGAAATTGCAAAATTAAAAAGCACAGATCCTACGTTGAAAGGGACAGACTTAAAATCGCTATGTAAAAGTGTCATCGGGACGGCCAAAAGTATGGGAGTTCAGGTTGTTCTGTAAACGCTTTCACCTGAGCCTTACCCACACCTTCTTCTAAATGATAATTTGTATTTGGTACCCTTTTTTCCCCTCTCCCCTCTTGTATAATTCACTGATTTCCGATCTGCTCTTCACACCCATTTTGGTTCAGAAATGTAATATAAAGTTTAGATGAATAATAATTATAGCAAACGTTTTTCGAGTCTGCCTTTATTTAATCCTTCCTATTCAAGTAGTTCTTAGTTTACGATATCTCTTTATTTCGTGGTACTAAAAACCTTTGAGTCGTTTACATAGATCTATATGCAAACATCATAATATATACTTCAAAAATGTAAGACCTACTTTTGCCAGCTAAGGGAACTTTCCTTTTATTTATCATATTATGACAATCGCAACTAAAATGAAAGAGACTTAAAAATTTCATCGATAAAACCATCTATTTCTCATGATTACTTCAAAGGAAGACCAAGTTGCGTTTTGACATCTACAACGGCATCTTTATCACCAGTGTTTTTCATGATATCGTCACTGATTTTGACAGCTTTAGCTCCGTTGGCAGAGTGTAGTTTAATTACAATATTCATAGCCTTGCTCTTTTGGTCTGGCTTTGATACGTGGTTAAAATCGCTGGTAAAATTGGTACCAATTCCAAAGGAAGACTTGATACCAAGCTTCTTGCCATAATTATGCAAGGAAATGCAACGGTCAACGTTCAAAGCATCACTGTGAACAATCATTTTCGTAGAAGGATCAATGCCGAGTGATTGGTAGTGATTAACGATTTTTTCAATGTATTCTTCAGCGACACCACTATCCTGTCGGACACCGTGGAAAACACAAGCTAAATCATCAGGAGTATTTGCGGTGAAGTTACGTAAAAACACATCGGTGGAGAAGGTATCGGTGAGAGCGATCAAGAGGCTCTTACCAAATGTTTGTACCCACTTTTCTGAAGCGATTCGATTGGCATCAGCATAGTTTTTAGTTATAGCTGCAACACCCATATACCACTCGTGAGCGACGGTACCAGACACTTCTAGGTCATATTTTTGAGCAAAGTGCACATTCGAAGTTCCAAGGAACCGACCGGGTCCTTCAACATCTTGTTGAGCCTTAATTAGTCCTTGCAACATAACATCTTGGGCATGATGATCACGACGACGACGACTACCAAAATCTGTAAAGTAACAGCCAGCATTTATGAGGCGCTTTCCTTTCTCGTAAGCTTTTTCAAACTGTCCTTCAGAAGACCAGTCTTTATCGACAAACTTAAAGTAGGCCTCCGAAACAAGAGCAAGCAATGGAATTTCGTAAAATATAGTGTCTTTCCAAAGTCCTTTAATCGTAATAGCGAGGTCCTTGGTGTCCCTATCATACTCAAGGGAAACAACATTTTTTGGTTCAAATGCATAGGAATGCATAAATTCATAGAAAGAATCCTTTAAATACGGGCATCGCTGACGAAGCCAAGCCTCTTCTTCTGGAAGTAACCTAAGATTTTTCAAGTTATAGATTCCGTTCTTCAACCAAGCAACTGCTTCCTCGTTTAATGCCATCTCAGGAGAACGATTTGTATATACATAGGAAACCTCAGCTGTTGGGTAGTGTTCCAAAACAGCTTGTAGCATTGTCAGTTTATATAGATCAGTGTCTAAAATAGAAGTAACCGCTTGTGTAGTCATTTTTAGAAAATGATTTCAATGAGTTTTGACGGGGAGTCAAGAACGTTTATAAAGAAGTAATTTACTATTATTGTTAGTACTTAAGAAAGCGTTGAACTTCATATCAAGTTACCAGTTAAAGAGTATGCAAGCAAAAGAAAAGTTAATATTCAAAATCACAATTAGCGGAAAGTGGCTTGCAATATGCCGTACAATGAATCAATCGTCTGGAAGTATAGTTACTGTCAGAGGATATTAAACTGCTCAAATCCTATTCAGCAATAGAGCAAAATTCACTTTTTACTCAAGGTCCTCAAATGAGATTATAAATCTTTTCTTGTTCTCGATGAAACACACTGAAAAGATGCTGTTCTAAGCTAGGATCATCTGTCAGAATATACTTCAAAATAGTTTTAATATTTTATCTCAAGGCATTTGAATAGGCTCGTCACCGCAGGATACAAAATTTCTTGTCACTTTCATTTTGATGAAACCATATGCACTAAAATTTCGAGATCTACGAGACCCTTTTTGAAAATACTTACATTATTCACCAATCCTTCCGTTACAACGAAAATTGTAAACAAATACAATCCAAACGTATATTGATGTCTGTAAGTACAGTTTCATATTTCGCCGGCAGCACGTTGACAAGTAACAAATCTAATTCTGTACTTTACTCTCACCCCCAATAAAAACGAAGTTCAATCCACAAAGAGTGTACTATATAAGAAAAAGAAGGAGATTCTATTAAAGTTAAAAAAAGTATATTTAATTATTAAAATCAATAAATTTTATGCATATTAAACAAAGGAACGGTAGTTCGCTTTACTATATAAATATGTTTATGGAATCCAATTTAACTAGCACCATAGCAGTGGAATTAAATCGCATATAGATAACAAAATAAATCCTTAACATTGTAGAGTAAGAACAGTGTCTCAGCGTGTGGACTCTGCCGTTGCAAGACCCATCTCAGATAAAGTTTCTTCTTCTAGTTTAACCTCTGATATATCTTCAGACTTGTTTCCGATACCTCACCAAAATAAGTAAAGTACTTCTCTTCCTGCCCATGCATATACCACTTTTATATGCCCAAACCTCATACTCTGATTTAGAATTGGAGACCCACTCTGTTGGCAGCTAATTTGGCTTTGTCTAACTCGCTCATTCCAACCAATGGATGATATTGTTGAAATAATAGTTCGTGCTTATTTCCAGAGCTAAGCAAGGAAAGCAACTCTTTGGACTTATTCAGGTCACTGGCAGAACCATTACGAAACCACATTTTTAGTGATTCAATCGCCGTTTTTTGAGCAGGACTAATATCTTTTAAAGACCTATAAATGGTATTCTTTTTATTTTGTTAGTATGTCTTCAGAAACTCTTCTGTTCCTACCATTTGGCGCAATTCTCGAAGAATGCTTCTAAAAACCGTAGTAGCTTGCTTCATATGAGTTGCTAAAATTTTTATTTGATTTAAAATATGATTAACTTGTTAATCAACCAAGCGGTCTGTTTTATAAAGTTTTTCCACGATAATGGCTAACGTTTAGGTGGATCATGACGGTCGTAATATAATGGATCTTGAGCGTAGTGTTCAAAAGACTGGACTGTACTTCATATCTTCAAATTTCAACGATATAAACGTTTTCTACAATTTGTTACTGTTACATACATAAAAATTAGTATACGGAAACAACCATTGAAAGAGAGCTATACTATTTACAGAAACGTTTCATCTATATAAAAATATTTATCTAAATCAAAAATAAACTCACATAAATTGTCAAGGAAGGCGATTTAAAATTGAACGGAAACGTACTGCAAATTCTGAAGACTGTTGGTGGTCGTTAGAGGCAAACTAAACGCAACATCATCTAATGACTGGCTTAAGCATAGCTTGTTCACATAACGCGTCATCTTATATAAAGAGGCCTTTTGATGAATTGATTGTGATTCGGCCTCTTTCAGTGCAATAGTAATTCTTTGTAGAATAAATTTTAACATTTCGACATCACTTTCATACTTCCCTTCCACCAAATCAAGGTAGTCAGAGTACAGTTGTCCGCCGAATTTCCAACCCACTATTCCTTCCATTCGCTCATGGAATCCTCCTAACAAGCACTTTAATTCTTCTAAGTTATTACTGATAACGGCTTGAGGAGCGATGCTTCGGATCAAACAGGTATGAGCTTCTTGAAATAAATTTGCATCTTGTAGGAATGTTACTTCTTTTGCATGCTGTCCTTTATAACGAGCACTTAACGCCTTTGCTTCATGAATCCAGTTGTTTGGAATGAGTAACTCTTTTACCAATTTTTCATCATCATCAGTTGAATCCATTGTGACATTACGAGCAAGACAACTTTTAACACTGGATATACGTGTCTCAACATTTTCCACATGAAGAAGCACAAATAAAGCCCATTGCCAATAACCCATACTTTCAAGCTGACAGGCGAGCGAAAGTGTTAAATTATCTGCTCTTACGCTCTGAGGTTTGAAGTGCATACCGCCTTCATCTATTACCTCATCCATGGCGTCTCTGTCCGAAAAATCACAGATATTTCGAGCTCTCGACAGAAATATTGCCAACTGCCAAACTACGCGATAGTCTAGTGGATGGCTTTTCGCGCTTTCCGGGAGTGTTAATTCTTCAAGGGATGCTCCGACTGCATACGCCTTCAATAACACAAACATTAAATCGCAAACTTCTCCGTTAGACTCAGTAGACACTGTAGGTCTTCGTAATTCTTTTTCGTACATTTTTAAGGACTCCATGTATAACGAAACAGCTTCAGCAATATTGATATCAGTGTTATACCATAACTTCATACCAAAAGCACATAACCAACTTAATTCTTGAGAGATAAACACCGAAGGAACATAACCCTCTTCTCCAGATCTTCCATAACCTTCAGCTAAATCAGTGTTACCAGAGAGTAGTTCAAAAATAAGACGGGTATACTTGTTGATATAAGCAAGATCTCCACGTTCTCGCCACTGATTCAACTGTTGTTTAACTTCAGCTTGGATATCAAAATCGCTATCGACTAGCGGTATCAAAGTCGACAAACGGTTGTTTTCCGAGTTAACAGCTTCTTCACAAGCAAGGCTAATCTGATTACCTGTCAATAATATAAATATTTTTTCTTCAGAGCATGAGGCCTTTTGAGCCCTTGCTAACGTCTCTTCTTTGACGTTCTTTGTAATCCACTCGGACAAACGATCCCGAACAATTTTCTCAGAAAGCATTTCTCGAGCTTCGAGAGACAAAGAAGTTGGAACCTCAACGTCAGTAATGTCAAATAAAACTGACGCTAACTCCCAAATTTTGACATGATCAACGTTTTTTGTAAATGCTACTAAATCGCCGACAACCATTGATAAACGCGGTGATATAGAACATACACCATTAACATCAACATATACCTCGCTTTTAGAGAGCTGATACTCAAGTGACTTTACGAAATTTTCGTCTCTTGGGCTAGTAAAACTAAAAATATTTTCCACTGAGTCCATTTTAAGATGTCCATTGATTATTTGTACGTATGATCCATTCGGATAAAATGTAAACTTTGGAATACTTTTAATATTGTTGTCCAAACTCGATGAATGATCTTTAGCAGTTATGCTGCCACCGAACAAATCTTTTTCCATGTCATAATAGTCATAAACATAGCTTCCAGGACTTTCCTTATTGCCCTGGGGTAACGAAAAAGCGTTTGCCATTTTAGACTTTATTAGTACAGATCTCTGTAACCCTAAGTTCAGATGCTCCAGCCAAGTACTCGCATTAATTAGATTGTTCATCGACTCCGTTGAACCTTGCACGTCTGAACTTCGTACCTGATCAGATTCTTCCTTCAACATGTTTTCATTTTCAAAGTCATTTAAGTCGTCAGAATTATCACTCACGTTCGATAACAAATCACTGGTTTCTCCTTCTTTGTCTACCATATTGTCGTTTGAAGACAGCGGGAATGTGGTTCCAACTTCTTCCACTCGCACTTTTGCCTTTTTTGATGTGTTATCATCAGAGCTTTCACTCTGATCATTGAATTTGCGGAAAGAATTCAGTTGATTATTGGGAGGAAAAGAGCCTGGTGTATTGTGAGTAAGTTGTGTCTTGTTAGATTGCGAGCCTTGATAACTCGACTTCTCATACATTTCTGAATTACCTAAATCACTTTTCGATGAAACTTCATTGTTGGCGGGCTCATCCTCCAAATCTTCATCGTTTTCAGAATCTTCATCGAATAATCCGTACTTAGAAAAGTGTTGAACTTTAAAGGTCCATTTGCCGTCATTAAAATCAATAAACTCTGTTTCCTTAATGTTCTGAAGACGCCTCAAATGCTGAGCATATCTGGGATGATTAGCATTTTTGATAGGTTCCCTTGTTTCTCGGGATACAGGCCATGCATTTTCAAGAGTAATAATGGCAGGAACATTCAAACCTTCTCCGACTGGAGGACTAGACCCTTCCTCAGGATAGACAGAGCATATCTTCTTCTCAAAGAGGACAACATTGACAGGAATATCTTCAATCTTTTCGAACTTTGTTAAATCGACAGGCTTCAAAAAGGAAACTTGACCATAACCAGCACGCCCTACACAGAATTGGTGTACAGAACTTAATTTGTCTTTAGGATACTTGACTAACTCCTCAACACTTGGTTTCATCCAGTAACCATCGGGTAAGGTAAAGCTTCGATCACCTTCATCCTTCGTTGTCTCTTGTCCCACAGCACCATCTGTTTTTGTCACTTGATCAGAAGATTGAGATGTACTTTTATCCTGAAGAATTTCATCTCGAGAGACTTTTGGAGTTATAACCAATTTTTTAATATTCTGTCTAGGGGTGAAAGCATCCTTGCTTAATAATACATCGTCATTCAGTGAATCAAACAAATGCAAAGATTTTGGCTTGCTGGGAGCTGTTGCCGAATTCATTACAGCAGACTTTGCAAAAGGAGAGATGGTAGCAACAGTGGAACGATTACTAGATCTAGGGGACAGCCAAAATTGAGGTAATGATGCCGCTTTCTTTGGAGCAGGTTGCGTTGTTAAAGGAGAAGCAATAGGCTCTTGTATTGAAGTTGGTGCAGTTTGGGATACGGTACTAGAAAACAACGGATTACTACCATATGGATTTTGATCAATGCTTGCTTGAAGAGGTTGTTGTGATTGCTGCCCAATTTGAGAAGTACCACCAAACAAGCCAGATCCCAAACCAGCTGGCTGAGTTTGATTATTCATGTTTGAGGAACCAAACAGCCCGGAAGAACCTGTAGCGGAGGGTTGTTGCAAAGTATTATTGGAACCAAACAGTCCAGTCCCTGTCGATGGTTTACTAAACAAACCAGTACCTGGTGCAGTAGAAGTGTTCGTACCAGATCCTAATAAACCACCTCCCGTGCTAGGAGGGTTATTTAGAGTTGAATTATTTCCAAAAAGACCGGAACCACCCGTGTTAGTATTGGTGTTACCAAACAATCCCCCACCAGTAGAGCCCGTATTACCAAATAAACCTCCCGTAGAACCTGTGTTAGGGGCGGTATTATTGGTAGCCGTCGAAGGAGTACTAGCGGCACCAAACCCACCAAATAAACCGCCGCCAGCAGGTTTAGCAGGCGGGGCAGTGGAAGTGGCCCCAAAAGCTGGCTTAGGAGTTGTGCTAGATGGCTGACCAAAAGAAAAGCCGGATGATGCTGGAGCAGTGGTACCAGTACCTGAACCAGTGTTAGAACCAAATCCAAAACCTGATGGTTTAGAAGCAGCATTATTGGCACCAAAAGAGAAACCGCTACCGGAACCAAGGCTTGAGCTTCCAGGAGCACTAGTATTTGTCCCAGAAGCGGCATTATTACCAAATCCGAACAAACCGCCTCCGGTTGGATTGGATGCAGGTGGATTAGCTGGAGCAGAACTACCAAATCCCGTATTGGCGTTACCCGTTCCAAAACCACCTCCAGTGTTACCAAATAATCCACCGCCCGTGCCTGTACCAGCGGTATTGGTAGAAGGATTGGAGGCCGAAGAGCCGAATAAACCACCAGCACCGGCACCGCCAGTACTTGTATTAGCGCCAAATCCAAAAGCTGGCTTTTGTTGACCAAAAGTCGATCCGCCGCCGGCACCGCCAAATAATCCACTCGAAGGAGTAGTTGCTGCTTGATTTGATTGACCAAACAAGCCACCACCTCCAGTGTTCGTTGCATTCGCGCCGAATCCAGACGTAGTACTCGGGTTGCTAGCACCAAACGCAGATCCGCCACCAAAAAGACCTCCACCAGTATTAGCATTCGTATTAGAAGATCCAAAAGGAGTGATAGAATTTGAAGTAGGAGTGGCAGTCTGACCGAAGCCTGTGGTGGAACTACCAAATCCGGGAGTAGACCCAAAAGTTGATGGAGTGGAAGTTGCATTTGTAGGGTTTCCAAATCGACGACCTTGATTATAATCTTGTAAGCGTAACTCTTCAAAAGAATACTGCCTATACGCCGGCATACACGTTATGGACTGAAAAGCACTTGTACCATTAGTTTGTGCGTCCTTTTCAGATGTTACCGCGTAAGGAGGATTAGCCGTACCATTGATCGTATTCGTGCTTCCTGCCCCAAATCCCGAAGAACCAAAAGCAGGAGCTTGACCAGTCGATGCTGAGCCAAACAAACCACCGCCGCTAGAAGGCTGAGTACCAAATCCTGTTCCCCCAGAGGGATTGTTTTGTGATCCGAAGAAACCACCTGTAGAGCCAGTGTTCGCTGGCGTGCTGCCAAATCCACCAGTAGTTCCTGTATTGTTGGAGCCAAATGAAAACGCACTTCCTGTGGAAGGAGCAGAAGCACCGCTTGCATTACCGAAAAGGCCACCACCGCTTGATGTATTTGTACCGCCAAAAGCAGGAGCACTTGATTGACCAAATAAACCGCCTCCGGTTCCCGAATTCATTCCAAACCCAGTACCTGTTGAAGCAGGTGCAGGGTTGCGATTACCGAATAAGCCACTTCCTGTATTCGATCCGAAAAGAGGTTGCGTGGTGCTCTGTCCAAAACCACCTGCATTATTGTTTTGGGAACCGAATAAACTATTCCCTGTGTTATTAGTATTGGACCCAAACAGACCTCCTGTTTGCTGATTATTTTGTCCAAAACCCCCAGTTCCTCCTCCGAAACCAGAAGAATTATTTTGCCCAAACATTATAAGGACTAAATGTTTTGTATTTTGTTGGTGTTAGTCACCTGGGATGATATGTGTGGAGGACAACTTGAGACTCCACCCACGTTACCCTATACTACCACTGAAAATAGGTGCTACTAAGCAATATTTTAAACCGATACTACTCTTTGCTCCGATCTAGGAAATTCCATAATTAAATATATTTTATAAATATTTTTCAATTTTGTAGGGTTTGTTTGAGCTCGTTGTCGCGAAAGCTCTTTCTTTAGCAGAATTGGTAACAGGAGCTTCATCTAAGAAGTTACCATACCTGACAATCTTCTACATTATTAGTTTGAAAAAGTTTTTTGCACATTATGTCTTCAGGTGAACATGAAGATGATGTTCAATTCGTTCACGAACGCTTCGGCGTGTCTCCTGAAGACCTAAAGCATTTAGCTAAAGTGCCAAGTTTTTCGGTACTAGTTATTGCATTACGTTCAAAGGTACGCGACATGAATTCACTGAAGGAACAGATGGTTTTACAAGAGGTGAATTCCGAGCATAAACAGAACGTGACAAATCGAAGAGTGCTGCACCTTGAAGAACAGCTTAGTTCACGGAATGAAACAGTCAAGCAATTTCAGGAGAAAACCGAAGAACTCCAAAAGGATGTGGATGCTTTGAGAGAAGCGAATTCTCTAATTCAGTCTCAGGTTAACAAACAATCTGAAGAGAAGAATTCATTAGTTATAGAAAAACAAGAAATGAATTCCAGAATTGCCGACATGGAAAGGAAACTTGTTGAGTCCCAGAATCTCCTTAGGACGCTTCACGAAGAAAAGCAAAAAGGCGAGGATTCAGTCCGAAACTTGCAGCAACAGATGCGAGAAATGGAAGAGAATCAGCGAAATTTTACGTTGAATCAAAGTAGCAAAACTCTGAAAGAAGAACTGTACTTACAAGAAAAAAATGCTTTGGTTTCGGATATAAAATTGCTTCAAGACGAAACTAGAAACATGTCCGAAGAACTCAAATCTTCAAGAGAAAGCCAGAATATACTCCAGGAGCAAGTTACTTCACTTAAGGTTAGTAATTCTGAGTTACAGAAAAAGTACGCAAAAGTTGTTCATGAGAGTCAAACTAAATTGAGGGATGAAGGATCAGGTACTTCTACTACAGCAATGGAAGTTGACAATCAGAATGACGTTTTTAATGATTTACAAAAGGAGCTTGAAGCTCAGCAACGTTTAACCACTTTATGGGAGTCTCAATGCTCAGAACTTAAATCACAACTAAATAAATCACTCAATTATCAGAGTACTTCCGAGGACTTAGACACATCTTCTAATGAGTCTTTAAAAGAACAGTTGGAAACAAGCAAGAATCAATTGAAAGTTGCTAACGAAACAATTAACAATTTACAATCCGAAGTTGATAAATGTGCTAGCGAACTGCAGGTTACAAAAGAGAGAAAAGAGGTATCCCCGACAGGTGTTGGTCTTTTTTCGTCAATTGCTCAGAAACTAAGTGCATCACAGAACCCTGAAATATCTTTCACGAAAGTGTATTCTGACAATATGCGGTTACAGCAAGCAGTTTTGAATTTGCAGCAACAACTTGATCGTGCTAACGATAAGATTTGTTGGTTTTTCTATCAAATTAAACAACGTGTTCCAATTTTTCAACAACAAAGGGAGGAGATTGCAAGAAATAACGTTTATATGATTGATATGAGTGAACAGTTGTCCACGTCAAAAGAAATTATTAATCATACCAAACAAGAATTTGAGGGTTTAAAGTTACAGCACGAAGAAACTCATTTAAGACTTATGGCTACTCAAGTTCAATGTCGAGATCTGACGCGGGAGGTTCAGTGTCTTCTCTTACAGTTAGATCACATGCAAGGAGCGGGTATTAGAGACTTACCCCAAAATATACAAGAAGCTTTGGATAAATATTCCAAACAGCCATCCGGGGATGAACTAACAATGTCTGTTGAAATTCCCAATTTTACGTCGGTACAAGATGCTTTAAGACAAGTCTTACAGCTTCGCGAAAACATACGAGCTCTTGAATGCAATTTGGAAATCCAAAAAAAAGCTTCTGAGTATCAACTTTCAATCAGGACCGAAGAATTGAATGATCAACATGAACATTCGACAAATGCACTACAAAATGAGCTGAAGTTGGCCAACACCAAAATGGAAAATTTTGTTCATGAGCGTAGTGTCCTTAAAGAAATGTTAAACATGTATAAAGAAAAGCTTGCTCAAAGCGTTTCCCAAAAGACTTCTACTGAAAACGGTCCTTCACAGGCAGTTGATGATATTGAAAAACAACTAGAGATGTATCGAAGCGAGATGGTTGCAGCTAATGAATCACTTTCTAAGAGGATTAATGATCTTATTAGCCAGCTTGAACAGACACGAAAAGAAGCGAACAAAGTGAAATATCGTGAACAATTAAGCTTACAACGACTAAATGTATCTAGACAGAACGTCGATTCTCTCAGAAAAGAAATGAACGAGCTGAAATCCCTTAATGGTTATCTTCAAGAGGTCCTCAATCGTCAAGATTCGAATGCCGGTAGAATATATGAAGAGCACATTCAACTCAAATCATTATGTTCAAGAATGAACAGCGAGATTGCAAATTTGACCAGTGAAAAGGAGGTTTTCGGTAAAATTCAGCAACGATTGACTTCAGAAAATGATAATTTGCTGGCTGAGCGAGAACGCTTGACAAATCTTGTTTCTAATTTGCAATCACTTCTCAACGAGCAACAAAGGATTTTTTCACTCAATAAAATTTCTTTTGAGACTAAAAATAAGGAATTGGAAGAAGCCATTAACACGTTGCAAGATTCTAATCAAAAATTAGAAAACTCTTTGCAATTAGCAAATGAGCTAACAAATGCGAAGGACATAGATATAGATTCTCTTCGGCAAAAACTCGACGAAGTTGAAGCTACGAAACAAGAGCACCTAAAAGTTAAGGACTCTCTTGAATTGGAAAATAGGGGATTACAGTCACGAATAAGCTCAGAAATTAATAAAGTAGAGGAACTCCAAAGAAAGCTGTCTCATCAACAGTCGATGTCGGCTTCCGAACGTGAAACTGAGCTGAGTTCAGTTGTGTTTGATTTGAAAACAGAAAATTCATCTTTGCAAACCAGTCTTAATGCATCAAACGACAACATAAAGCGTCTAGAGGAAGCTAGTCGCTTAGCTGAAGAAACTCTAGAGAAGCTTCAAAGGGAATACCAATCATTGCAGTTGTCTACTTCAAAACAATTAAAAGAAAATACTGAAAATATTAAAGCTTTAGAGAAGAGAAGCAATGAGCTTGAGGAAAAACTCATCAAAGCTCAACAACAACACCATAATGATAACGAGCAAAAGGATGGCAGGATTTCCGTACTGATAAAAGAAAATGAACAACTAACAACAGAAATTACAGATGCTCGTAACTTAGAGAAGAAACTACTTCAGAAACAAAGATCGCTACAACAAGAGGTTGTGAAATTATCTGAAGATTGCCGAAAAGCACATGATGCCTATGAAAAGGAGTTGCTCCGACATGCAAATGCGATGTCAAGTCTCCAAAAACTCAGGACTGAGTACGAGTCTGTACTTGAACGCACTAGTAATGTTTCTGAGCCTACTGAGTCTAATAATCGCATTGCAACTCGAGAGATTACAGATACACCAGACCTTGCCTCTACGGCTCCAAATGTGGTGGCTCTTAGAAAACAAAACGCCTTACTTCTTGCGCACATACAAACACCAACTGACCCTAACTCATCTACCTTAGACATTAAGTCGGAAAAACTAGGTTTCGTCATGAAGCTCTCATTATCAGATCTTCAAACTTACGTTAAGCAAATGTTTAATGAGGTTAGTATTCTCACTTGTCAAAAAGAGCTTACTTTGATTGAAAACAAAAGGTTGAAAAAGTTGGTCGAACAATCGAATCAAATTATTATAGAATTTCAGTCCACACAAGAAGTTTCAACAACTGAAATGAGTTCTGATGGGACACCCACTGACAATAATCTTCCTCAAATGGTGAAGTTATTGAACGATAGTAATAAATTCCTACGCAAGAAGGAAGAGGAACACAATGATATAATCAACAAATTACAAGAGAGAGTTAATTCTCTTGAGCGTGATTTGGAAGCTCAATTGAATCACTGTCGAGAGTTAGAAAATGAGGTATCGAGCGTGAAAGAAATTACGCGCCGGACTGAAGAAGATAACCAGAGACTCCAGCAACATAACCAGCAAATCCTTTATTCACTGAAGGAAAACAAAGTTTCAGACAGTTCGGCAGAGGCTTCGAAAGCTGATGAAAAACTGTTGGACGAGCTACGCCAGAATATTGAGAAGTTGACTACCGAACTTAATTCAACTAAGGAAACAATCGAAAAATTAGAATCAGAAAAAACAGATGCTTCAAATACGATCGAACAGTTGACTGCTAGAAGTAAAACAGTTGCCGCTGCATGGAGATCTAAGTATGACCAACTTGTTGCTAAAAGTTTGGAAAAGCACAATCAAGTTCGCCAACAACTTTCCCAAAAGACTTCGGAGCTTGAATCGAAAATTCAAGAAACTAATACACTCAGAGGAAAACTTCAAAAATATGAAGAAAATGGTGTCTCTGGAGATAATGATGGAGATCGTCAAAATCTCAAAGAGGTCAGTGATGATTCCCAGAGAGCTGAATATATATCGACCCAGCAAAGGCTCGTGGAAGCTACGGCTGAATTGGATGCTACTAAAAAGGAAGCTTTATCACTAAGGGAAAGAATTGGTCAGCTCGATAAAGAAAAGTCAACTCAATCCGCTGGTTGTGAAACGACAAAGGAAGAAGTAGAGAAGAAGAACCAAGCTTTAAAGCAGGCTGTCTTGAAGTTACGTTCTAGGATTACTCAAGAAGTGCAAAAGAATGACGCCATGAGTAAACAATTTAAAGCACTTGAAGTTCAACTGGAGAAGTTGCGTGAATCGTCTGAGTCGCAAACGCAAAACGCACATAATTCAGAAAGCTCAAAGACGTCTGACGAACAGAAATGGAACTCTCTATTAAAAGAGAAAGAAGATATGCTCTCTGGTACTTTCCAGATTGTTTTCGAAGAGCCCTTCGAGAAGATAGTTACATCCAGTTCTGACTTCCCCGATGCAGTCAAAAGGGAATGGAAAAAACGCCAAGAAGGACTTCTTAAAAAGATTCAAGAGGAAACCAAACAAAGCCATGAACGACAAATTAGCAACCTTAGAACCGAGTTAGAAATGAGAAGCAAGTTAAAACTTAGTATGCTTGAAAAGAATTTAGCAAAAGTTCGAGCACAGTTACAAGAGAGTAATGCCCAAGACAAGGATCCCTCAGTTAAAGCAACACAGTCGAAAGATGATGAGAAGTCTAGTACGATAACGCCTAAAACTAATGAGTCTACGAAGGAATCAAACGATGATCAGGCGAATGCTTCCTTGAAACGCCCTCGATCTGGTGGTGAAAATGAGGTTTCTTCTTCAGCAATTAAGAAATCAAAATGAGGAATTGTATTATACCAAGACGCATCCTAAAGCTTATATATACGATCATTTTTTGTGGGTTTGTTTTGTTAATGTAATTAAAAAGATGAAATATATTGTTTGGTTTAAAATGCTTGATATATAACTACGTAAGCTTATTATATGAATAAGTCAAATAGTTCTACATAATAAATGGACGTTAAGTTCAAATTGATAGTCAGCGTTTAATTTTCATGTTGCAATTTTGCCAAAACTTTTTATTTGTTAATGAAGTATCTAACTATACACAACCTGGTTTAAGGAGCTTTAGCGAATTTAAGATTCTGTAATTTCAACCTTATACTCTTAATGATTTCTGTCTGCGAGCAATAAATTGCAAGCGATATGCTAAATGATTTCGTAGTATGAGCGACTATTCATCAGAAGATTTTGAAGAGGATTTTGATTTAGAGACACGGCGATCTGGACTAGGAAAAAAGTGGGAACGCGATGGACGCACTCGACAAAAGGAACGCGCCATGCTGGGCGTTTTCGGAAGCGATGAGGAAGAAGAAGGTGGATACTACAATCCAGAATTAAAAAAATTCCGAGTTCCTCCAAAAAATATACAGTTTGTTGGGAAAAACGAGCGGTTGAAGTCAAAGCAAACAGTAACCTCTAGTGATATACTTGAGGGTACTCATGATGCTCCCAAGAAGAAAAAAGAAGAGGGTGGTGAGATGCCTAAAATGAAATTTAATACTACAGGATTCGGTGCAAAAATGCTGGAGAAAATGGGTTACAAGAAGGGACAAGGTTTAGGAGCGAATGCCGAAGGTATAGCATCCCCGGTAGAATCCAAATTGCGCCCAGAAAGGGTAGGCTTGGGAGCAGTTCGTGAACGAACCGAAAAAGAAAGGCGTGAAGCAGTACTTCGTGGAGAAATTTCAGACAGCGAAGATGAAGAAATTCGTCAGAAACGAGAAAGAGAAAGTAAGAAAAAGAAGAGATCTAAAGAAAACCTTATATCGTCTTCTGAATTATCAAAATCCTTAGGGGACTTTTCTATTCCACCTGTCCTTGCAAGTATTTTGGATGCCGGCATCAGCGAAACGAAAAGAATTGAACTAACATCATCCGTTTCGAAATCAGGAGCTGAAGCGAATGACAAAGCTTTAACCGATTCGATAGACCAACTTTCTGGTCTAGCGCATCTGGAATCAAAAAACCATGTTACGAACTGGCAGCAGCTACAAGCCCGAAAAGCTTACATCAAGATGGAAAAAGAACGAATTTCAAATGAATATGATAAAAAAAATATGGAAATCAGTCGTTTAGGAAAGTTACTTGAAAAAGTAGACGAGATTCATAATAATATAGCAAATATGGCTGTGGAAAATGTGAATGAATCCGTGGACGAATTAGAAAAAGCCATACAGCCTTTAACATATTTGATTGAGACACTTCCTGCTGAATTTTCTGAACCTAATATGCACTATGAACTCGATTCTGTTGCCGTAAGTATATTGATGGCGGTGGTATCTGAACCGTTTAAGAATTGGGACGTATTCAGACATCCTTACTTTTTACTGGAGCATTTCTTGACTTGGAGAAAGTCTCTTCAGTCCAATGATTTTCGTCCAAAGACAGATCGGCCTGATGCGTTTATGGATATGGAGTTAGAAACTGAAGAAGACCAGTCAGGCCAGACAAATTTCACTCACTACGAATCTCTAATGATGGCGCTATGGGAAACAAGGGTATCTAAAGTTTTACGGGATGATTGGAATAGCCGCGATACGTCTAAAGCATTACATTTACTAGAAGCATGGGACGTGGTTGTCCCATCTAAGGTGAAGGAAACACTAGTTAAGGATACTATCCTCCCAAAACTAAAGGAAGAAGTTAGCATATGGAAACCATCAATGCGATCAAGAAAAAGATCAACCGATTCTTTGCATCACTGGATATTTCCATGGTTACCGTATTTGGGGAATTTTTCTAATGAACTCTTGTCCCTAGTCTTGTCACGTCTATCTAGGATCCTGTCGGAATGGGACATTGGGTTTGGACCATTGGATGATTTTAGCGCTTGGCGATTTGCATTTACGGATGATATGTTAGATCGTGTATTGGAAAAGACAATCCTGCCTAAATTAGAAAAGTTTTTGCAGGAAAAATTAGTAATAGATCCTTCAAATCAAGATATGAACGTGATTTTAACTGTGCTTGCATGGAAAGATGCCTTCCGTGCTACTGTTTTTGGAAAACTACTGATAGATTACTTTTTTCCAAAATGGTTAATGATTTTATATGAATGGCTCACTCTTTCACCAAACTTTGAAGAAGCTAGTGAATGGTACAGATGGTGGAAGTCGTTTTTTCCAGAAGACGTGTCTACGAATGTTTACGTACAACAGGGATTTTCCAAAGGTTTAGATATGATGAATGAATCCTTAGAAAACAAAACCATTACTCCACCAACCTCTTATGCGAGCGCGCAGATTCAACATAGGTTGGACGCCCATGAAAAGAAGTTGGGTGCGCAGAAGCTGGCGAATCAACTACGAGATCAAAGTATTCGTCAAGCTCCAGAAACTATAAGTTTCCGAGAAATTGTTGAGGACTTTTGTGCTGATCAGGGGTTCCTGTTGGTGCCTCTACGAAAGTCGCATCCGCTTAGTGGGAATGCTCTTTTTAGAATATCCGCCCAAGCTACGAGGTCTCGAGGAATTACAGTTTATTTGAAAAATGATATTATTTGGATGAAACCTCCGGGTGCTACGGAGGACGCTGTATTTCAGCCTATCGGATTTGAAGAAATCCCTACCATTTTGAATGCACGTCCCTCTTGATGAGCCTGGTTTATATGAGACTATGATTTTGGTAATGCATTTTTTTCTACGTTCCTTTGAAGTATATATATTATTGTTACTGTTACTGTTACTGTTACTGTCATTTATTTATTGTATACGTAGAAACTTCATGACTTTACTGACGAAGCTCAAGTATCAACTTCTCCTGTAAAGCTTCAAGACTTCAATTCAGTCTTCTTTCTTGATGGTAAGATAGCGAAGTACAAGGTATTTCGTTATTGTATGCTAAGTCCGTTAGTGTTGGCCATCATCAGCTTGAGAAAGCAAAGGTAATTTCAAAGCCATCATGTCAAGTAGTAATATAGGTAAGTAAAAATAGCAGAATGATTTAGAATCTGAAGGTGCTTTAAGTTGATGGGATGTTGTCCCATCGTCCCCAAAAGAAGAACTAACAGGTGTTCTGTATACAGTTCCTGCGAATATGGAGATTACGAAATTCCTGTTAATAGGAATTACTACAGCTGCAGTTGTATCAGGAGTTTTTGGATTGAAATCCTATTTTCATATAAATTACGCTTTGCATTTGGCATCTCACTATCAGGTATTTACTTTGCAATGTAGACAAGCTGTGGCTGTCGTGGATAGCATGCGAGATTCCTTGATTACATATTCTAATGAATTTTTAGTATTGGAGATTGTTAATATGGCAATTGGTCTATTGGAATTCAACAGAAGTTCTTCAGGCACTTTTTATATTGTACCAAGCTCGAGACGTGGAGCGGTTGTTAGGATCTCATAAATATGCTTCGTTTTGTACCTATTCTTTTGTAGTTGGTACTCTTATAACTCCTCTATTCTGCTTTCCTATAGCCCACTTCTGCCGTAGCTTTGAATACGTTCACCCTGGGCCTACCTTCATTGTCTTTGCTATTCTTTATCAATATTTCTACGTCGTTCCATCAACTGTCTATGTTCGAATTTCTGAAATTTTAATCACTGATAAAGTTCAAATGTTATTTCCCCTACTAGGACTAGCTTTATCCAATCCGCCTAGTACCTTTTTCAATGCCCTCTTTGGATGGACATTTGGGATGCTATACTGCCATGGTTTATTCCCTTATACGTCTTGGCGTTTACCAGCTCGCTTTGTTCCTGCTGCTTCATTAACTCGCCAGATATATATTCGTCCACCTCATACCGATTCCCAAGCATCCTTAGATTTTGATCCCTCTGCCTTGTTTCCCGCATTTGCTGCTAATTTCAATACAAACCCTCGCACGGACACTAACCCAGACAACGTCAATGGTCGTGCAATCACTCCCAATCTTCAAAGAGATACTACCCCTCATTCTGATGCTGAAGCTTCAGGCTTCGCATCTGGCATACCAAGAAACCCTTCTTTTAGAAGCCGGCCAGCGACGACGCGTCAGCCCTCCGCATCAGTTTTGCCAACTGGTCCTGCATCTCAATTGTATGATATGATTAGTGGTCGGTCCGAACGTCCTGAATTGGCTGGTGTAAGAGAAGAAGACGTTGAAACTGTTCAAACTATTATGCAAACCACGAGAGCGCAAGCCGTCCAGGCCTTGTCCCAAACTAATGATGTTCAACGAGCTGTCGAGCTTCTTTTAGAGCAGTAATTTTTCGAACCTTAGAATTCATTTTCATCTTTTTGTTTCTGATGTCTTCGTCCACTCGTTATTTTCCATCAGGAATAATTATTAAACAACCTTTTTCGGATAAAGGATCAAATAAAACTGCCTTTAATTAATTTCACTTTTGATGCATTGAGTTGGACATTTGTTATAACTTCCAAATTGCTGGAAATATCTTAATGAATACTTTGATAACGTTGTCGTATATTGATAACTCTTACTAAAATAATATTAGGTAAAGAATTTTTTACGTTAACAAAAAAAAAAAAAAACCTTTCTCTGAAATTAGTATCAAATACAAAAGATTGCTCACGCAAACACATCTTGTTTTTCTACAATTCAGATTTCAAACTGTAATAGAATATTATTCGGAATTCTTAAAGCTGGACGTTACATTGTTGACGTTATAAGATTTTTTTTTCATTTTCTTCTACTTCGTGAGAAAAACAGTGGGGGTTGTTGATTTAAATCATCGAGTTTGTATGAACCCAGTGATGCTTGCTGAAGTTTGAGTGCGTTGAATGAGAATGACATTCTTACACAAGTAAACATTCACATCAACCAAAAATGAGGGTAAGCTTAGTTGGACTCGTAACGGAGTTGGGCTTCCTTCCAGTTCATAACGGACCAGAAAGCCTTGAAGTATTCGGCCTTGCGGTTTTCATATTGGGGATAGTAAGCGTGTTCCCAAGCATCGATACCAATAATAACCTTGGCGTTGATGACGGTGTCTTGGTTGGCGGTGCTAGTGATGTGGAGACTGCCCTCCTTGTCCTTGACCAACCAGGCCCATCCGCTGCCTTGAATGGCGGCAAGAGCACCGTTCATTTCCTTTTGGAAGTTTTCAAGAGATCCCCACTTAGCGACGATACTCTTGTGCAAAGAACCATCGGTAACGGGCTTACCACCTCCTTCACTCACAGGAGCCATAATAGACCAGAACTGGGTGTGGTTAATGTGACCACCACCATTGAACTTGATAGCAGCTTGAAGAGCGACTTCGGATTTCAAGTCGAGGTTGGGCTGGCTCAATTTGTCTTGAGCAGCATTCAAGTTGGTTACATAAGTGTTGTGATGCTTGTCATGGTGTAATTTCATGATAGTTTCAGAAATGGCAGGTTCAAGGGCCTAAAAAAAGAAAACTAGTTAGTAACGTACATACAATATTGATTTACATACATTGTAAGCATAAGGCAAAGGGGGGAGAGCAGCCTTGCCGTGGAGTTGTCTAACACCAGAAGCGGTGAGGTTACGAGCTAAAAGAGAAGCGTTCTTGGAAGCAAAGCGCAACATTGTGATGAAATGAAAATGTAGGCACAAAAAAGAAAAAGAAGCTGATTAAAAATCAAGCACTAAAATATGATCAAATAAAGAGATTTACAAAGATTTAGCAACTGTATTTGCAAAATAATAAGCAAAATCTACTTGCAAACAACAGTTAGTTTCAACAACTAGTTGGTAGTGGTTAAGTTCAAAATGATCCGGTCAGATCAATCTTTATCGTCATAAGTTGGTATTCATGAGACGATGCCGCTAGAATACAGCGAATATGCAAAGAGACGTCAATAGAAAAACTTGATTCATATTTTTTTGATGTATTCGTACTTTATGCATCAAACCCATAACCGATATCTGTCTTCTTTCTCTTTCTTTCCATTGAATCAATTATGGTCTACCATTTGCTGTGCCAATCGTAATCATCGAGAGTGAGTCTTGTTGTTTTTCATTTCTATCCATAGGTAACAATCTAACGTCAACGTTAACCCACCATAAAGCGAATTTAGAGAGTACTAATAGCAGAGAATGCAGGAAGACGTCGTGGTAATTTTTAATACATGCTAATTATTTTATTTTAAAAAAAAATAAAACATTTATAAAGTACGAAAACAAACGTTCAACTTGCTGTTTACCATCTTGAACAGAAAGCTCGCTTGTTGCATTAGAGTCGTGTTTAGCGAATATCATAAACATCAAGATTTGCTTCAAATGCGATTGTTTTGGAATGTAAGTAAAAAGAAGGTAGGAAACGAAAGAATATAAGTGTTTTCTAGGTTATTTTTACTTCAAAAAATTACATGAACATTTTTTCATTTTCTTCTAAGGGCAAGTATAGTTGATAATAGCAGGTAGACGAAATTTCAACAGTGACGATCCTTTTTTCAATTTTTAGCTTTCATGAAGTGTCAATTATTTTTCCTATTTGTTGGAACAGCCTGACTAGACTCAGTGGTGGTACTTTTTCCTGAAAGAGAGTCCCATTTATGAATAAGTGCGTCAAGACTGTTTTCTCTTAGTTTTTCTTTTATTACATATATATTCTTGTACAACACTTGCTCTTTTCGAATAAGTTTGCACCACTATGCAACTGGTTTGTTTTCCCTTGCTAATTTACAAAGAAAACCGATCTGATCTCTTTACTTTCCATAGTTCATTTACAAACTCGCTACTTCCAACTAGCTGGGAAATGTTCTTTGTTTTGGAAAAACAAGAAAAAAGAAAAGTAAAGACATATGTATATATACAGTTACATTCATCACTGAACCCATTTTAAATCCTTGTTTACATACCGCCTGAGCCTGACTGTTTGCTACCTCTAGTATCGTTGTAGTATTTCAAAAACTTACAAACAAACCTACAATAACTTCATATTTCCCCAAAATAGTTTCCTTTTAACTATAGAATTTCAATCATTAGACTTCTTTGAAGCTATATATCTTAAGAATAACTACTATTGAATAGGCTGCCATACAAGTTCTTGGGTTTGTCCTTATTGCAGGCATTTTTCCTTCGTCTATTCATAGCTTTCAAAGCTCTCTCAAAAGAGCTTGAAAATATAAGAATAGAAAGCTATCATAGAAGCAGGCCTTTCCCGTTTTCTTCCCTCCGACTTGACTGTCTCAAGGTTGTTTCCCATTCTTTTATCCAGTTTTCTTCAGTTGTTCAGTCATTTTCTTTTTCTAACGAAAAAATATGTCGGTTCCTTCTCGCTTTTCGATAACAGACATAACACCTTTCCTAACTCTCCCATCCGTTCCGTTGTCCTCCGTACCTTCCAGTCGAACATCATTCCATAGTAGTTTGGCTTCTTCTCCTCTTCGAATTTTATCCCCCTTTAAACCGCCATCCTCTTCCCTTCCACGAGTAGCTAGTCCGACCAAAATAACGTCCCCAACCACGATGAGTTCTCTTCAGGAAAAAACTTCGACCCCTATAAGAAAGGTAGACCTTGCTAATGATGACTCTCCCTCTCCGAAGACCTTTGGCTCAACGAAAACTTTTGTTAATGAGCAGAAGTCAACATCTTCTCCTAAAGTATCTTCTAATCCATCATTGACTTCGACGCCACCTGGAATCCTCGAACAAGACCATTTTTTCTCGGCTCGTTCAAAACGGAAAAATAATCTCTTTTTTGTCGATGAAAATGGTTCCAGTCGTGTCGTTCTTGGTACCCCTTCGCGCGTTCCAAGTCCTACCAAAACAGGGTCTATGCTTAATTCTCCACCTTCAAGAGTGGAATTAACTGGCTCTCCAAAATCTAGCGTATCCTCAATTCGCTCTTCACCTTTACGATCTCCAATTCGTTCTTCTGTACGCACGCCGTTATCACCACCTTCTAGAAAAAGATTACGTGCCAAGAATGAGCCCATTTCTCCTACCCCTGCTTCACCCAGTCCTCCACCAAAACTTCCTTCTATCTTGGGTAGGCCGAGGCGATTAGCCGCTATGGAAGCTAGTCCTGCCATTCGAAAAGCTTTGATTTCTTCAAGGCAGACGAAGCCGGTTTCGGAGGATCCCGTGAAGAAGAATACGGATTCCGAAACGAATGAGAAACCAAGTCCTTACAAGAATAAAAACGACAAGGATCCTTCGGGTGATAAATATATAGAAAAGCCTTTACAAGAAAGAAATGTCGAAACCGTGGGCATGTCTGGCAAGTTTACAAATCTGCTACGAGATGTCCAATTCAAAGAAAAACCAACTGGTGTACCTGATCACCATCGAGACTCATTGTCAAAAAGGAAACATTTACGGCAGACGAAAAGCGCTCAACTTTCTCCGAGACAGATCGCTTCTGCTGATAGTAAACCAGTCAACACGGATACAAAAAAATATCCTCCCAATCCAAAGCGAAAAGTCAAATGGTCCAAGAAATTGGTGCAAGGAAGCAGTGATACAGAACCGACATCTCCATCTCGCCCGTCAAAGGTAGAACCTTCTAAAAGTTGCCTTGCCTCTAAATTAAGAGAGTAATAGCATTCTCACGGGGGTTTTGGTGTTCATATGGTCGTAATAAGCATTTGAAATGTACAAGTTTTGTCTATTACTGCTAACCACTGGATTCATAAAATCCTAATGAAATTCATATCAATTATTAGTTTTGTTTTAAAGTCAACCATTATGATTGGATTAAAGAGGATAATTTTAGCATGCATTTTGTTTTCGTTCCAATTCGTTTCGTTCATAAGGCACCCCAAGTTTGGAACACTTTTCCTTTTAAATTATTCTTTTTTTACTATTATACCATCATAGCCGAAACTCTTTGATGAAATCATGGTTAGGATATACTGGTTGGACAGAGGACTCTGATCAATTCCTATCGGCGAAATATGTTTTAGTTTTATTTCTACTATATTTTTGTTTATTAATAAAGTAATATGTGTGAGAACTACCAAAACAGCAATTATATTCCGTAATCTTCATGGTACACATGTTATTCATATACACTCTGCTCTGCGTATGAACTACTTCCAGAAATCCTTTTCTTTGACTTGACCAAATGTAAGGATCGTTGGACATATTAAGCATATGATATAGGAAAATTTGTTTATATTAAATTATGCGCAGAATTCTAATCACAGGTGGGAGTAGTGGAATAGGAAAACGAATTGCTCAACTATGGAGTCAGCAAGGTCATCATTGCCATCTGATAAGTAGAAATGAAGAAAGACTTCAAGAGACTGTTCGTTCATTATCCAATATTCAAGGTCAGTCTCATAAATACACGGTGGCAGATGTTTGTAAGGATATGAATAGCATATCAACTCTTGTTGAAAGAGAGACGTTTGATACAGTCGTTCATGCTGCTGGAGTCTCGCAATCAAGCTTGTTTGTTCGCACTAGTGAAAATGAAATAAATAATGTCATTAATACAAACTTGCTGGCACCTATGAAACTGTCAAAGATTGCAGTCTCTATATGGTTACGCCAACGAATTCCCAAAGACAGACTTGTTCTTTTCCTATCTTCTAGGCTAGCAAATTATTCCCTTCCAGGAACAAGCGTTTATGCAGCATCAAAAATGGCATTGGAAACATTCACTAAAGTACTAGCTACCGAAGTGGCAGCCCGAGGAATTCGAGTAAATGCAGTTGCACCAGGTTACACAGACACGTCTATGCTAAGTGATCATATGCGTCAAATCGCTAAGCAACGTGTTCCGCTAGGACGTCTAGCTTCCACCGATGAGGTGGTAGATGCTTGTACATTTTTGTTAAAAAACTCTTATACAACAGGAACAATCTTGCCAATTCATGGAGGACTTTAAAAATATGATTAAAATAATTGTTTTTGAATCAAGGATGCTCGAATCATTGAATGGCATGAAATGAAATCTTGTACGTTACGCTGAAGAGTTTTATAAACTCAACAGGTTCCCCTTCAAATCCACTTACTTCATTCTTTCACAATATTGAATTCTTTGTCCAACGATTTGAATAAATCAGTATTTTCCGTTTTTGTTTACTTTTTGTTATTTCACACAACGCACAATTCTCGTTGCACTTTGTTATCCAATTGAGTGAACACGAACGAAAAAGTTGTCAGAAAATGAAAGACAGTCACACCAAACACAAAACAAGCATAGCTAGTTTCTACTCTACACAACATAACGATGTCTCGTGGACGCGGTGCAGCTTCCGGTACTAAGTACAGGATGACCTTGGGTCTTCCTGTTCAAGCCATCTTGAACTGTGCTGATAATTCTGGTGCCAAGAACCTCTACATTGTTTCCGTTTTCGGTACTGGTGCTCGTCTTAACCGTCTCCCTGCTGCAAGCTGTGGTGGTAAGTAAACGAAAATTAGCTGGTGAAATTATTCGATTTGCAATCAATTGTTGGCCTTTTTTGCTTTAATAAGGAAAAAGTGTTTGCTTTTCGCAGCTTTCTCTTTGAGTGAAATAGCATTGTACTAATCGAAATTTTAGACATGATTCTTGCTACTGTCAAGAAGGGTAAGCCTGACTTGCGTAAGAAGATTATGCCCGCCATTGTTGTTCGTCAACGCAAGGCCTGGCGCCGTAAGGACGGTGTTTTCCTTTACTTTGAAGACAACGCCGGTGTCATTGTCAACCCCAAGGGTGAAATGAAGGGATCTGCTATCACTGGTCCAGTTGCTAAGGAATGTGCTGATCTCTGGCCCCGTATTGCTTCCAATGCAGGCACTGTAGTTTAAAACTTGTTCCATGAATGACATTTTGGGATTACGAGACACTAATGTACTATTGAATATAAAGTAGTAGTAAGACAACGCGTAGCCATGTTAGATGTACCGCACTCATTGAGGTTTGTGATGCTCCTTACTAGAATCAGTATTCATATCTTGGAAGGAATAAAGAGGGTTATACAGTTCTGCCTCTACTACCCACTATAAATATTTTCTTACTTGTATACGCACTCCAAAACTAATCATTTTTTGATTAAACCGTTCATTTCATAATTATTCTCTAGTTAATGTTGCGCACGTAGCGACAACTCTCTCAAAAGACAAAACATATAATATCTAAGAAAATACGATCAGACAAAAATAAAAGGTAGCTTGGGTTTTGTCTACAGTGGTACTTACTCAATTACTGAGCGCGTATCCTTTGGACAAATGCCAAAAGTCATCATATCGCATTAGTAAATGTAATAGAGAGAACGCTGTTTATATAGCAGTATAACATCAAAAACAGTCACGATCCTTCATAGTTTTTGAAGTTCGTTAAATGTTTACTGAGTAGGAAGATGGTGCGTTACTTAGAAAAAAGGATTGTGGAAAGCAGCGCGTTTCGACATTGAAGGAACACTGAGTGCTGTGTAAATAAACCTCGAAAAACTAAGCAATTTACCCAGTATTCGCCCCTTTCGTGGTACAGGATAGGATACGAAAAGAACAGAATAGGATACTGTTGATAATTGATGCGAAACGATGGCTCCTAATACGAAACTTGATATCAGTGTCATATGTGCTTCGAATCAAAACCGCAGTATGGAGGCGCACAATCTACTCAAGTACGTTTCTCTTGAAGTTTTTGGTTTGCTTCAGAATCTATGCTAATATTCAATGGTACAGAAATGCTGGATACCAGGTGGATTCGTTTGGTACAGGAAGTGCAGTACGTCTTCCTGGTCCAAGTATCGACAAGCCCAATATTTACCCGTTTGGGTATCCTTACGATAGTATATACAAAGAACTAGAATCGCAAGACTCTCGTTTGTATACGGCTAATGGACTCCTGAAGATGTTAGACAGGAATCGACATATCAAGCGTTCTCCTAACCGCTGGCAAGACCAAGAGTTTATATACGACGTGGTAATTACCTGTGAAGAACGCTGTTTTGATGCTATTTGTGAAGACCTGTACCGTCGAGGCGAATCAAAGAGTCGGCCTGTCTACTTAATAAATGTCGATATTAAAGACAACCACGAAGAAGCAAGCGTTGGAGGCAAGGCCATTCTCGACCTCGTGCAGCAGTTGACAGATGCAAAAGACTCTTTTGAGGACGAATTTACCGATATCATGGCTCAATGGCAAGCCAAACACCCAAATCTTCCTGCTCTTTACACGATACATTTCTTTTAATGAGCTTCTCCTTAAAGTTTGGTATCCATGACCTCTGCATCGTGTCGCCTCGTTGAAACACCTTCAACCTCAGTATGCTGGATTTCGGTAGTGTATTCTGCTATGTAAGGGATTCTTATTACAACCTTCGTCCTTTTCATGCATGCTGCTATCTATTTGGAAAGCTCTTTCTGCCGAATTAGTCACTGTTTGAAAACCTTGAACCTGTCGTGTACCAATCCCTTACATTATTTTTACCGTTTACGAAATTGTTCAGTCACTCTTTTTTTGGGTTGAAAGCCCAGTGTTGACCTTTACTTCCTTCTCTTTCATCACTTCAGCTCTATCAGGATAATTCAAGGTTAAAGGGAGATTTGGTTGCTCATTACTTTCATATATCATTCGCAAACTCTCCATTGTCTCTTTTCAACAGTGCTGTAGGATGCAAAATATCATAATTCGTCAATATCGTTTTCTTGCAAAATACCTGGAACCTGAATTTTTCAAGGGTAAGTCTCATTGGTCTTTCATATAAAAGAAATAATAGAAAACATAAGTATTAACAATTTTAGAACCTGCTCTTCGCAATGCAAATGCAAGACCCCGTGAAAAGCTTCAACGCTTGTCTCATGTGCAATTCAGTGAGCTCTTAACGGATGTTGCAGACGAATTACAAAGAAGGATTAATAATGATCCGAAAGGTAATGAATTTTTAAATTCTCTGATGAACAGAAACACTAATAACTATGTAGTTCCGTTTTTACCTCCTGTGGAATCGTATCACCCCAAACGAAACCATGCCCGCCAAAAATTGGCTAGTTTGGCTCCATCCAGACTTCGAGATTTATGTATGGACGTATACTTTGAAGTGCAGGCTCGTTATGGTAATGCACTTAAAGAAGTTGATACCCCTACTTCTTTGGCCCAGCCTAGTCGGACGAATTCACATCCTCAGGTGGCTTCTCAGAGAAATCCCTCAGCAACCCATGGTGTAAAAGCCGAAGGTTCTTCCTCATCTTCTTTGCATCCCAGTGAACGTAGAACTACAAGTTCGCCAAACGTGGTCAACTCAAAAATTGCAAGTCGTGAAGCACCGTCTTCCTCGTCCCATGCTTTGCCAATGGTGCCGGATGCCGCTCCAAAAAGCCCTCCTCATCGTGTAGCCGAAGATTCCACAACCAAGTATTTAGCTAAGATTGAGATGTTGGAGAATAATCTCGCGAAATCAAATTCTCTTTTGGATGTCTCGAAATCTGAGATTGAGTCTTTAAAGGCAAAGCTTAATTCTGAAGCTGTTCATCATAAAAGTAGAATGTTCAATATGGAAGAGAAGCTTCATGAAGCATCCTTACAAATCACGACTTTGAACGAAAAACTGAAAGAAAGTCAATTAACAAGAAGCACTTCTCCTGCTGGTGTTGATGGTGAATTTGAGAAAAGCTTGAAAATGATGCAAGGGCTCATATTATCAGAAACGACAAAGGTACATCACATAAATGAATTAGAAAAATCTTTTGAGGCCCAAAAAGATGAAACTGAACGTTGGAAGCGAGTCGCTATAAATGCTAAAGCTTCTAAAATTGACGATGATGTACGATTATTCACAATGAACACTATTCCTATGAAAACGGTTCGTGAATTGGTATCTCCCAATGGTATTGTAGACGAGCAGTTGTACGTTCGCTATTTTGTAGAGATGAACGTATTTATGTCGTCTTTAAGAAAAGATAGTCCTTCACAGTGGATGTTAACGGCTAAAGATATTGCCTTAACGCTTGAGGCTATCGTTTCCGGTCTTCGGGAGGCGGTTCTTACGAAAGAGTTACTTGGCTTAGGCAGTAGTATAGATGATTTATGCACTTTCACCAATAATCTGATGCAGCAGGTGCGAGTTGCTAGTTCTAATGGTGCATTCCCTATAAGTCATATTGATGCCTCTGCTTGCTCCATTAGCATTACTTTGTCGGAGATTGTAAAAAAGCATGGTCTCTTGGATTCAGGCAAGTCTTCTGCTTCTTATGCAAGAACTTCTCTGCATCCGGTAGACGATTTAAAATCCCTTTCAGCTGCCAAGACAATACTTGGCGATAAAACAAGGCGTTATAACGAAGTAAATCAACATCTCTTGAATGCCATTAGTGATGGCAGAGCAACTTACGAAGTGCAGCAACTCATTCACGTTTTAACCAGCATTATCCGGGATACTTTATTTGACGTTTCTGCTCCTTTGGAGTTGATGAGAGACCGTAACGCTTTTGGAATCATTCATGTGTCTTTACAAGAATTACGAAAATGTTGCATGCTGTTAAGTGATTACGAAAACCAAGAGCAGCCTTCGGACCCTACAATTCCTCCGTTGACTGACCTTGCTTTTTCTACGGCTAAATGCTTCAAAAATATTTTACGATCAATTGAGGATGCTGAATTTACTGTCCAGAAAACACAATTTTCGAATAAATAAAATACTTATTCTGAGTCAAGGCTATAATTAGCATGGCCCGTGGCAGTTGACGAAAATTTTGCTCTTTTCGCTCTTTATATGTACAGTAACAATCCCAAAAGAAAGTGGTTTGTTTTTGGTTTGTTTGAACTTAGCTGGATAGTTAAAGCATGGCTCCGTCTTGTCAAGCTGAGTATTCCATTCTAATGATATTAATTAATGTTTGGGTTATATCTAGGAAAGTAGGTGAAGTAGAAAAATTAAGTGTAAGGTCAGCCAGTTCTCATCGGCAAGGATGAGAAAGGACGAAAATTGTGTTGATAAATGAGAATATGAATATTTGTAAATGTTAAGAAGCTTAAATAATTACTTTCCAATATTCGGTAGTTGTACCTAATTACAATGGAAGAGAAAAAAATTTCCTCAGAATGTCAAGTTCTAAGAATAAAACTGCATATCATCAAATTTATAAAGTAAGTTATACGGTACTATTTTATCAGCAAGGAAAGCGTTTGGAACTTCTTGCTAAGGTATTCTGCATGTTAGGAATTTACCAACTGCCAACACCACGAGACCAACAGGATGTCAAAAGTCGAAGCACTTCAAGTTCTTCTACTTAAAAAGCTTGACGAGCAAAATGAAATTGCAAATACTAGTCATCTAGAGTTTGAAGGGAAAAAACTTACTGTCCAAGATGCTCAGTCGGCAATTTTGTCTTTAGCAGCAAGAAGCATGGTTGAATTTGAGCGTCACGATATCGAAGTATACACCTTAACAACTGAAGGTGAAGAAATTTTAAAAAATGGATCTCATGAAGCTAAAGTTTTCAATGAAATCTGTGCTTCCATGAGCGGTCTTAGCATTGGTGAGTTGAAGGTATGTTATTGAACCAGGGATGGAGAGAAAAGTTCAATTTTAAATTTAGAGATCAATAACTAGCTTTAATTGCATGTTATATCTGATCATTGGCCTCTCTGGCTTCTCAAGTTAAGAGAAAGAACACCGTGTTCTCTTACCTCCCGACTATTATAAAATAAAAGTGTTTTCGAGGAAAATGTTTAAGCTAATTGTTTGTTAGGACAAATTGGGTAACACGGCCGGTCTTGGTCAAGGTAGAGCTTTCAAGCTTGGATGGATCAAGAAAGATGGAGACAAATTAATTAAAAACGTAAGAAAACATTTAATTTCTTAACTTTTACTAATTATCTCATATTAGACTGATTCTATCGAGGATGGAACTCCTAAGTTGTTGGCCGAGATTAAAGAACATGGCACTCACAAAGATACAAAGGCTCTCAACGACTTGAAAAAACGTAAATTAGTTGAGCGCAACAAATTGATGTATTTTTCTTTGAAGAAAGGTCCAAATTTCTCTCTTACCATTGAAAAGTTAAATACCGATTTGACCGCTGATATGATTACTTCTCGTTCTTGGGAGAACGCCAAGTTTAAAGACTACAACTTTGCTGCTGAGGGTATTCCTCCTGCTGGTGGTTGTCTTCATCCTTTGATGAAGGTCCGTGAAGAATTCCGCAAATTTTTCTTTGAATTGGGTTTCGAAGAAATGCCTACCAACAATTATGTTGACAGTGGTTTCTGGAACTTTGATGCTTTATTTGTTCCTCAACAACATTCTGCTCGTGATGTTCAAGATACTTTCTTTTTAAAGAAGCCTGCTTTTACTAATAAGTTGCCTGATCTTGACTATGTCGCCCGTGTTAAGAGCACCCACGAGAATGGAGGTGAAACAAGAGGTATTGGTTATCGTGCCCCATGGTCTGAAGAAGAAACTCGCAAGCTTATCCTTCGTACTCATACTACAGCTGTTTCAGGCAATATGTTGTACAAGCTTGCTAAAAACGGTTTCCGTCCTGCAAAGTATTTCTCAATTGATCGAGTTTTCCGTAATGAAACTGTCGATGCTACTCACTTGGCTGAATTCCACCAAGTGGAAGGTGTCATCTGCGATAGGAATCTCACCCTGGGAGATTTGATTGGTTTCATGGAAGTGTTCTTTGCTAAAATGAATGTCCGAAACTTACGTTTCAAGCCCGCTTACAATCCCTATACTGAACCTTCTTTGGAAATTTTCTCCTATCACGAAAAGCTCGGTAAATGGGTCGAAGTCGGAAATAGTGGTATGTTCAGACCTGAGATGTTAGAACCTATGGGTCTTCCTAAGGATGTTCGTTGTCTTGGTTTTGGTCTTTCATTAGAACGTCCTACAATGATCAAGTATGGTATTTCTGATATTCGTCAATTGATGGGACCAAAAGTGAACTTGGACTTAATTCAAGCGGGTTCTGCTGTTCGTTTAGATAGAGAAGATTAGATAATTCTGGCAGTTTGTCTGTATAGATTTAATTTTGGTATTACATTTTGCGTTTATGCAGGTTTAAGGGACTATTTACATTGAAGTTAATGTAAAAACCAAGAAACATTAACTAGATGTATGTGTTTACTAAAAGAATATAGAAGCATGTCATTTAATCATAAGAGCAACCGTTGTTATATGCGTCTATCCATGAACCCGAACATCTAACACTTTATCAAGAAACTCATCATTAAGGCGGTCATCTTCTTCGTCCAAATGACCAGTTAAGTCTGGAGGAATTTGTTGTAACTGAACGCTTGGAGCACTACCCAAATATCGTAGTTGTTCCAACGCGCGTATCCTAAGATCCTCCAACATTTTAGGTGAATTTTTGTTCTCAATTTTCGTTATTAATTTTGGGTGTAACGTGTAATCAGGAGAGAAAAATTCATAGTAAGAAGTATCTTTCGGTAACTGTGAAGGAACCGGTTCGTCCACGCAGATAGAGGTTTCATAGCACCAAGCCCTAGCGACATTACGAAGGGTATATCCACCACCGCCTACAACAAGCATGGGAATATTAAAGGACTTTGTAAATTTCACACATTCTCCATGAGCACGAATACTCAGGTTGAAAACACCTAATCTATCATAACCCAAGGAGTCCGCTCCACACTGAAGAACAATAGCTGATGGCTGAAATGTGTTGATCGTTGGCTCAATGATAGACTTATACAAGCTTGTGTACTGATCATCTCCAATTCCATCGTCTAATGGCACATTCATCGCAAAGTACTTTCCGCCTTTAATCCCATTTTCATCAAAATTTCCAGTTGCAGGAAAGAAATCACCGTTGTATTTGTGAAAAGAGACGGTTAGTACACGATCAGATTCATAAAAAGCTTGTTGAACACCATCCCCGTGATGAATATCAATATCAATATAAAGAACACGAGGAAAATATCGTAGCATATTGAGAATAGCCAAAACAATGTCATTAACATAGCAAAATCCACTAGCTTCTGCTCTTTTGGCATGATGGAGTCCGCCGCTCCAATTAATGGCAATGTCGGTTTGTCCTTGGGTTAGTTTTCTTGAAGCATCTAAACTAGCACCCGCGGACCTTTGGGAAAATTCATATACTCCGTCAAAGATTGGACAGTCAGCGCCAATGTTGAATTTTTGAAATGTGTCGGCATAGGTTTCCGCATCGTCAGGAGTGATTTTTTGTAAAAAATCTAAATAGTCTTCTCGATGAAAGCTAGCCATTTCGTTAAAGGTTGCTTTTCTAGGACTATAGACATTCATTTTGTCATGCAACCCGTATCCCATCACAAGATGGTTAGCAATCGTGATACGATGTGGTTTCATAGGATGCTTGTCACCATAATGATAATTTCCAACCTTATTATCTAGGTGATACGTGACTCTTCGCTTTTGTGGGCGAAAGCTAAAGAAAGAGCCATATTCGACATCATTAAACGAAGTATCTGTCTCTTCCACGGTCATTTTTTATTCTCTTGCTTCAACGAACAGTTCAAAAAAAGAAAGGAAAAAATAAATAAACCAGCGCAATTATTTAAGACAAAGACAACGAGTCAAACTTGGTGTACGAGATTGAAATTAACAAATTCGAATTGTATTAATGTCACCTTGCTAAAATACACAGGATAATAAACAGAGAAAATTTTAACTGCTCGAATGATTTTGCGCTTTTCAGTTCTATTGATAATTGAAAACTTAGGTAGAAAGTCGTTACAACGCTTATAAATACCTATTTATAATCTCAATTGACAAACGATAACAGAGTAAAAACACGCGAATAAAAGCTTAAGCCAAATATCTTCTAGTATTCACATAAAGCAACTCGTAAATAAAATATAATTAGAAAAACCATAAAATATAGCACATTTTCATGCTTCTTTGTAAACAAGTTCAAATGTGCAGTTGACAGCCATCTTGTTTACAGAAATGCTGGCTACTCTGTGATAAATAATTTAAAGGGAGTTTCCGTCTATGGTATTCTACTTTAGCATTCTCGTTCAAATACGTTGAATGAATTTTTAGGAATAAAAACTAGAGAAAGTTTTTTTTTATTTGTGAAGCAAAAGTAGAAGGGTAAGAGGATTGAAAGACTAAAATATCTTTCCTTTGCGTTTTTCTTTTACTAGTACGTTTCGTCGACGATTTTTGTTTGTTTGTATGTAGCGTAGTTCTAAACAGTGGCCAAAGTAACCACCAAAAAAATTTGGGAAAAAAGAAAGAAAGGCCTGTAAGGCGGATTCCAGGTCAGCAATTCTATCAGTTAATTAAACTTTTTTTCTTAATTCGTGTCCGTCTGTCTTTTTGCTCTTGTTGCAAGTCTAGCAAAGGACTGTAGCCTTTTGCCAAATTACAATAAGTCGCCTCCTTTTTATTCCGTTTGAAAAATAAAAGAGATCGCTGAATAACTTATCTTGTCTTTCTACCGAAAACAATATTGCCTTGGTGATTCTTGCACTTGCAATTTGTGGGCATACTTGGTTTTGTTTGCTATTTATTTGCGGACTCATAAAGTTTTGATTTTATGATCAAGACAGAGTATTCATTGAGAACATTATAAACTGGGTTTAATTATTGGAATACCACGCATTCTCAGTTCTCATAAAATTGATTCACAATGGCTGACGAAGCTGTTTACGTTCTAACAGATTATCTGCAGTCCTTGGATAATCTTCCTGATGAGACAAAGCACACATTCGATGAGATAAGCGTTAAGGAAATGGCACTTCATGATTTAGGAAAGCAAATTCAAGCAGCAGATCAACAAATTCAATCACATGTCAAATCCCTGGGTTCTCATGTTCCCCATCCCAAGGAAGAATCTCTCTACAGCTCTATAAGAGAAAAATATGAAAAGTCCATTATTATACAGAGTGAAAAGGTTCAGCTTGCGGAGCGCGCACGAGTTGTTTTGATGAGACATATCAAACGCTTGGATGATAAGCTCATGAAATTGGGTCCTGGTTTTACTCCGGCAGAATTATTGAGTCAAGCGAACGACCTAAATTTTTCTTCAGCTTCTTTAAATTCTCCTGTTGGTGTTAGTGCTCGCCAAGTGCCTGCTCAAGCTCGGAATGGTACTGGACGGCGGCAAAGTTCGGTTTTTGGCCGAACTGCTTCACAGAATGGAGGAGTCCAGCAGGGCATGGTGGATGGTGCTAGCGCTGGCGCTGGCCGGTCACAAAAGGCTTCAGGTACAATTTCTAAAGCCCCCGGTGTCAAAGCCGGAGCTGCTGCGTATAGTGAAGTCGTGTCTGAAGAAGAAGAGGATCAGGAAGAAGAGGATAATGAGAAGTATTGCTTCTGCCAACAAGGATCTTATGGGCAAATGGTTGCTTGCGATAATGAAGATTGCGAACGAGAATGGTTCCACATGGAATGCGTTGGATTAAAGGCGCCGCCAGAGGGTACTTGGTATTGCGAAGCATGCCGTGAAAAAATGGGTAATTAAACAAAAACTTGCCGTTTCATTCCCTTGCTTTAATTCAAATCAGGAATTTTAGCGATTGTAGAGCTATATATAAGTTTTCGTACAAATTGTTTATAGTAGATAATCATTCATGTATTAATAATAATAATAATTTCTATTATTTATAATTGGAAAATTCTGAGTTTGTAAAAACATCCTCCATTACACGGTTTCATCCGAGAGAAAGCAAAAACCTTTCAATTCTATCTGCACATCAATGCCAATACATTTCATTGCTATTTTAACGTTGGTAGATTATTTACACCCTAGATGAAATCTCCAAATTTGAACAAAAAAAGAAGAATAAGAGAACAATACAACCGGTTTGCCCAAAAAAGAAGGACTCACAACGCGTGGTATATGGGAAGAGATACAACTTTTATTATATTGGTTCCAGGATTTACTCAGAACCACTTTGATCATCCTCTTCGTCACCGGAAATTTCAGCATTCTCCTTTTCGAATTTTTTCATGAGATCAGCAAGCTCAAGTTCATCAGTCTCACTAACAGCCTTGGGCTTCATCTTAACGATACAAGTACCATTGGCGGCGGATATAACCTTTTCTATGTTGACAATAGCCTCTTCCAACTTCTTTAAACCAAGAGACTTGTCTAAAGCATTGGTCAAGAGAACGTACAATGGAGGAGCAACGAGCTTGACTTTGATAGGAACTTCCTCGGTACGAAGATCTTCAGCAGATTTCAAAGCAGCCTTGATGGCGTTAATACCGTCGTAGCCAAAGCAAGTGACTTCGACGTCAGCACGAATCTTGATGGGTTGAGGAGTTAAACGACGAGAGATTTGACCCAACAAGTCATCGATGATTCCAGGCTTAGGAGCTTCCAAACCTTCGAATACGTGTTCAGCGTTCGAGATGGCCAATTTGAAAGCGTCGTAAGCATGGCCATATCTGCGATACAAGGGCCAACCGATAGAGGTATACATGGTTTCTAAGGGAACGTTGTGCTTTTCTGCAATATGGCGCATGATAGAGTGGACAGCCTTGGACTTGTTGAAGCGTTCTTCGCACTTGATGACATCTTCAGGACTGACACGACGCTTGGACAAGTCGATATAACCTGAAATTGACAATTAGTATGGCATAAAGATTTTATATCTACTTTTTACATACCCTTTTCTTTGTCGACACGCAAAACAACGACGACTTCATTACGGCCAACACGGATGTGTTTTTGAACGGAACGAATACGACGCCTAGAAAGTTCAGAAAGTAAAACCATTCCTTCAATGTTATCGTATTCAAGTAGTTTGACATAAGCACCCATCTCTTGGATTTGACGGACTAACGATTACAAGTTAGCTAACTGGCAAAATATACAGTTAAGAGAGCAAAAATCACTGATTTTCAACTTACCATTGACTACAACAAGTTCGTCCACTTCAGGGAAGCGGTTCTCGTACATTCGGCAACTAGTCGTCGACATTTTGGCTATGGGTGAGGTGTTTGGTTTTTGGCAAATTTTTCTGGTGAGTCGCACCTCTCAGTTTACGTGTTGGCAAACCAAGTCTGGAAGAAAATGGGGCTAAAAATGACAGAAAAAGAAGTGTGAATGGTTAATTTTCAATTATACATTAAGAAATTTTCAGCGTGTTGTCAATTGGTAGAATCTTTGAAACTTGGAAAAAGAATCCGTCCTTATGATGATCAACAATACTGTACAAAGAATTTTACTGAATCAAAATGTATAAAATGTTTTTCTAAGCTATTATAAGAGATATCACATCCACAGGCTCAAGAGAGGATGTAAATTTTTATCGTTTCAAGAAGCAACTTATTCAGCCAAGCAGGTTGACAGTTTTGGCCGGTGTAAAGATTTTGTAATTAGTGTACATATTATCAAGAAAATCAGAATTAATACTTCTAATCTTTTGCAGATGTGAATCTATCGTTTTTGTTTTCTAGCAAAAGTTGAATTTCCAATTGACAAACGGAAACTACTTGATTTGGAAAGCAAACTACAAATGCAACTTTCAAGAATATCTACGTGGTTAACAATTTAGTTTTGGAAAAATCAAAGACTGTTAGCATTGGACAATGTGTATTTGTTTACTGATGCTGTCAAACAAGAATTCCTGTTGATCAACAATTATTGTCCCAGGCATATTGAATCCGTAAATTACGACTTTTCGGGATATTTAAAATGAAAAAGTGGATTTGTATAGAATAGAATATAGATTGAATGATTTTATGGGATTAATTCATAAGAAATAAGAAGGGTCTATTTTTCAAGCATCTGTTTGTTTCAATTAACGGTTACTGACCTTTGGTATTCAAGGACAGTATACAGAGTATACAAAAATACCTAAAAGAATAAAAGAACACATAAATCACTTTGCTAAGAACGAAATACCCACACTTTTTTTTTTCATTTTTTTTCTTGCCAATCTTTTTATTGTACATTTGTTTATTTAGTAATGAGCCGCATCGGGATACGTTAAAAAAAATGGTGGATGATTGAAAAAAACTGAATTATTTTTGCTCCAGCAGTGACTCGAACACTGGACCTCCTGTTTACGAGACAGGCGCTCTACCACTGAGCTACAAGAGCTTGGTTGGTATACCAGTTATTGTAAAGCTATTTAGAAAGCAACAAAGACTTTGCGATGTGAAATGAGTTAGGTGAAATTGGTTATGAGAGCCAAGGGTAATCTGAAAAGTAGGATGGGAAAAAGGACCATTCTATCTTTTTAAGTCCAGTCAAAATAGACATGTTTGTGTTTGATTCTATTGTATTTCTTCCTTGTATAATCAAGCGACTGACCAAGTTTTGTTTTATACCAAGGCATCCCAGTTTCCTTGCTTTTCTTTACAAACAGCATGCAGCATAAAATAAAGTAAAGAAACAGCAAGTTTTCATACAATGCTCCATTCTTCAACAAAAGACTACTAAAATTGAAGTAGAGGAACAGCAAAAAAAAGGAACTCCCAAGGCGAGACTCGAACTCGCAACCTTCTGATGACCTTCATAAGAGTCAGACGCTCTAAACCGATTGAGCTACCCGGGACTTGTTGGAAGAATACTACGTTAAAGTCTATATAAAGGTCAAATGATTTGAAAACAAATTTGCAAGCAGTCATCATAAACAAATTCTCCTCAAGAACTTTAGACTACCATCCTTTCAAATTGCCAAAGTAATAGAACCCAGTTTTGATCCGTTGGTTTCCGTTCATTTGAGAGTTCTTTAAATACGGCTCCCTGATTTTGGTTTCCGTTTTGAGTCATATTTTGAATGATGATGACTTTGTTGGTCCTATACAAAAGATAGCGTGACAGATTCTGTTTGAACCTTAGTTCTCCTGGTTTTTTCCACTCATTGAATCTCCGGTTCTTTCAATAATTCAACGATATCAAAGGGAATGAATTCTCGATTCATCCATTTGTCACTTTTCCTTTTTTTTCTTTTTATTTTTTCACCCCTTTGATTCGGTATATAACAGTCGCCATACAAGAAGCGATAAAATGATATCATGATTTCGTTAGTACGATAAGCAGAGACTAGCCGATCTCGTCTATTGGTTTTTTTTTCGACATGAGTGAACAAAAGGTAGAGTGAGAGAAGGAGAAGGAAGGAGAGAAACAAAAGGATTTACTTTTGTTTTTTTATCTCTTTCACTAATTTCTCTTATTTTTTATTTTGTCTTTATTTTATTTACATACGGGTTTTTCGTCGACTATAGTCTCACACTTATTTTCGTTCAATACTTTTCCTTTCAAATCCGACTTTTCTTCTATTGTCGGGTTCAACGAAAGACTTTTTCAATTTCAATTGAATTTTAAAAGAATTCTTTTGTTGTTTTCTCAAAAAAAAAAAAACTGAAATACTCTTGATATTCTTTTTTTAAAAAAAAATTTTCATCAAAAGCCGGTCTTGTTACTTCAGGGGTCTCAAAAAGTTGACAAGATGAAATTTATTGTATCGTCAAATATCGAGTTTCAAGTGGAGATACAGACCAGTCGGATTAGTTATTACGAGTCATGAATGCTCTAGGTCTTGTATATAAGGCTGTTGTATTGCCTTCGAGATTTTTCCGTTCATTCGCTTCTTGCGTGTATTTAGACAAGCGGTAGTAAACGGAAGTCTATTTATAAGAAGCTAACCGCTTCTCTCTGTTCTTCAGCTGAAACCTGGTGATCCTCGTTTACCAGTTTTGCAATCTCTTGCATTCAATTAGAAAGTGTAAACAAATCCTTGTGCTCTCTTCTTGTGGGTGTTTTAATTGCTTTTTTTTTTCGTATCATTTTTCTTTTATTAATACTAGTTTTTTGTTTTCTTGTTTCTTTTTTTTATTTACTTTACTTTACTTTACCTTTTTCTGGTTTCATATCATGGCTATTCAATCTCTCTACAGAGTTGTCGCTGTCTTTCCCTTCCGTAGTAGCTTTACGGATGACTTGGAATTTGATCCAGGTCAAGTAATTGACGTCTTAACCCAATATGAAGACGGTTGGTTATTTGGTACTTATGTAGATGCTGATGGTGTTCCTAAACAAGGCAGTTTTCCAAGTACTTTTACTCAAGTGGAATAATTACCCATACTGGTTTGACGAGAAACAGGACCCAGACAGGCCATTTATTTTTCTAATCACGGGTTTCAAATGTCTATTTCTATTTCTACTAATTCTACTAATTCTAATTCTAATTCTAATTCTATTTTTTTTTTTTTTCAAATATCTTTTGTTTACTTTTTATCAACTCTTAACCAACTTGTTCCCAATGCCTAATCTAAGTTCTTTTATTTATCCCAATGATCGGTCCCTTTTCTATTGACACACAGACTGAAGTATTTACCTGTTTTTGAAATGCTCCAACGATCGTCTACCTTTTTATTTTCTATTAATTTAGTTTCTTATCTTTTCAATACTTTGGAAGAATTAGATTCATTCATCAATTCCTCTAATGATTTCTGTTCACTATTGTTCTTGTGCACTATGTCTTAAAAGCGAAAGCGAAGGGTACCAATGTCTACCATGATTTAGAAAACAGGAATTCATCAACAAGAGTACAATTCATTGAAGAAGATCTCACCTTTTTTATCCAAAATAATGTAACAAAATAAAATAAAAATCATATTATGTGAAAGACAGCATCACCACTTATTTTCAAGTTTCCCCATTCCTTTATTCCAATAACAAAACACGAAATCTTTGTCGTAGTAAATTTTGCGTTTAGTTTTTTTCATACAGTTTTGATCGCATCGCACACTCATACACAAATACAACCCTTTAAGCCGTTTGCGAAAGTGTAACCTATTTTCTATGTTCTGAGTATTTATACTAGCTTTGCCAAATACGGTTTAGCGTTTTGTCGAATGGCATTCTGCATCATATGGTAAATCTGTTCGGCTCCTGCAATCGCCACATTCATCACGGATTCCAGGTAATCAAGATGCATTTTCGTCTCAAGCTGCATATAGGTAACCTTGTTTTTCGTTCCCATAACCGCAACTGTCATCCAAGACAAATCAGATTCTTCCAAAGAATTCAAATCCAAAAGGATGTCAGAGTCAATAATGCCGGCCGTACTACAGCAAACATAATCCGTCATGGGAATACCAGCATCCATAAGTGCCAAAGTAGCTGCATTCATGCACGTCGCGACGACAGCACCATCATCATGTAGCACATGCAAACAAATGGATACTTGGCTTTTAGGATATAGCTCCACTTGAACCACTTGTTCAAACGTTCTTTGTAATGCCAAACATTGCAATTGGATCCTTCGATCCGACTTGAACCGCCGTTTCCGATCAATTGTACTAAATGGAGCAATATTAATATCTACATTTATAAAGGCTCGATCCGCTCTGGATTTCGATTTGATCGTTGGCTCCGAAGGTCCATTTATAATGCACATCACTCGGGTATTGCCATATTGAATAATAGAAGAGCCATTTTCAGAAGGCTCTACACCAATCCGACAAAAGAAATTCCTCATTTCGTTCCATCTTCGACCATCTAATCACCACAAGTTAGCTTCAGTTCAGCCTAGATTCTCATTGAATCAGCTTTTGCTGAATCAAACACCACCCCCAAGTTACCAGCCTGATATTTGTACAATCTTTCAAAAAAAAAAGCGTAAATGAACTACCAGAAGGCATTTCTACTTACCATTTCGAAGACCTTCTAGCGATAAAATTTCAAGAGACTAAAACATTTCACTATCAGCAATTTGCTCTTTTTTTTCCTTTACATCGAGACCCATACCATTGACGATACCTCAAGGATGCAGTTTTTCGTTGCAATCACTCAACGTTAAAATTCTATGTGGATAATTATGAAAATGGGAAAAGGTGGTTGAACTTTGGTACGTGGACACAAACATATTCGAATACAAAAATTATAAAAAGTGGTTTCCAATGAAAATGAAATGAAAAATAATTAATTAATTGAAATGATATCAATAAAACTTAATAAAATTTATAGACGTAGCAAGTGAGTTTGCTAGTTCATAAGAAGTCACTCTACTACTCTTCATTAACAAATCCCGTTGATTAGTTGGAGACGAATTTCCTAAAATATTTCTTATTAGAAAACATAAATACTTGTATTGCCCATCAATTCATGCTTTCTGCCTCAGCTTTCGACGCCTGGAGGACTATTTAAAGAGGTGACCATCATTGCTTCAAAAAAAAAAAAAAAAAAAATATGGGAATTGGTATTGATATTGTCAAAGTGTCTAGAATACGAAAGCTTCTTGAAAAATCAAAGTTTACCGAGACACGATTTCTAGAGAAATGTCTTCATCCAAAAGAGATTCAACAGTATCGTCTGTTGCAAGGCCCACAAATTAACCAGGATCAACGAGCCAAGTGGCTTGGTGTACGGTATGTTTGTTGTTGAACGTTTTCTTTGCATTCTCCGAATACTAATAGTTGATTGACTTAGTTGGTCCGTAAAGGAAGCCGCGTTTAAAGCTTTACAGCCTACACATTACATTTACATGCCATTTATGGAATATGCACACAATGAACAAGGTATGTAGGGACCTCTCGTCTTCACCAAGCGTGCTGCAATTCCTTGACTATGCAAGTTTGAAACTAACCTTCATGTTTAAGGAATGCCCGTGATTAACATTCACAAGCCCAACGTTATTATCCCGTCTCTTTCCGTTTCTATAAGTCATGATGGCGATTACATTGTAGCAAACGCCCTCTATCTTCCGTAATATCAACAAATGAGTCTCCTACAATTACTATTTCTCAAGATTTATAAAAAGTCTTTAATTCTGTTTCTTTCGATTTTCCTTTTGTACCTACAAACAAAGAGGTCCACCCTTGGGTTTCGTTACAATATCTCCTGAAAATAACGTATCTATCAAGAACTAATTGTCATAGTACAAGAAACTAGGTGCTTACGAAGCGCGCGATTTCAGAATACTTTAGCAGCGCACCTTTTACAGTTCAATGTATAGCTGGAGGTTATTCATAACATCTTCTCGGGGTCAATTAGACGCATTGTTTTAACATATTGCGACAGTCGAAGCATATCCTTTGGAGGTTACCAAACTGAGACATCGAGCGCGCTCTACGAATATAAACTCTTTTGAATTTCGTGAATCATTACTAGTCGTAGGTGTGACGATATTAAATGAGCATTACAAATGGTTCTTTTACTCTTGGAAAGCATGAAGTTTGGAAATTCGGTGACGTCTCAATGCTATTGTTGACGTACAAAGACAACTATCCTCGAATTTGTGATGGTACATTCATGCAAACAAAGCGGACACGATGAATTCCTAGTCATCGTAATCGACATTCATATGTAAAAATAGGTAGAAAAGGAAAAAAAGGAATCTTCTTGTTTCAGTCATTATCAAAGGGAAAGCATCGCAAGCCCATGGGACAGTCGTTACAACAAAACTCTAAACAATTTTATCATCAGCTAATTGTATTGACTGTAATATTCATACGAATAATCAAAATTGATTTATATTCTAATTTCTTAATGACAGCCATAAAAATTGAATGAAGCTAAGGCATATGTGAATTAGACAAAAATTTCGCTTACTACCTTCTTAATTGCTTATATCTACAGCACACTTTTGACTTTCGCTTATAATAGTAATATTCTCAAATGAAATTGGACGAACACATAGATGTCATCATTCTACTATTTGTTTATTTACACGTTTCCTATGCTGAAAAATAAAAATTAAAATAAAGAATTATTGTATCCGGATTCAAATACAAACCGAAGTTATCGGGTTTCTTAACTTTTTAAAAAATATATAGTGCTTTTCTATGTAGCCTTGTATTAGCTGTTGGTGTTGAATATTTTTCAAACTTCAGTTAGCTGTTGCCGGTGAAACCAAGCAAAATCTATCAAATAAATATCCAAGTCCAACACAAGATCATTAGAAAAATACAAAGACGCCATTTCAGCCTAAATTCGCCAATGATTTTGTTTAGTAAAAAGTCGAAAAATTTTGGACACACTGGGGATTGAACCCAGGCCAACTCGCATGCAAAGCGAGCATGCTACCACTGCATCATATGCCCGCTTTATGGTTACGAGTCTAAACAAATCCTATATAAGCTATTACAGGGGTCTTACTACAACCTTGTTGCTGCTAACGACGCTTCAACATTCTACACCACGGTAATTTGTTTTTCTTTCGTTTTCGTACTGCATTCCTTTCTGTTCCCTCCTTTTCAGCTAAATCAATGGCCGAAGGAGATGCACAAAATCTTTTCCAGTTCCTGAAAAGCGATGGTTCGTTTTACCTTGCAGTTTCTGCTATTCTTGGTTGCCTTGCTAACCTTTCTGTCTAGTGTCTACCGATGAAAAAACAAGACAATTAGACAACTTACGCTCATTTTTTAATAAAAATAACATTCCTGTATGTGATTCGGGACTAATTACCCTTGAAGAAGTCTACTTATGCGAATGAATACTTATCCTTCGTTATGTTTACAAATGACTTTTTCTTGCCCTTCCTTGAACCACTGGCTAATTTTGTGTGTTTTAGAATGATGACCTCCCTATCTATATAGAATGCTTCAAAGTTTCTTTAGCGACCGTAAATCCTTTGATCCTTCGATCTGCAGTTTCATGCTATGAAACGTTCCTTCGAAGACTCCGTGCGCAGTGCCCATCGTGGGTGAAATTTCGCGTCCCACTCTTGAAAAATCTTGTAGTTGATCATCTAGCTTCCAGGGATCTTAGAAAACGTATTCTTACTATTCTGTTAGAGCTCTGGCAATTTAATCCCATAGAAATTGAAAGAAGCCTGCACCATGTTTTATCAAATAACAAAAATGCAGAGATTCGTATGCAAGCTTTAAAATGGTTTGCACTAGCCCATCGCTCAGAGTTATCCTTTGACCTTAAAGCTCTTCGCCCTTTTCTATTTGCCAACCTGGAACACGCGGATCCTTCTCTTCGTGAAGAAACAAAAGAGTTATTAGTTCTTCTTCACAAAGATTTATCGCCTTCTACAAAGGCCCACCTTCTTCGAGAACTTGAGTCGCATCAAGGTCTTCGAAAAGATTTACTGCAGTTTCTTTCCAAAAAATTATCTCCCCAGTCTACGGATGATTCTACTTCTCTTTATCAGTCTGGATCCCTATCCTTACCTTCCACGTTGCCCATCATTTCTTCCTTTTATCCTGCTGTAGAGCTAGAAAAACTCGATCCTCTGTACGTAAATTTCCCAAAACAGCTCGAACAAGACGTTGCCGCTATGCTTTCTTCATTTGAAGGACGTGAAACTGAACAAAATTGGTCTTTACGTCAATCAAACATCTTACAAATCCGTCGATATATGCGCGGAAATGCACCGGATCAGTATTTACCCGAGCTTCTGTCTGTGTTAAAATCGCTTCTTCGTGGTATTCTTGTAAGCTTTATGTCGTTGCGTACTACGCTTAGTTATTCTGCAATACAGCTCCTCAAGGAGATGGCCTTTATCCTCAAAAACAACATGGATGGGTATCTTGATGCTCTCCTACCCAATCTTTTGAAAATGTGCTCGGTCACTAAAAGGATTGTGTCTCAAGCTGCTAATGTTACCTTTGCTTCTATCCTTTCTTTATGCGGACCGCTTTCAAGGACTTTGCAATTTGTATCTCTTGCTGCTAATGATAGTAATGCTCAGCTTCGCGTTTTTGCTAGCGGCTGGATTTCCTTATTGCTCGCCTTGTACCCTGTTGCGAAATCACATATCAAGATATCTGCTAATCAAAATTTGTTTGAGAAAATTATATGTAAAGGTATTACAGATTCCAATTCACAAGTCCGTGAATCCTACCGAAAATCTTTTTGGAAATTTGTTGAATATTTTCCAAATAGCAAGGAAGATCTTCTTAAAACATTTGAGCCTTCTTCTATAAAGCAATTAGAACTGGCGAACCCTAATCGGAGCCAGCAACACCCTTCTTCAGCTTTGTCGGGGCCTAAGAGAGCTCCGGTGCGGTCAATAACACCTGCTATACGTCCTGAGATCAAAGCTCAAAAAGATGAAACTCCCTTTACACCACCTGTCCCTCAACGAAAACTAGGATTACCCCAACGAATGGTGGCGCCAAGCCGGGAGAGAATGGATACACAGTCAAAAAGTAGTTCCACGTTGAGTACACCTTCCAGCTCGAACATAGGATTAGGCCATCCGTCGTCTTCTGCCACTCCTCAGAGTTCGAAAAAGCCAATTTCTTCAAATACGCGTGAAAGCTCTGAAGCAAGCTCCTTTGAAAAATTAAAAACCTTACAGAAGGATTACGAATCTAAAAAAGCTAACGATTCTCTTTTACCTCAATCATTTGCTTCTCATGTGCCGTTCTTAACACAAACACTATATCACGGTACTCCGCTTCTTTATTCCATTTTATATACACCAGCCTTGATTGAGCTTTTATGCATTTGTATCGATACCCAATCTTTTCTCTCCCAATTCCTCCTTTCAGTATATGATTTATCCAACGCCGGTAATGCCTTTGCTTTGACTTCATTTCCTTATCTAAAAAGTCGTCATCCTCCTCACAAGTACTTTTTTATTCTTTTTGATTTGCTTATGGAAATATCTAGTATGGCGCCTTCCCAGAAAAGCTTTTCTTTCAATACGAACCAAAAGCGAATTGTAATTCATGGCTGCTTGCTTTGGATGAAAGAGATATTGGAAGGCGAGGTACAGTACATAAAGCAGAGAAATCCAGACTCGTCTCCACCTTCTAAATTTAGTATTGAACAACTCAAGCTTTGTTCCTCTAGAATTATTCCTATGATTACCAAGACTAGGTTAACATCTAAGAACTGGTTGCCTTTAAGTGGTTTACTCTATGCATTCAATTCTTTTGATCCAGAAGGATTTGAAAAGCTACTTGGAGGAATGGATAAGGAATCTAAAACTAAGCTTCTCCATTCTTGGGCTTACCAAGATGAATTCAAGAAAAATAATGAAAATAACTCACCGAGCTTACCAAATCAAATTATGGAAGATTCTGTGAGTAGAAATAATGATATTAACGGTGATATTATAAAGAGCACGACGATTTCCCCTTCTAAGGAAACTGTCAAGGATGCTTCCGCCATCCCTATAGAAAAGGTCCTTGAGAAACCCCAAGATGTTGACATGCTTAGTAATTCTCCATTAAAAGAACGGTTTAATACTGATAACCAGTCTACGTCTTTTACTTCCGACCTGGCTTATGATGTTGCACATGATTCGTTAAGTTCTTCGCAGTCTCTAAAAGATGGTCAAGTAGAGAAGGAAAATGAGGATAAACCAATCTCCTCGTTCATGGATCAAATAAAAGAAAATGACAACAGGATTCAAGAAGATAAAAGTATGGACGAACATACTGAACATATAGATGATGGAATTCAGTATGAGCAACATCCATCCCCTGATTTAAGTAAAGCAACTGATAATATTTGGGTTTTTAATGCATCGAAAATGGCCACAAGGAAGGATGAGTTATCGAAGCAACACAATAAATCTTCGCAATCTACAGAATCAGAAAAGACTGCACCGTCGATAAATATTTTGACTGATAAGTCAAATACTATGAACTCAACTAATGTTAACATTACTGGGAAGGGAAAGACGGAAGAAAAGCCTACAAGTGTTACAATGATGGGGCACCCATACACAAAAGCAAATTATACTGAACAACTCTTGAAAGACTCGGAGATCCATATGGTTTCACAGGCCAAACATATTCCCTCGGAAGAAGAACTTTCGATAATCTCAACAAAGTTATCTTATTATTCAGATGAAAAGCAAAGGAGTGATGGTCTTGCTGAAGAAAAGATCAACAAAGAGGATGCCTGCGGATCCGCGAACCAGACCTTCGATAATCGAAATATTCGGGAGGATGACATTAGTTTGAGTTTTTCGGAACTAAAGGTCCCGAATTCTGATCCTACAGTCTCTTCCCCTATGTCGGATGTATCTCGGTCGCTCACGGAAGAAACAGTCGTCGGCTATCCACCGCAACCACTTTCACCATCAGTGATAAGTAACTCTAGAAAAGAAAGCTTAACTGAGTTGCCGAACGTTGAAAAACTGAAAGTTGGTGAATTTGCTACAAGTGCTACCATATCTATCACAAATGTAGTGCCTCAAAATAAATGGTTACAGAATCGGATGAGGAAATTAGAAAAAGGGTCTTCGAAAGTAAAGAATATGGATTCTAAAAAAATATCGCAATATTGCACTACTGCGGTTGAGGCCTTAAAGAATGGTAACATTTCCAGCAAGCTAATAAAAATATGCCTATCTATTTGTAAGGAAACTCCTCATGTTTTATTAGAGCATACAGATTTTTTTTCTTCCCTTCTTGAATTCATTAAAGTTGAAAATCAGAATATGCATGTTTCCGACGGTTTACTACTCTTACATGAATATATCATCCAAAGCTATCAAGTAATTGAAGATAAGCGATACGAGTGCGCTTTTTTCACAATCTTAGAGAAAGGAGACCAACGAAAAGATGATGCTATAATCATGGCTGCTGTAGAGGATGTAGTTATGGTGATTGCACATGTGTGGAGAGCAGAGAAATCAGTGATATTTATTCATGATATGCTTCTTCAAAGACAGATCTCCGAAAAAAAAATGGCTCTCTGCTTACTATTCTTTGCTGAATTTCTTAAGCGATTTAACGAATTTACACATCCATTAATGGAAAGGCTTATAAAAGAGGTTGTTATTAAATATATTGAGCATCCTGACGCTGAAATCCGAAGGGCAACTTTCAATACTTGCTTGGTCGTTAATTCGATTGTTCAAAGTGAGGAGAAAACCATGTCAATTCTTGGAGACTTAACAGAAGGACAAAAAAATTTACTTGCGCATGTATGGAAAATGAACGGATAAAATATGATTTATAGCCCTAAACCAAATGTACGTTTAAAGTTCTTCATAAATGGATATGCTTGATTCATTGCTTTTTTCGCTCCATTTGCTGCAATATCTTGAAGTTCGGATGGTTTTGCTTTCCATTGCTCGTACGACTTGGCAAAAGGAGAAAGAGTATTAACCAAACTATCAGCTACGAAAGACTTGAATTCAGAATGCCTTGCGTGTTTGAAATTTTCGGCTATTGTAGTGGGCCTTGAATCTGACAAAGCAGCCGTCATGTTTATTAAATTGTTGATTGCTGGCCTGTTTGGATCTCCATAGGTAATACCTTCTATGTTGTCAGTAGCAGCGCCTGTAATCTTTTTCCTAATGTCCTGTTCTGAATCAGTTAAGAGGATATAATTTTTTGAATTTTGGTCGGATTTGGACATTTTTTTGTTAGGTTGTTTCAGTGCCATGATGGAACTTGATGAATCTGATTGTTAGAATAATTAGCATAATTTCAATTCGCTTACTTATAATAATATCTGGAATTATGAATAAATCTTTTTTAAAGGTCGAATTGATTTTTCGTGCAATATTCCGCGTAAGTTCTATATGTTGACTTTGGTCTTTTCCGACTGGAATATGAGTAGCACTGAAGAACGAAGTTAGTAACGAGGAACGATGCTTAAGAATGGTTCATGCTTACCCGTAGAGGAGAATGTCTGCTGCCTGCAGGACTGGGTACGAAAAGAGACCTAAATTGAATTTACTAGAAGAAGCAATACTTGTATTCAAAAACGTAACAGCATCCATCTCATGGAGTTGAAGCTTTGACTAAATAAATCATCCGTTAGGTTCCTCTTTTAATTACTGTCGCTATTAATAACACTTACCTTCCACTGAGTCATTCTGTTTAAATGACCCATTGGGGTATGGCAGCCCATCAGCCAATTCAATTCGGTATGATAGGGAATCTATACAATAGTTAGTAAGCGATTGGTTACATTCAAGGAAGAGTCGAGTCATGCTGATGAAACGAAGAAAGCGCATAGGAAATCAAGGGCGAACGCAAGATCAACAGCGACAATATCATCAATACTAATCAATACGAAAGAAATGTGGTTCATCTTGCAGATAGAATTTTTTTTTTTTGTAAAAATAAAACACATACATCAGATTGGAAAAACACGGTAGATCTTTGTGGATCGATTCCGATGGACAGTAGAATTGCCAGGGTATCCATACGTCTTTGATAGAAGTCTTGAGGAATCTGAGGAATGGTCAACGCATGCAAATCAGCGACAAAGAAGAAACATTGAGAGGAGGAAGAAGACGGGACGGAATTTTGTAAATTCGTCCACTGTCGAAGTGATCCCAAATAGTTGCCTACATGAGGAATTCCTGTTGGTTGGATTCCAGATACGACGCGGGCAGAACTATCCAAAACACGACTGAGATTTGAAGTTTTCATCAAAACGCCAAAATCATCAAACTCCTTGGGAATTAAAAGACAGATGAAATCAAATCCTATATGGAGTAATTATCGACTAAATAGGCACCGCGCAATACTGATAATAGACGGTTGGAGGTAAAAAAAACAGGGACTGAATGGTGGTAGTAAATCAGAATCCTGGATGTTCTTTACAGTATTCACAGTCTTAGATTGAAGATGTTAGGAAGTAGATATTATTTGAAATAAGAACTAATAAAGCAAAAGAGACGAGTTACTCCGGTTGAACTGAAAAGTCAATCGACGGGACGGAAGTCTCAAAGAACGATATCTATTTCTTTTCTATCTAAATAACAATAATATATATACACTTTTTGTTAAAAGTCGATGTTTATAATTTCGTGTTGTAAACAATGGTAACGGTTGCCATGGGATTCGCGCTGCCGATATAAACATAAGTTTACAATGGTAGACAACTCAACTTTTACCAAGACTATTTCATTTGTGAAACTAGATAGGTCCTTTTTCGTAAATGGATTCTATATCATCGAAAGTATGCTAAATAATTGAGAGCTTGTGAATGCCAATGTCGCGTTGCTTTCTCATATAAGGAAGATAAATTGCGGTTTTGACTTTAGACGCGTAAAGGCAAAATGCTTTCCTTATTTTTGAGATAAAGCATTTTTAATTAAATGATTTGAAATTGAAACAGGTAATTGAATAGGGAAGGAATCCCGTTTTCGAAACATAAACAAGTTTCAATCATTCATCACATACGCGTATAGTGCAATAGAGCGAAGGTGTATATTCTATCACAATTAAGGTAAAAGGAAGTCAGGTTTCTAGTATGGCAAACTTATACAATTGAAAGCTCGAAACTAAAACAAAAAGGCATTTATCTAATCGTGTCAAGTACGATTTTTTTGATTTTTTCAACCAGCAGACCTTAACATTCGTTCATTTGTACCTACATCATTTTTGATTTTTTAAGTACGTGAATAAGGATAAAGAACGAGCCCCGCTGTGCATGGGAAGCTGGATTTTCTCACTATACAGGCTGTGCTTTTCCTCAACCGAAGGGAAGCATTTGTTGTAGCATTTTTTATATCCTTCTTTTATTCGGATTGGAGCTTTTTGGTTGATTTCTTTGGAACGCATTCGAATTTTCAGCCGGTTGGGCTACAGTCTCTATTCAAACGAGGTACCAACTCGGCGGGTGAATTCTTGGGTAATTCCTTAACCCATTCTCATCCTTCTTTGTAATTACAACGTTCATTTGAAAATAAAAGTCATGGATTCGAATTTGACTGGCGGAACGTCTTTGCCGCAGCCTGAAATGGCCGCGGCTAATGCACCACAATTGGACTCTGTACAGCAGTTTAATCCTCGTTTTATGTTTCAACAAAGCGAAGAATTTATTAATCATCGTCCATTTCCCAATCAACCTCCTCGTAAGTCGGCTGAAGATCAAGAGTATGAAATTCGAAAGCTAGCTTCAGAGTTTGAAAACTGTTCCCTTGACTCGATCGCCGAGAAGATACGAATAGACCCTTATGGCGGAAATGCTGAAAAACTCCGCCAAATTTTCGGAGTTTGTTGGCTCAAACAATCTTGCGAAGACCAAGAAGATGCTGCTGTTCAACGAAACCAAATATATGCCCAATATGTTGATGCTTGTAACGTCTATCATGTAAAAACATTAAGTTCCGCTTCTTTTGGTAAACTTGTTCGCATGCTATTTCCTACCATAAAAACACGGCGGCTTGGCACTCGTGGTCATTCTAAATATCATTATTGTGGCTTAAAACTACGTGGACACGAGCCATTTCGAAAGCATCGTCGCATTTCCGAATCGAGCGTTTCTCCTGACTCATCATTATCTTTCACAAAATCACTCTCTTCTAACATTGATACCGATGTCGGCCAAATGGCTCCTGTATACCCTCCTCCACCTGTTGATCCTGCTACTACTACTCCTGTAACATCTAAAAGTAGTGCTCCTTCTCTTTCTGACGCATATACTTCTTCCTCGCCGCCAATATCTCTGTTGACTTCCTCCGTCAATATGCAACCACACGCCGCCAGTTCTCCTAGACTATATCCCTCTCAGCCTTCCACTATTCCCACCCAACTTCCTCATCAACCTATTCCCTCAAATCCTGCATTTTCATCTTCAGTCCATCATTTTACATCTCCGTTCAATCCCCCGAACCAAAGCATTGGTCCATCTGTGCATTCTGAAGCGAATCCCAATTATTGGTATACACAAAATTCTGTGTACAAACTAAGGTTAAAGTTTCTACCTCCTCATAAACTTCCTTGGATTCCTTCATTAGATATCTCTTCCTTTTCACTACCTCCTATCGATTATTATTTAAGTACTCCTTTTGATAATCATGAAGCAAAGGCGGCTCTGATGACGGTTTATTCCTCTCATTGCATTACTCTCATTGAATCAATTCGTTATATGCATTTAAAGCAATTCCTTTCTGAAATATCTAGTTTTCCAAATAGCCTTTCGCCTTCTCTTCTTGCATTACTCGCTTCACCGTTCTTTTCTAGATGGATCGAGAAGTCGGATATGATTATGTATCAGGAAATACTGAAGCTTTTGTTTCCTATGACATTACAAGTAGTACCAACTCCTGTCTTGGTGCTGTTACGACATTTGACAGAGAATCTTCTTAGTCATATGTCTAGTATATACAGCTCACATTCACGTTGCTTGGCACAAGTAAAAATTGAAAGCGCTGCTACATTCAGTAATCTCCTGTCCCGTCTTCTACGGGTAAATGACACCGCACACGCTGCTGCTAGATTTTTGGCCAATCCTGCCGACCGGCAACTGATTTGTAGCGATTGGGAGCGTTTTGTGAACACAAAAGTAATCGTGTCTCGGGAAGCTATGCATAATGATAAAGAGGCCGTAAACGTCCTTGACGAATGGTTTTCTCTTCTTTCGACTTGCTCTAGTCCGTCAGAGCTTCTTGATCCTTTAAAAGAGAAGTCGAATGTTAATGACATGGCTATGCATAGGATAGAATTACGCCAAATAGATGGAGTCTTGGATAGAATGGCCGATTTCTTTTTAGAATTGCCTTCGAGATTTCCTTCTTGCTCTCCTAGAACGTTTTTACTATATTTAAGCGCACTGCAAACTAGTGTACTTCGGGAGATTACTGTTGGTGGTGGTAAAGCATTTGGTGCATTATGGGTGATTCGTTGTTGGGTTGATGAATACATGACATGGGTCGCCGAAATTGGCGGCTTTTTGGACGATGATAATGATGAAGTTCCTCATGTGCAATTTCATGGAAATGATACCTTATCGTCTGAACAGTTAGCACATTCCTTGCACTCTCGTCAGCACATTCCACAGCAATTTCCCCCAAAGTTTCAAACCGAGGTGTCTCCGCTTCATCCACAGCAAGAGCAACATAATAAACCAACGGTATGGGACCCTTATGACAATGTACAGAAACAAAGAGAGGAAGATTACATGTCTGTTGTGTTCGATACGAATGGTGCTTGTAGTTGATGTACAGTAAAGAAGTTCTTCATTTTTATTATTGTTATTTCTGGATTTGTTCTAATCCCCGTTCATCTTTTTAAGATACGTGTTTATGAATATTCTTTTTGTTGTTTGTTTTGCCATATCTGGAAATACGGTCTCTGCTTCGGGAATGAATATAAGGATACACGGCAAACTTTCATTAGCTCCTTTCTTCTCTTTTTTATCTTTGGTTCTTTGATATCATCGATCATTTTCATTTCCATTTTTTGGTTATTTAATTTCATTCATTTTCATTTTGTTACGGCATTTGTAATAAAAGATATCTATTTTTTTTTTTTGGGTTGAACTACTTTGAACGCGTCTAATGTATGAAAACTAGATCATTTTGCTATCGTAGTGTTACCACATGTATAGAAAACCATCAGCATTTCATTCCATCATACAACATCGTTTTCAATTTGAAAAAAATTCGATTATTAACAAGAGCCAAATGCTAAAAAAATAATAAACCAGCTATAAAAACCCAATATATATGCATTACGCATAGCATCTACATTACCAAAAGCAATTAAAGAACCAGAAGAAAGATTTCGTCATTATTTCAAGTAAGAAGGCTTCCTTCTTTCTTTGAGTTTTTTGTATTGTCCCTTGCGACCACTCATCTTGGTTTTTTGAATCTCCAGGTATTTCTTCTTGAAGTAATTACGACGTTCGGTATTATGTACAAGTTCATCAGTAATAGTTGGTTGTCGTTCACGGTTTGCAATGCGACCGGAAAAGTAATCTTGAGGACCCTCAACAATCGTGCCTGTTTGAAAGTATTTCGGCATGTGCTTTGTATTTTCTCTTCTATAATGGCGTTTAGGATCCAAGACATTTCGCATTCTTAAAAGCTGAATGTCGCGCTTTACAGATTCAGTTAATTCAGTTGCAGGCATGTCGAACCAATCTCCACCAGCCGTGTCCTTTACGGCCTTTTTCTTGTTTGTAATCCCGGGAGCAGGGACGTGGGGATTCAATGTGGTAGGTTCTTCCACAGAAGAATCTTCATCCACGTAGGTAGATGGATTGGAAACCAATTCTTCTTTCTTTACGCTTGGGACATTCTTTTGCTTGAAATATGAAGGCAAGTTATACGCAGAGCCAAGCAAGTGAGGAATTCTAAAAGAAAAAAAAACACGTTAGTAAGATCTCCACATAAAGAAAAAAAAAGATTCAAATCATTGTTTGGTACATACTTGGGCACCCAAGCTTGTTTTGGTAGCTCGTTTGTTTGGTTTGCCTGTTTATCTTGCAAATTGGCTTTTGCAGATTGCAAAAGCCTTGATACTGCAGAAAGATCAAGGGAATGCTGAACTTGACTCATTCTATGTCTGCTACAGGTGTCAATCCTGTTTTGGTAGAGGAAGAGAAAATTCACAGACATAATTATTGTTCTTCCAGTTTAGGTAACAATCGCATATAGAGTAATCCATCACGGAATAAAGGAGTATGGTCATAAGCGTTAAAAGCAGCTAACGACATAAAAGTTAGCTTCGGAAAACAAAATAGCAAATCAAAAAATTCATCGTTAATCAAATATAACATACCTTAGTGTGCGTACAAATTTGTCTAGTGTAATGCGAAACATCTCGCAATTTATTCCACCTTTCTCTAACGGAGGAGGTACCTGGGTATAGAGAGGATGCTTAACGACAAATTCAATGTATAGAGTCGCGTAAATTTGGTGTAAAACATGGGTCAAAGGTTCGACTCTTGGACTTGTAATAAAGACCAAACGTAGATTTGTCGGCGTCTCGTAAAAATGAAGCTTGTACTGACTCGTGGTGTATGATAGAAACTCGTCTGCACCATTGGAGACTTTGCGTACCAGATTTCGTAGAGAAAAGATTACACCGAATATCAACTTCTCAACGTCGTCTTCAAAGGCAGTAGACTCCAGTTGAGACACCAATGTTTCCATAGAATTTGCGTCTGCTGGTTTCCAGCGATGCGCAAAAACACATTCATCTAAGACACGTTAGTTCCTGACTCAAAAGCAACTTTAACAGTATACTTTTTCTACTAAAGATATAAAACGCGTAAACAGCCATGATGTACCAAAGCGAGCGTCCTCTTTTTGTTTTATTTTATAATTATTATTTCTATTGTATTAACGAATGAAATTTTGGCACTCTTACAGTGGGAATTCGAGTTATAGGCAGAAGTTGGAAGCTCGGTGTAGGTGATGAAAGCTGGTATAAACATACCCACTCTATCGTCATATATATATACTCCTGTATTAGCAAAAGTAATCTTTAACAATAATAAAAGCTGTTTCAAAGGTTTTAAAATGGTTTCTTTCCCGTGTTTAAATAATTCGTAATTCTTTAAACCGATTTCTCTTAGTTCTTCTTTTCTGTCATTTGCTTTTTTGGTTTGATTCGATAACTTGGCGATTTGTTTAATATTTCCTTTCTAATGCTAGTAATGTAAGGATGGATGCTCACTGTTCTCTGCGAACATGACAATGGCATTATAATCTCCTCCTCGCTGGGTTCCTATGTCAAGATAAATATTAATTTAGGAATCAATTCTTCGAGGGTAAACATATAGGCAGCATCAAAAGGTCCCAACTACTAGTCACGGAATCGTAATGAAACTTCTCGGCATTCCTCCAGTCTTTCAGGACTGAATCATTTCACGTTCTTTCTTGTTCCTCTCCCATTCATCCTTTTTGCTTTCGTTTACCCTTGGTAAAGAAAGGTACCGCTATTAGTGTTAGTAATAATCATAGTGATAGTACAGGTTGCATAGTGAGCCATCTTTCAAGATTTAAAACGATGTCTTTGCTTAAAAGATTTCATGATTAATCTGTTTATTTTCCAATAGCTATTAGTTTTTTTTACGTGGACTGTAACACTTAATTATACCCTCCCTTTTGGTCGATGTGAGAGACATCTCTCATCGAATGGAATGCTTCTTCGCCATAGAATTTATTTTTGTTAATGATTTTCAATAAATAAATGGCTAGCTGTTGTAGTTGATAACAATGGTTCTTTTTCATTTCAGTCAGGACGGACCCACGGCAGGTACAACTTCGTTTTCCGTTCATTATTTATAATAACAACACAAAGAGATTATTTTCCTTTCTATTTAGCATGCTTTTTGCTCTTTCCCGATGTGGTTTTCAACATCATCAGTGTTGGAGCACCATAAATAAAAACCGAAACAACCCATCCTAGTGTAGTTGCAAAACTGAGTTTTTTCGCAAGACAAGCTCTTAATGCAAGGAAGGCTTCTAAGCTATGAGCGAAGATCAAAAAGTACACAGAACCATACAAAAACTTAGGTCCCAAGAGTTGGCGACTATCAACTTGTTAACCTTTTGGAGCTAAATAGATTTCAATCAACTTACAGTTCTTCAAAACGTGTTCCATGATAAAAGGGCTCGACAAACACAACGTACATTTGTAAAACAATCAACAATGGGAATAGGCGCCCAATTGTGTTTTTAGGGACGTGAATTTGGAATGACATTGTATAAATAAATCAAAAATATGAAACAAAACAACCCGTCTTACTGGGTAAAATGAAATTATACTGGACGTTTATACTTGCAGTAGTTGTTCGAAAGAGATCAGTTCATCCTTGGAACTTTCAAGTCAATGAAGTAAATCATAACAAGATAATGTCAGTGGTCCTTTTTTCTTAAATATTATATATGTATAGTTTATATCATTCTTCTTTATAAAAATACAAGATGGTATTAACCAGCTTTGCCCAAAATAATGACTATGTATGCAAGCAAACGAGCAAGCCGAAGCATCTCGTGAGACTCCTATGTATATAATATAGATTTCCTTTTGACAAAATTTGATTGAATCTGTCTTAGTTTCGTCCTTTCTTGCTCTTTCAATATCAGTTTCCTGATGTTCAACATATTTGAATTGCGTCTAAATTGTCATATACCCAACAATTTCATCTAGTTTCCTTCCATCCTTGAATATTTTTCTAAACTTTTATTTCCATTTTTGTATTTGACTCAAGTGCTGTTCCATATTTAAGAGAGTCCCATTTCTGGTGTTCTAAATAAACTTTCCCGTGGCCTTGCTCTTCTCTATATTACTTTACATTTTCATATTCATATCAATATCTCCTCATTTGTTCTCGCACTCTTCTTTGTACTCCTGAAAGTAGACGGAATAAGAGCGCAAAAGCAGACTGGACGAAAGGGTCGTCAAGCTTTGTTAGTCGTCTAGATAATATTGAGAAAAAACAAATTTTATTTTTATATTCGTTTTTCCCTTTGCTATGATTTAGATGCTTTTTGTCATGACCTTTGTATTATAAAGTCAATCCTCTTCTTCGGTTTTCCGGCGTTTGCTTGGTGTCTTTTGGGCCAAGTTATCTTTTACATTGTCGTAGAGTAATTCAAGTATATTTTTCTCTTTATTCACCAAAACAACCGCATTTTCTTCGTCTAAAGTTTTTGGTTCTTCCAGTTTAGGATACATTTGCAAACGATTTTCTATAACCTTTAGCAGCTTTCTATAGTGTTTAGGCTGTATTTCAGTCTTTTTGGGAACATGAGAAACCTTTCCCTTTTTTTCCATCATCACAAAAGACAAACAAATGCCTGTATAGTCTAAATCATCTGCAGAGAATGTAAAATCTCTTAACATTCGTTAGTATTGATAAAAAAGATAAGCATTTATACTTACCCTTCAGGGTTTGAAAGAACTTCTTTATATAATAGCATCTCGAGTCTTTCTTCGGCTTCCTCTTGTCCAATTTTTTTTATATATTCCGATAACCAGTCCTCACCTTTAATCAACACAAAATCATAAGGAGTTCCTTTTGGCTTTGTAAATCCATATTTTCGAAACAACTCGGAATTGTCGATTTCCCCATACGTATTCCATACCTGCTCTCCTGCCTTTATATCACGGCAAGCAATCATAGTCAATCGATCTTCCAAATCGTAAAGACGAATCTAAATGATTAGTATCTTTCTTGGACATTGATGGATAATTTCCTTACATTACACAATTCATCATCCCCATTGAACATGTCTGCAACTGGACACATTGACTTTTCAAATTGCTCAGGATCGTATTCTGATTCCACATCACTATCCTCTTCCTCAGACCGATCATCATCATCATCGTCATCACCATCTTCTTCTTTTTTAGATTCTCCATTTTCCTCAATTTCTTTACTCGTGGGTGATTTATTCGAGATTTCTTTCGAATTATCTTTCTCTTCCTTAGTCGCAGGCTTCTTTGTATCGAAGCTATACGCAAGCATTACAGCTGCCATACGAGCATAATCATCAAAGCTGACATTTGAAAATAAGTCTGGGTATTGCTGTTTGATCGGATCAATGGAATTTTTCCAAAGATCATTAATTTCTTTATAATCTTGGTTGGATTCAAGTACCGTACCACTCAGCAACTTTTTTTTCTTCTCTTCCTCCCAAAAAAATGGAGAGGTGATCCTATCTGTACTTGGAAACACATCCAAGTAGGGTCTCCAAAAGCTATCTGGCTTGCTATTTTCGTAGGCCATAGTTAACAAAAGAGCTGCCCAACCTGGCAAAGCTACGACTTCTGGAATCTTTGCCAATTCTGAATTCGACAAGCAAAGAACATTCTGTTTAGAGAACGTAACCAGTTCTTCATCTTCCTGAATTTGTTTAGCTTTAGCTTTTACTTTAAAGATTTCCTTGTGGAGTTCCTTACCTTTATATCTTGAGCAGCGACAAACCCGATTCCAAGAGACGGATGAACGGATTGTAAGTCTTTTAGTTCTAATTTCTCAGAAATAGTATACCCATTCTTTTCTACCGCCCATTTCAACATATCAAGCCCATAGTATAAGTTTTTCAAGTACCACTGCATTTCCAGGCGGCTGTTACATTTGGTGGACTTGTTTCATAAAAAAGACATTACAAAGTAGCATTCGTTACCCTTACAAAATCCATCTCTCTCACTATTTTAATAAACATTTCAATTTTTACTTTGAAAAGAATTGTTGTATAAGCTGATTTGCTCCAACATAACTATTGTTTAAGGATATCTCGTCTCATTTTATTCATTTTCTAGTTCAAAAAATTATTCGTAAGTGCGTTCATGAAGGGCATATTTATTCGTATCATCAAAATCAAATTCTCTTTTTACACCAGAAAGGAAGAACAGTTCTTACTTAGTATACTCATTGCGTCTTCTTGACTCCAAGACTTAGCCTTCGCAATAGCCGAAATAGATTCCTCTACAAGTTTGTCAAGAGTGCTAGCGCTGTGATGATCACTTTCTGGCAATATTCTGTCATCAGGAGCAGATCGAATTGTTTCGTCCATTTTTTTATAACGACTGTTTATGCCAGTAGAAAATGAGTAGTAAAAGTCAGTTGGAACTTTATGAGCAGAAAATAAGGAAATCTGTTGACCACTTCCAGAATAACTATGGAAGCAGATTTTTGGTGGATAGTTTTGTTTTTGACCTTCCCTTATAGATTCATATTCACCAGGTTTGTACTTCCTCAATTGAGACTTTGAGGGTATCCAATGACCCTCCCATAGTTTTGACAAGACATCGTATATGTACGTATATGTTTGCACTGAATGCACGCTGACAGTCCTTTGATATTTTGATGCCAATCTTAGCTGAAATTCAAAAACTTTGATTTGATGCTCCATACGAACGTAATGAGGTGATAATGGCCCTTGCGGCAAAGACGATCTAGCATCATATGGTCCAACAGGCAAGCGAAAAGGTTTGTCTAAACCGATTTCGCCAACCAAAGCAGTAGGATGTTTGAGAATAAGCTGGGAAAGAATTTCTGAAAGAGATGAAATGGATATAGGCTGCGGTAACTCTCGAATAAAATCATCAGGCGGTTCCGGCGAAAGGATCTTTTTGTAATGTTCGGCCTTGATGGTCAATTCATCGGACTGAGTTATTTCATCAGGGTCATATATCAAATACGAAAACCAAGGATGAATGCCAAAGCTTGGAATAACCTTTTCAGGGTACTTTTCTGCTATTTCGGAAACGTATCCTTGATCCATAGGCCGTGTGCCCATAACAATTATTTTCCCCAAGGACAATTCCGGTACGATGTGAAGATCTTCGGGAGTATCTGTCGGATGGCAATGAGCGTCAAGAATCGTGTTCAAGCCCATTTTAGGAAGGATAAGCAGTTGACTTTGTTTCTCTTGACCAAACTAAGGATTTTGTTTTTCCAAACAATCAAATGAATTGTTTAAAATTCTCAGGATAAAGTCCTTTTTCTTCTCCTTTTCAACAATTTTAAAATGCTAAAACTTGGCTAAAGTCATAAAAACAATATGTAATTCTGTATAAGTAAATCTTTCGTCAGTCGAACCTGGTAGAAAACGCAACAACATCATTCTACTAGTCGCGGATGTTTTTTTTGGAATTTTTGTAAATTAAAAAGGTATAAACAAGGTTTTTAAAATTAAAGACAAAAAATTTAGTTATGGAGGATTATCAGCCAGCTTCTTTTACTGCAACACTTTCAGATCCCCGTAAGGATTTCATCGGTCTTGTTGTTATCGTCATTGGTAGTTTGATTAATCTGCTTCATGTTTATCAAACTAAAGAAGGATTAAAGACAAAATATCATGTTTCATTCGGTCCTCCAGGACGCATAAAATGGTCCCCCTTCTCGATTAATAGAGACATTCCTTGTAATGTAAGTCCGAAAGAAATAATCATCAAAATGGTTATTACTTTCATCCTTTCTCAATTGACACTTCTCACTTTTGACTTGGCCATATTTGCTATAACAAGCTTGGCACTAATCATCACCTGGAAGCTATTTGAACAATTATGCAAAAACAAGGACGACGATAAACGTCTTACTGAGCAAAGGGAAAAGTTGAAAGCACAAAAGACAAGGGATCAGAGTAAGCCAGACAATAAGAAAAAGCCTTCGGACTTAAAGAAGAGAAAGAAACAAATCTAAAAACCCTCAACATTTAGATGTCCTACTATAGTTTTACTTAATGATTTTTTGGTCTATACCTACCAAACGTAAACCTCTATGAAAGTAAAAGATTTGGCATTTGTATTTACATAATAACTAAAATAATAAAATGCAACACTTCTGCTTAGAATAATCTAACCATATATGTGTACGAAAAAATTTTTTTCTTGTCATAACTATACGTAAAAAGAATGAATAAGTTACTCATCAGCAACATGATAAGAAGTTTTTCTCATATCAAAAAGACGGCGACGAGCTCCAACCAACTCATTTTCTATTTTCAGGATTTGCACTTGCTGTTCCATCTCTTGACGACGATACTCGTGAACACCTAGATTAGAGAAATCTTCGTGCTCCATTTCCTTTGAACGCAATGCCATAGTCTCCACTTGTCTTACTAAGGCCTTACATGCATCTGTAACGGCTTTGGCAGCTTCTTCCAAATGATCCTGTGTCTTGGATGCAAAGTTTGCTTTGACTCGCGAAGCGGCAACCAACTGAGCTGTAGCAGCTGCTACACCATTCGATGCTACAATTAAATGCTCGAAACTAGCTTTACCGTTAATCACTCCATCAGCTGTCTCTATCAGTGTGACGGTTGCACGAGCCACAGCCTTAGCAGCAGAAATAAGTCCTTCTGTCCATCGGTTATGCTTTTTATAAAATGCACCTCTAGAACTAGATCCTTTTCCTTGTGCTACAATTTCGGCTTGAGATGCAGTGGCAGCTTTAATTAGTCTAGCTATCGCTTCTGTTATAGCGATTGAAGCAGCTAATAATGAATCATGTACTTGCAATTCAGAAGGAGACAAATTGATATTTTTCGGTTGAGCGGCCAGGCCTTGCAACTTGAGGATAGCATTTTGAACAGCATTAGCTGTCTCAGCCAACTGCTTGTCTACCAGTTCTTCAATATTGTCACCTCCTGCACTTAATAGACCAACCGCGCTTTCAGATTCCTTGTTTAGGAATTTTTCACTGTACTGAGATAAATGCTGTAAGCGTTGTTGTATTTCTACGTTCTTGTTAATGACCATATCCGTTTTCTGGTCAACATCCATATGTACAGTAGAATGAGAATACAAGCTAGACAAAAATCGCTTCGCTAAATCAATCAGTTGTCGTGTTTGCGATACCAACTGATCGGATCCTTGATCATCACCAGTAGAACGACTCAAACCCTTACAGTTATTAGATACCTCCGACATGGACGTTGAAAAGAGGTTGACACTGTTGATAACTTCAGAATGATCAGCGTTAGGTCCATCGGCAAAGTAGTTGTTAAATGCCGTTGCAAATTCCGTACAGCGATTACTTGTATCTTCAATAATGGATAAAACAAATTCCGGTGTTGCATATTGATTTCCTGCATGCATAGGAGAATCCAACTCATGCAAACTAGCGTCTAAACGTTGAATACCGGTAAAGAGTACAGAGTTAACTATATCACTTAACTTTTCAAGTTGTGACTTTAACAAATCATCAATCTGTGAGTCCATAGCTTGGTCAACATCGCTGCGATCTAGTTGAAGGTTCTTTAACTGCAAGAGAGATTCATCAACGGCAGCCTTTTGGATTTCCACTTCTTCTTCTTTTTCTTGTAAGAGTTTACGGTACTGAGCTTCAGAGGTACTTAATTCTTGACGTAAACTTTCCATCTCTTGATCTCTCATACGCAGGCTTTCTTCTAACTGCGTGACTTCCCTATTATATCGGTTTAACAAATTGGATAATTCAGCTGACTTGTTGCTTTCAAGGCTTCTTGCTTTATCCTGTAGCAAGCGTAGCTCACGCTCACTAGTCTCCTGTTTGTCGCGTTGAGAACGTTGCATTGAATCCAATTCATGACGAGCACGATCGCGCTCAAGGATCATATCAGCGAGCTCAAGATTCTTACTCTTAATTTCACGTTCCATTCTTTCTTTCTTTTCAATGGCTTCTTGTGCAGAGTTTGCTTTAAGCTGAAGCTGCTTATACTTAGTTAATAGATCCAAATGTTCTTGACGCAACTGCGTATAAAGCTTAGCTAGTGCCTCGTATTTGCTCTTCCAGGTGTTAATTTGACTTCTCAAAGAATCAATTAAATCGTCATTTTGATGCATTTGATCTTGTAAATTAAGACCTGACTGATTTAACTCGTTTTCTAATGCTCTTACTCTAGCATCATACTGATGAAGAAGCATATTACTTTGTTCCAACTGAGCTTTAGTGGCAGCAACCTGCTGTTCCATACCAGCAAGTTGTCCTTGACTTTGCATTTGCATCTGTTGTTGAAGCATTTGTTCTTGAGCAACTCGTTGCTGATCCATTTGAGCCTTTTGAATAGCTTCCATTGCTTGTTGATGTTGTTGAGCAGCAAGACGCTGGCGTTCCATTTCAGCAGCTTGCTGAGCCGCGAGAGATTGTTGTTGCGCAGCAATTTGTTGGTCGTACGCAGGTTCAGACCAGAAATCTTGGATCGATTCAGGCTCATTGTAACTAGGAGCAGGTTCTATATCACTGGCCGACGGAAAGCTCATATCTACTGGAGAAGAACCACCAGTTCGTTGAGGACCAATGGAAGATGTACCGGTTGGCTGTGGCGCTATGGAAGCAGGCCGCTTTGGTAATTCTGGAAGATTGTCATCGCCCTCCAAATCTGGAGGCTCATGAGGAAGACGAGGAACAGAGATTAAACTAGTAAGGTAACGAAGGTTGGAGCAATCTGCGTAGAATTGACGAAGACGATGGTGTTGAGACTTATACCTTTGCTTCAAAGGTTCTAAAGTATCAGCGGCATCTATAGTCTTGTATAATGCACGCAGCATGCTTATTAGAAACCGGTAAATACCATAAGACTCCTGTACCAACGGAACCAAAGCAGAAATTCGGCATTCGTTCTTACTCGAACGCTTAAAGGAAGAGAAGATTTGCTTTTGAAAATCATCAATATGATCTTGGAGATTCATCATGTCGTAAACTGTTTCATAACCTTCATTGGGATCGTCGACTTGTCGAAGACTAATGTATTCCTTGTATTCGAAAGTTCCATTGAACTCGGGATGTTGACTATGAAAAGCAAGCTTATCCAACAGGTAGTCAACGTAATCTCGAATCAAGCCACTGTACCCTTTCATACCTTCTCCACCAGGAAATTGACGAGCACATGTCTTAAGCCAACCTCTTTCTGGTTGCGAATCTTTTAATGCAGATCTATGACCTTCTTGTAACACTCGGTGCACAGTAATTAAGGCCTTAAAAGTCTGTATTTCGCTAGCGAACAATGGCTGTACCTTTACGGCAACCCAAAATGGTTTGGCGGTGTGGTGATCCCACGTAAAAACGATACAACTACGTACATGCTTTCTTTTAGGAGCTGTTTCATCAACACTCGTAGCTTTTCGTACGCTTGTGACCAAAGATGCATCTGACTGCATATGGTCTGCTTGCAAACGAAAGGAGTTCATATTGGAACACTTTCCACTCGTACTTAGCCAATTGTCTCCTCCAAAAAATATTCTAAAAGATCAAAATTTTCCTAAACTTGTTCAAAATTAGGCAATTGCCTTTGTTGGAAAAGAAGGTGGTTGTTAAAAGGAATCATCTCGGTACATCATGTCAGAAAGGACGAAATTGAGAAGCGGAACGAGCTATGATATGCTTTTAGTAAAAGTTTCAAAAACTTTTGGAATGACGGAAAAATACAATAATTATTATAAAAGAAAAACAATAGTTATTGTAAGTACTCTGATATTTTAAATATATACATATTCATTCTATTTACCATCATCGATCGTAGTATTGAGATTAACTTACGATTATATAACTTGTAGGTGTCTCCAATTTCCCTCAGTAGTAAACAAAATTATTAAATAAATAGGATACATGCAAGTATGTAGGTGCCAATAACTTACCAGTCTAAAGAGAGTAAAGTTCTTTCGTATAGCTCTGCCTGAGCTTTCGCCTTACTATATGTCTTGGCTCTGTCGTAATATATTTTGCAAGACTTTGACCTGCATAGAACAGGATCGGAAGAAGAGATGTTACTGCATCCTCGGCATATATCTTCCAACCTTGCTAATCGAACAGCGATATTTTTACTCTTTTGAATAACTCTCGTCGTAGCTGTCGGCACAATCTTCAAACAATCATCACAAAGATATTTATCTTCGGAAACATTTTGGCTGCTTACCATGTTTCGGAGACAAGAGGAACAAAGCCTTTCCGTTAAAAACTTATCTAAAGTCCTATTATGAACTTTAGAACTATCACCCGAAGATCCTGTTCGTATTAATTTATGAAGTCGTTTTGGCATTTCATTGTACCAAGACTCAGCACTAGCGCCCAGCAGATTTAAAAATCTATCCAACGGCGGAATCAAATTATGTCTTATATAATAATCAATATCTAATTGTGAAAAACTATCCGAAAGATATTCCTCCGGAGAGACTGAACGATTTGCCAATGTGGTCCCTGGTGCTCCCGCTACAACCAAGTAAGGAACACGCTCACCATACTGTGGCTCGGACCTAGGATCCTTAGTCATTAGGCGTCTTGCCATAGTAGCACCAGGAGGGGCCGTACTTAGTTCTTTGTATTTGTCCATCCGTACCTCCTTATTATAACAAAAATCCATAGCTGGGATTTCTTCAGACATTATTTTAGCACAAAACTCTTGAAATCCTCTTTTAACTTGAGATAAATCTTTGGATTGAAACAACTTTTCTATGCAACTGCGGAGAACTTTTTGTTGTATGGGTGTTCCATCTCGTCGAACTGTCTCAATCCCTTTAGCATCAAATGAAGGGACATCTTCATTCACTTTTTCATATTTGTATCCAACATATCTTTTCTTTGCCAGTAAGAAACATGGTAAGTATACCTTTTCGAATTTCAATCGAATCGGTGAAGGAAACATTGAGGTGATTTCTGATGCAAGTGAATGTCCAATCTCAAATGCTTGCTCTTTAGTTTTCCCTGGTAATTCGACGAATAAACTATCAGTGTCACCATATACAACCCTGGCATTAAATTTTTCATGGTTATTGATGTAAGATAACGCATTTCCAAGAAGTTCTCGTCCTGTCTCAACAATCGTGTCAGCAATTTCTGAGCAGGGCATTCGACCTGAGAAGGAAGCAGACGTGTAGCCATATGTAACGTTTGCGATTAGCTTAAGTGCCAACTGCCGACTGTCCAGAATCTGGTAAACATATGCTGAATCACAGTTTTTCATCCCCTTTTTTATCATTGATCTGGTTTCAATAAGCTCCTCTAACATCTTGGCTATCAACGATTTCCTGACTTCTTTATTTACGTATGCATATCCATTTGGTGAGATATATACATTGTCTTTCACAAAATCCATCACGCGGGGATCAATAGAATAGGGCATAAATCCAAGTTTGAATTTCCCGTTAACGGATCGTATAGGGCCTAAACAAGTAGAATAGCACAAATTATATGCTATAATGATAGAAGGGTACAAGGATTGAAAATCCAGTACCAATACAGGATTATGATACATATTAGATCGGGGTTCCATAACTAACGGTAACGCTTCCAACGCATTCTGCTCAGCTACCTGCTTAGCACTTGGCGAAACAAGTAAATAATTTTCAGATTTGGCAATACGAAACATGATTGCTTCAACTTTAAATTGTGATCCCCTGGAAATGACAGACATAAAATCGATACCAACGACCCGAGCTTGCTCTCGAATTTTCGTAATAATTGACCTTGAAGATAGTATTTCAAGAGAAAATTTTGTTCTTTTTAACATATACTGAAAAAGAATATGTTTGTCGTGAAAAGCAGGGGTACTCCAAAGCTCTACTAAATCCGCTTGTCTATAGAAAGGTGTTTGGATACCGAATAGGTGAGCTACCACATTTTCCAGTGAATAATTTAAGAGACTAATCTCTCCTCTAATTATTCGCCAAATATTTAACATGTGTCGTCCAACAATTTTAATTGATGAGGTGGTAGAATAACCCCAAGCATCATTTTTCTTGGAAAAGGTCCCTTTTGTTGTATCAGCTAACCGCGAAAGCTGTTCTGGAAGGTCATAATTAAATTTATAAGCTGCTCTTTCTATAAGGTATCCCCATGAGCTACTGTGTACCTCATAACCACATAGTATAGTGGGATCTAATTGACGTGTCAACGAGATTATTTCGTTCAGTAGTTCAATTTCTGAAAAAACAGACAAAACTGTAGCATCCGGAAAAGATTTCTCAAATGCAGTACTTTCTATGTTCGGAGAATTCACGATAAACCCACATTTTTCAATGGAACGAATATTAGCATTTTCTTGATACGCCCAAAAACAACCTTCGATTGGATCTTTGGAAGGATCAGGTAGTAAACCATTTTTACTATTACAAAATAATTCCAGTGATAGTATACGTATTGAAGCATAGGGATCCTTATTGAAAACCTTTTGCTGACTAGAGGTAGGTGTTCCGTAGGTATTAGTATCAGGCTTTGTACTCTTGGATTGAACACTAAGTTCAGAAAGACTAGGAGGAGGGATAGCATATTCCCATGTAGTAGATGTTCTGACGGGTGGTAGTTTAAGCGGCTTACTAGTCATATTTTCTTCCACATACCCATCAGAGCGGAATTCTTGAAGGTATTTTGCTGAGATACCTCGAGGATAATACACATTTCCCAAATATTCCTGGTGGCCGGAGGGAATGTCCTTCGTCAAACTGTAGTGCACATAAGGATAAAGTATACTCGGTATATTAGTAGAGGATGTAGTATCTTGCAACTGTTGGCAAGATGGTGGTTTTTTAGCAAAAATATACTCCTCTTTTGGGGGCTTATATGGTAAGCGGTACTCCTTTGGTAGCTGTGTCCATCTGGTAAGTCCTTCGAAACTAGTTCGAGGTTTTCTGTATTTTTGAAAACGGACATACGTAGTCTCAGGATTACTAGAAGCAGCAGAACGTAAACTAGGGGATAACTCATCAGACGAGTTAACCAAATCAACTGGACGCTTTCTAAGATTGCCACCACCTTTTAATCGTAAATTAGACTTTGGAGAATTTAAAGGTGAGCTAACAATTCGATATGAATCGTTTAATGAAGGAGGGCTTGATTTAGGAGAATCTAATGGGGATTCAGATAACGGTGGTGTTGAAGGGTTTGAAACGGCCCCAGCATCTGAATTAGGCTGTACGAATGGGAATGCTTCGAAGACGGAGTTTCCCATAATATTTTCTAACTCAGAATCTAATTGTTCAAACGAATATTCAATTTCAACATTGTCTCCTTTCACTTTCTCTGGTGAAGCTTGTAAATTAGACGAGATTTCGCGGTCTTCACTAGACAATTGAGAAACAGAAGCTAATGTTTGCGAGGAATACGCAGGGTTTACTGTATGCAGCGCGACAAAAGCAGTAGGTATATCCGGAAATGGGTCAGACATGTTTAGTGGTTCCATTTGAGAAGCTTTCTTGTAAACGTCGTCTAATAGCTTTGTAAATTCCTTCTTAAGCTGGTTTTCATTTTTCCAATGCGGAGAGCATCTGGTGATATTATCACCAGTGGACTTCAAAGACAATTGACTCTGTTGCAATTCGGAAAAACTAATGGTTTCATCCGTACTGATTACATTGCGTCTTTTTGCCTCTGATTTCCAAATCTCAGACAGACTACTAATGAGCAAAGAATCATGACCGAATGATGGCTCAATTATAGAAGAGTGAAGATTGCGCTCAACCAGCTTACTGGCGTTAAGGATTACTTGAGGACCCATATGAAACTCTACCTCACAGTACGATTTGCGCTCTTTCGACGCTTGCAAATTTTCGTTTTCACAGTGAATAGGCGCACAACCATAAAGATTATAGTCAACCATAAACTGAAGAAGATAAGGTAGATGAGACTCATAGACTTGAATGACTTTATTTAGAATCGCTCCTTGACGAAACAAATCCACCAGCCTATCCCTGTTTCTTGGGCTATATAAAGCGATTTTCAGAAAACGCCGATAACCGACATTATACCCGTAAAAAGGAATTGCTTTAACAAGCTGGACACTTTGTACGGAAGGTCTGTACTTCTCGGGTTCTGTTCTAGCAGCTAAGGCAAGAGCATGATGAATAGCAAGATGCATGATATTGAGGAAGGTCGATAAGCTTTCTTGTTTCTCAATTTCATTAGAGAAGTCAGAATATTCGACATAAAGATACGGAAATACGTTATGAAGGAAGCAACAAACTGTTTCCGAATTTTCGTTGATCCCAAAAATTCGAATGACAGGAAACAATGGAAGACGAGCCTCATCACTATTCACATCGTCAACCAAATGATCATAAGACGGATCATATGGTTCTAATTCCCAGTCTATAGATTCCAGCGAGAAAGACATGTGAAGTAATTACACATTAGCGAATTCGAAAGATTCTGGGAGTAGATAAATAAGTTTATCAAGAAATACAAGTACATAAACAAGTCTTTATAATAACAATGAACAATGAGGTTGCTGAATAACAACCTGTGGATTGAAACCAAAGCGTACTCTTAGAAGTTCCCAATTGCATTCATTTATGGTCTATGAATGTACTCCAAACATCTCTTTTCCTTTTTTATAGGATTGAAGTTAATAAAACCCAATTTTGTTTGAAGAGAGACGTTGCCAGAAGTAGTGTATATGATGGTTCGAAAATAGCATATCCTATAAGGTAAAATAAATCATGCTAACAGCGAAAGGCGACACTTGCAAAAGAATGCGAACTAACACTTGAATTTAGAATTAATTTATTGGAAAAAAATAAGAAGAAATTTCATAGCACCACGAAAGGTTTTGAAAATCGTCCTTAATAAAACTATCTATGCAACTCCAAATATCTCTCCAAGAGAACCATATCCATTCATAATACTTTTCCTTTCTCACATTTGGAATTCTTTTCTTCTGATAGTTTAATATTTTCTTGCTTTGGACCAGCATTGAGTTAGGCCGGGCTCAGCTTTTGAACCTACCTCTTTCTATTAAAATGGTCCGACTATGCTCGTTTTTATCAAGCATGATATATCATAGCGAATACTTGCCAAGGTTTCGCATCATTTTTGAATTGTCCTCTCCATCCATAGTTTGTTTACTGATTTATAATAATATTTTTGTCACCCTTGATTTCTCATTCTTTATGAGAATAAACAAATCAGTGGAAAAAAGAGTGTACGTTTTTATGAATTTGTACGTAGAATTGAAAGCTTTTATCCTTATTGAATGACTAACAATTGTTAGCATAGATCTGATTCACTAAAAAACCAATATAGGCTGTGCTTAGCTGGACCGATTAAATCTCCTAATCTAGTTTCTCTTGTTGGATTCAAATGTCTTGAGTAGAAAAACATTCTCTCGAACATTCTTAATTCCCTTTGATATATTTGCTTTATAGAGATGGTTTTATTTTGTTTAGTTTAGTTTTGGAGCGACTCTCCATCATTCGTCTGACCTTGAGTTTGCCTTGTTTCTGCTGTCATCGAAGCTATTTCCTCCTTGATATTTACTTGGTTTCCAAGTCTTTTGTCTCGGTACCTATTTTGGACGAAAATAGTTCGTTTGCCGTGGATGCGGTGCATATCAAGATTGATTTTTACTCATTTTAACGCTTGTCTTAGATCTCCTTTTTCGAAATCGTTTTCCAAAGTTATTTCCTTTGTAGTAATTTATGGAGAGAAAAGGCAATGGCATTTACGAGTGTTTCTTGGTTCAACTTGAAGAGCCAATTCTCCACTTCTGATACGTCGAGATCCTAAACAGCTGCTTGATATAATACTTCATAAAGAATTTCTAGCTAGAAATTGTTTGGGTCATTTTCGATAACTTGTCCAAACATGTAATCAAACGTCCTATTCTTAACTGTCTCTTCCACAATCTCTTTAATTTGTTTTTGATGATATCCTTGAGTTCTGTGATATAAATAGGTAATCTTTTCACGGTCGGCTGGAAACACTGAGGGTATTGAATCAAAGACAGCCCATAGTCTTCTTTTCCAGTATTTTGCTTCGTGTTTCTTCGCATCATAGATATTTGGCTTTTTCTTGTTATATTCATCTAAGTATAACTTGGCGGCTTCTTGTCTGTATGTCTGGCAGATTAGAAGAATAACATCCATCGGTTTTTCTGAGATATACTCTTCGTCAATTGTCCTTTAAATCATCTTTTCGAAATTCCTTTCTTGATTAATCGCATTCACTTGAACGGATAGAACTTGCATTTGAGCTAACAATCTTCGGAGTGAAATTTCACCATCCGCTGCTTATGAATTTACCGCCATCCTTTAAGATATGTGGTTTTAATAAAAACAAATTTCTACCTGCAGATGGAAGGCTAAAATTTTGTTCACCGTTGAAATCTCACTCTTTGTGAGGATAAATTCCCAGTTGTAACAATATATCGTTAAAGGACATTTGTATGTAGAACTGAATGCTTTTATTCTACTTAAAGAACCGTAAGAGCTGCCGGCGGTTTGATTTACTGAAGATCCAGTATATGCTATATTTAGTTAGACCACCAGTCAGATTGGAAAATGTGAACTTTTTAACTCGAGCAATGTTGATATACTTTTCTATAATTAGTAAGACTATTACTCATCTTCATTCTAAGTTTTTGTTATTAACAAGTACAAAAATCGAAATTGTTTCCTTTCTCATAAGTTACATGATATAATTATCATAAAAGAACAATGCTTTGTTATTACAATCCAAACAAAGAAGCTGTAAAACAAAGAAAGTAGTTTAGACAAAAACTCTGCTACAGATTATCAATATGACAGCGGCATCGGAAGATTGACTGATTTAGCTAAGTACATTCTACGTAAGTTATTTAGTGAATCAGATTCCTGGAAGCCACTGCTATTCTTTTCATAGTATAGAAGTATCCATTCCTACGTGCAGTTCATAATCACGTACTCTCATTTTTTCCACTAATTTTTCGTACTCTCATAAAGAGTGACATTTTATCTGTAACACCAGATAACAGATAATACAGTTGTGATTAACACCATATTTAAAGCAGCATCGCTGGCGGTGTAACTCAGCTCTAGGATTTGTCCTTTACCATTACTTTAAATTGGACTATACGACAAACAACTTAAACATTTAATGGTTTGCTCGAGCGGAATTGAAAACAATATGTCAAACCAACAACTTGTTTTAGTCACCGGTGTTACTGGGTTCATCGGAGCCCATGTTGCTGTCTCTTTACTCAAAAAGGGTTATCGTGTGCGCGGTACTGTCCGTAGCATGGAAAAGGCAAACGAATTGATTCGTTTGAACCCGGAGCTTAAGGACAAGATTGAGTTTGTAATCGTCAAAGACATTACGGAACCCTATGCCTTTAAGGATGTTGTCAAGGATTGCGACTATATTTGCCATGTTGCTTCTCCTTTCTTCATTTCAAACGTCACTGACAACAAGACCCAACTCTTGGATCCCGCTGTCCAAGGTACCCTCAGTGCCTTGGAAGCCGCCATCACTGAGCCCAAGGTCAAGCGTGTTGTCATCACTTCTTCTTTTGCTGCTGTCGGTGACTACACCAAGGATCCCTCCAGTGGCTACGTCTACAGTGAGAAGGACTGGAACCCCATTTCTTATGAGGAAGCTCTCAAGACCGAAAGTGGTCTTCTCGCGTACTGTGCTTCTAAAGTATTTGCTGAAAAGGCTGCTCGTGAATGGGTTAAAGAAAAGCAACCTCACTTCGATATCTGCACTATTAACCCTTCTTACGTCTTTGGACCTACCATCCATCCCATGAACAGCATGGAGTCTTTGAACACTTCTAATCAAATTCTCTGGACTATCATCAATGGTTCCAAGATTCAACCTTCTACACAAGGTTTCGAAACCGATGTTCGTGATGTTGCCGATGCACATGTTTTAGCTCTCAACCACCCTAAATTAAGCGGTGGCCGTATGCTTATCCCCCAAGGTCCATTCTTCACAAACACCATGAGCAAGATTCTTCTCGAGAAGTTCCCTGAGAAGAAGGATGTTATTTCCGACCCTTCCGATGTTCCTTTTGACACCAAACGCTTCACAATCGATAACTCTTTCTCTAAATCTGTTGGTATGAAATATTACTCCGAAGAGCAAACCTACATTGATACTGCCACAAACCTCTGGGAACGTGCTAAGCAGTTTCAAGAAAACAATTAAACTCAATTTAAATAAACTAATATAGATTGTATCTCATTTTATTTCAGCTGTTTTCTAGATAGTCACCTTTAATATATACGATCTATAGTGACTTGAAGACGAACAACCGGACTTTATTGACTGTAAATGAATGATTCTCTCATTTTCCTATGGCTAATAGCAATCATTTGTGATGCAAGTCCATATGACTGATGGTTCTTATAAAACAACTAACACTGTATTTTTTCACAATTTAGTTGTATTCCGACTACGATATAGTAACGTATGTCAAGGCGAAGTATCATTTATCGAATATTTCCAAACTCAGATAAAAAATTTCTTATTTATTGTTACAAAAAGTCAAAGAGAAAGGAAGAAATATTAAAACCCAGACACCGGCTGGATCAAACCAATTAATTATTTTTGTTCAATTAAAGCAACCAAAATTGTATGCAAGTAGGTATTGTCGATCGTTTAGCATGAGTAAATGAGAAACAGAAAAACTATTATTGCTCCCTTGTTTTCAAGTTTGTTGTACTTATATTCATGATACAATGGACCGTCATAAAAAATCTGTAAATAATAACATATAGAAACCATAGCATCAAAATAGAAGACTAACTTTTTAACCAATGAAGTGCATGATAACTTCATAGCTTCCGAAAAGAATACAGGCATTGGGGACAACTCGAAGTAAGTGAGCTGTTAACCCGCCATAAAGGCCTGCAACCCCTTGTTCTTTCCAGACAAGGTAAAAGCATTGTAACAGACCATTGTATTTAGGAATTCCATTTGTTGAAGGACTTTGTCTCAACCGGGTTCGAACAACTTCATGAGGATAAGCAATCGCGGCAGCAATGAATTTAGCTAGTCCTGCACCTCCAAGTTTACCTGACCAATCCAAAAATTTATCATACAAAGTGTCTTTGTAGCCGAGCTCTCGCCTTTGAAGTTGTCGAAGAGCAACAGTGTGTTTGAATTTTTCGTAAACAACCCACTGCAACGTACTCTCACCAACCCCTAGTAAACTCGCCGATAGACCCTTATAAAGACCAGAGATTCCTTCCACTTTCATAGTTTTTATTATACAATCAACTGATGACTTATAACGGGCCGTTTGTCCGCTTCGTTTATCCAACTGTAGCCGGGTCTTCACCAACCATATTGGATTGGTAGCAGCAGAGGTGATGACTCCTGCTATGGCAGCAGAAACTAAATGGACTTGCGATGATTCTTTTCCATTATTGAAATGATCAGCTATTATTCGTTTTCCGTTACCGTAAGAAAAAAAATTGATGGACCGAGCTGGAATCGTTCCTACCAAGTTAGGTCCTAGCCCTCGAAATAAAGCTCGTGCTCCCTCCTGTAACCGGACGTTATTTAAAATCAAGCAAGTATCTACAAATTGCCTATAAATAGCTCGAACTCCATGCTTCGGGCCAGATTGTTTTAAAACTCGATCCTTGTAAAAATCTGACTGAAGCCTCGTTTTGACAACATCTAAAGGGGCAGTAGCAATTGCTCCAAGCATCCCAGCAACCCTAATGTTTTATTAGCATTCCTATGAACTTGCTTCTTCATTTTGAACTGTAACATACCCTCCAGCAATAAAATGCGATGACGGCGAAGGAACGCGTCGATTGACATCTTCTTTATTTTGATTTTGATTTACTTTATCTAAGACGTCTCTTTTGGGAGAAATTGCCTCTGGATTTTGAGACATTGTCAAATATTCTAAGTTTTGGCTCTTGGCAGCGTATTCCCGCTCATCGGTGGGCTCTTGGAATTTTTCAAGTTAAAACATAGGGCATCATTCCATGAGTTAAATTATTTTTATTAAATACTCTTATATTAACAAGTTAGAAGTCTTGCAGCTCTCTTCACTTCTATTAACTCCCGGATGAAATAAGTGAAAATGAACTTTTTACGGCGAGATCTGAGAAGCATATTTCAAAGTAAAATCAGTTACAAACTGTTCATTACTTGCACTGTTTGAGAAATTGGAGTTTATCATCATTTTCTGGCCTTGCGCAAATGAAGGTAAGTTGTAATTCTTGTGAGCAAGCTATAGTTTCTTTACTTAAATTAGTATTTTATTGCAATATATAACAAATCCAGCTCTTCTACATTTTTAACTATGATTACAATGTTTAGTACTAATATTTTTGACGATGAGGTTTGATGGCAGACGAACGTTCGCAAGACATAAAGCTTGTACGCTTCCAATATTCATTATATTATGAACTCAAGGTACTTCACGATAAAAAATATAGAGAATTTACAAAAGAATCGTCGATGATTGCTATTCTCAAATTTTAAGCTCAACGGCTTTATGTGAATTTCAAGTTTCCATCCTTAGCTTTGGAGACTTTACCAAGTCTAAAAAGAAAAATGAAAAATGAAAAAGTCGAAAGCCTTTAATTCTTCTGCGTCACAGAGCAAGGACAGGGCCCACCTCTGGGGTAAACATCGATCCATGAATTCAAACATTGTAGAACATAATTAACTCCACCCAATTTAATAGAAAATCTAACAATCATAGAATGTTTCAGAGACGGAAATATAGCTCATACATCTCATATACTGAAATGCGGCTCTAAAGAACGAAAACTTTCAGACAATAAATCCTGTAAAAAAAAAAGTTTCAAATTATAAGCATAAAGGCATAGTAAATTAAAATAATAAAAATAATCTCACTGCTGACTCAATTGCTTCTTTCTTACACACAAACAACAGAGGTAATAATCCATTACTTTTAACAGATTTAAATCCTTTTTGCTTTAGGTCCACTTTTATAGTATTAAGAAATACGACTTATGCTTCGGAGTTGAACCAGAGAAAAAACCCAGAAACTTTTTTATGAGTATTATAATAAATCATGTAAACCCGTATTTGCAACGCATATGGGGGAATTATTTTCAACGACACTGTTTCAACTTTGCAGATGATCGGTTGGAAATATTAAGCTTATAAATACGAAGACAATGGCGAATTTCAACGACAAACTAATGGTTTACTGTCCTAGGCAAGCAATCTACTCTGCTGAATATCAAAGTTGACGTATACCAAAAAGAACCCAAAGAATGCCAAGTGAAAATATATGATATATATATATACAACATAGAGCTTTCCAAGGGTGTCCGTCGTCCATCTTTTCAAATAAAGCATTTCGGATCTTGAAGGAACAACTTGCTCAGAAATCTCTCCCCAAATAACACATTAAAGACATTGGAAAACTCCTGAATACCGTAATCATCTGGCATTGAGGTTGTCAAGTCACTGTGCTGACTTCCTCTTTCTTTTGATATTGTGTACGAGTCATTCTCCTTGGCTTCAAATCTGAATTTAAAAAGCAATAATCACTTATCTGATTATATGTGAATACGGACGTATTGGAATTGACGCAACCAGCTGTACCACGATGAGAACCAAGAATTAGCCAGCACAAGAGACATATAATCTGTTCTGCACTCTAAAACCATTCTGTGTATCAAAGTAACGTTTGCCTTGTAGTTCTGGAAATTTGGCAAAGTACGTATACTCGTTTAGATTTACATACCTCTCCCACTTCCCCTTCACATTGGTGTTTTCTTTTTCAGTCTATTATGGGCAACCCGAAGAACAATTATGTTTAAAGTGCTATTATCTTACCGCTACGATTGAGAAATTGAAGCTTGCTAACTAGGATTATGATCGATACCCAAGGAATATTTGCTTAAATTGTCTTTAGCAAATACCGAAACTCATATGAAGCACCAGTACTTAATCGCGACATCCACCTTTGATAACACTTACTTAACACGTTCAAATGTGAACCAACTGTTTATATTAAGTGTATTACTCTAGTTAACTTTTCGAAATCTATTTTTAACCAAAAAGCTATTTTCGCTAAAGCGGCTCTAACACAAAGGTAACGAAGAAATAATAGAGTCATACTTAAAGTAAGTCTCGATCGTATAAATCTTTTCTTTTATGGAAACTCCTCATATAACAACTCGGTAACGGTTATAATTAATCACTGATTAACATATGCAAACATTTGTTTATTTTTTAGTTTGTTACTTCTCAGTTAACATAACGTTTTGAAAAGCATAGGAACAATTGTTTAAGTAAATGCCATTTATGGCTCATGCTTAAACTACACATAGCATTGCACAATTTCTACGATTTGCTTTTTGGGATATCTCAGCCTATATTTATTGCTCAACGTATGACACATTTGAATTACACATAAGCGTTGACTGCCAGTATTAAAACAAATGAATTAACTAATATATCATTCATGCAAAAATTAAATAAAAAGGATACCCAAAAGGCCACCAAAATAAATATATGAACATTGTTTTACCGAAAATCCCATCGCAACACAAAAGTAATCCGTAATTACATTGCAAGAAAATCAATATGAGAAGGTACCGCTTACATTCAGTGTCACCATATTGAATTTTCGAGAGTAGCTTTTCGAGGATTAAATTCCTTTAGAGCCTCTGGTAGGTCTGAAACAAATGATCCACATTCGATATTTGTCCAAGAGTTGAAGCTTGCAGAAATTTCATCTTCGTGAATTGGCCGGGATTTGACATTGTCAATAATGAACGTCATTAGTTCAAAAAGAGGTTGGTTTTTATATACAAACTTTTTCGTTGATAACGTGCGTAATAATCCCACGAACTCGTCTCTTTCCAAATAATTATGAAATTGAAAGATTAGACAGGAGAAGCATTTGATTCTATAAATAGTTAGTAATTATTTTACACTTTTCTCAAATCGTTTACCTCGCTATAAGAGAATCGTTCTCATCTTCAGCATGTAATACTTGCTCTATTAAGGTATGAAATAGATTTTTCAAGTTTTCTTTAAATTGCTTCATGAAAAATTCGTCCTGTTCTTTATGTACAATAAATTCAGCAATTGTAGATAAAAAAAAGATGAAATGGGATGGTAAATCCAGATTCCTGTTTATCGAGTACAGCAAAATCCTTTGAAAAATTTGTAAGGTATTAGGAAAACCCAAACATATTACGTACCACGTATGGTATCCCTTTTCAAACGATCCGAATATCAATATGTTTTCCATCACGTCTTCAGAAATGTTGCTCAATTCTTCTTTTGTAAGCGTCGTCAACCAAACTGCATACACCTGAGCGATCCAATGATCTAATCCAAGGATCTCTTTAATGAAATTTTCGTTTATTATGGTACCAAAAGGAATTGACAAATTTTTTTCCAATATCTTCCTCAATAACTTTTTTTCTGGAATCAGTCTAATAATTTCCTGGAAATCCAGACATCTTAAAATGTTCCAAATATACTTAAGATTCGGATCATTTTTGTTACAATGCTGTATCAAAAGTAGTAGGAATTGAAACCCAACATCTACTTTCCTTGCATCCAATAACAAACAATTAAACCAATGATCTACTATCGGATCCCGTTCATCGGCGAAGATAATGCACATAAAAGTATCCATGATATAACCTTTTATGTCTTTTTCAACGGTTTCTAGTAACCGATTTACGATTGTCAACAATTCCCCAATCGTAAAAACGTTGTCACCATAAAGCTTTAGTATCTTTCTGATAAATACAGAATAATTGATTTCTTCAACTATTAATCTGTCTACAACATGGTTTGCGAAACGGTTGTAGTTTCCGGTCAGAATAAGGTGCTTTTTCATAATGAATAAGGAATTTGTTAAAGCAAAATTTGAGCTATCATCATCAGTTTTGAAGAAAGCTTCAAATAAGCTGTCCAAAGCTTTATATGGCTTAGAATTCTCACCAAAAACCTCTATGTAAAAGAATTGATTCCCCTCAAAGCCTTGCATTTCTATACACAATGATTCATCCTCGGGAGTTTCAAAGGAATAATCCAAGTCCAACTGATAGAGATGTTTAATCTCATGAAGCAAGTAATCTTCCACCAAGCTTTCTGGTTTTATCAATAGAATTCGATCAATAGTACGCTTATCGATCGCCATGTTTGGAAAACGTTTAGCTAATAGTATGAGTACCGAATAACGCATGCGAGGCTTGTTCAGTGTGTAAATGATACAGTCGAAGAATTCTTTCAGCATACAGTAATGATACATATAAAACAATACCATGTAGTATATGTAAACAGAATCTTCACTCACTGAAAAGGTTCGTAATAAAGTATAATTGATTATGGAAAAACTCTCACCTTTTTTAAAGGCGAACTTTTCTGGATTCTTTCTAAATTGATCAATATAGAAATTACATTGATCATAGTCAATAACAAAGCTACCTCTAGCCAATATATAACTTAGCTTGCTTCTTACTGGCTGAGAAATTTGAAACAAAGGAAGGTGAAGTATAATCTGGCGTTGCACATCCATGGAACTCGCCATTAGCATTGATTCTCGAAGATAACCCATCGCAGCAAGCCTTGCAACATACCCAGAAAACATAAAATACCCATTCAGATATAAGTAGTTTAGCATTTGGGCAATCTTAAAACTTTCCTCGCTAGCTAATGAAGTAATTTGGAACATATTACTTAGAACTAGATTAGTCGCTATATTAGGACTGACATCGTAAAATTGTAAAACTGATAGAAAAATACAAAGTCGATGTTCCGGATTTTGATTTTCCGAGTATATACACCAACGAAAACAGGATGCTATAACTTCGGTAAATGAATAATAAAGCAGTGTTTTTGCAAAAGAATGCGAACAAAGGGAAGGCTTGAAATTGCTTAGCGTCTGCAAGAACCGAATTGGTAAAGCTGATGCGTCCAGTAAGCAAATATATCGAATGTTTAAGTCATTCAACACTGAAAGCAAAGAATCATGTGTTTTATTTGGCTTCCAAATAATAGATAGAATAGGGTACATAACTTCCCATTCTTTAAAGAAAATAAATCCAGCACGGTTCAAAGATGCCAGACGAAATAAGAAGTCAGCAGCTTTGTTTAACACTACCTTTTTTAAATCCGTATAAACCGAAGATGACTGGTACAGTTTTAACAAAAAAGGCAACAATCCTGTGACGCAGGTTTTTATACTAGAGGAGTCTTGTAAAATAGTAACAGAAAAGTAATCCAGAAAAGTTATAATTAGTGGATAGACGTGTGTTGGAAGACTAGGAATTAAGGAAATCACCTTTGAAATAAAAAACGAGGGAATAATTAGATTTTCAACCAACAGTCTTCCGAAAAGCCGATTAACGTAGATAAAATTACTGGAGAATGATTGAAGGTTGTCTCCTATATAATTCGTAAAAAAATTCAAAAGTGAATCACCAACAACGTCGGTCCATAAAAGGATCCAGTCTTTGGGAACGCTATCTGGATATTTCTTGAAAAAAGATCGAATCTCATTAATCCCAGTACATCGTATAAACCAAATGGCTCTAGGTAAAGGTACGCGGAAATCATGAACAAGTTGGATTATTTCCTTTCCCCAAACGCCATGAGGAATCTTTTTGGAAAGTTCGCTTAAAGAAACAGTGTCATTAGCCAAGTCTTGAAGCCAAGAAAGTTTTCTGGTTTCCGATAATCGAACTCTAGGAGGTGGATCCCAACGAGTGTAAGGTATATTCAATGGAATGCTGGCTTGTGAGCGAAGTAAAGCTTTAGAATACTTGTGAAGATTTTGGATTGCAACAGAATTATTTAAGCGATCCTTCACTGAAAGAGTAGCGGAACCTCGTTCATCATCTACTATGGTAGTATATGCATGTCCTTTGGAGATAGCCTCAACTGACGAGAAGGATTGAGCATCCGTCTTTTCATCATATAATCGTTTGTCTTGAATTTCATCTCTGCTGGCTAGGTATTTTAATAATGACTCAGCATTAGGATGAACATCCAACTCAGAGATAGTTGTTGTTGCAGATTTAATTTCGTCCAAGGTGCCGATATGTTCTTTGTGACTCATACAGGTTAAAACAATTCTAATTTAGCATATATATAAAGCAAAGGAATGGAGTATTTGTTTTCCTTATCGTCACCCTAATCCTTGTTAGATTTATGTAGAATGGTCGATAGGAAACTCTATAGAATTCATACAATCACACTATTAAATTCAGAATGTTTCAAGGATTCACTGCGATGCAATTTTGAAGGTCTCAGAGTTGTTCAACGAGGGATATGGTATACCTAAACAATAGCAACAAATCAATTTTGGGCATTTGATGGGAACGATGGTTAAAGATCTTCAAATATGAGAAAAAAATAAAGTGCAATAGATCACTATTAGGCGTACAATAAAGGCAGAGCAATCTGGCTGTCTGAATATGCTTGTGTCACAAACTGAAGACTAACCTGGACTTGCACTAGTTTAAGTAGCAAATGTTCCTTACGAAATAGTTAATCTATTGAAAAAGAAACGAATTCTTCTTTCCAGTCTTTGACAGTCAACGTTGGGGTTATAGTGAAGTCATATACTTTCACGCCAAGCTGACTCAAACTCTACCATTCATTACCTTTATGTTCAGCATCTAGAAAATTTAGAGCTTCCAGCGTCGTAAAATATTTGTAGAAGTCGATGTTGAATAGAATTAATGATCCGTAATCCAATGGAGGAAGTTAAAAAAAAGGAAACCGCGAACAACGGGAATGGTGGGCTACGCCGCCATATCTCTGGTAGATGGATATCTAATGTTCCTAGTTATGAAGGAAATGAATGGAGTAGCGAAGAATCAGAGCCAGAAGAGAATGAAAGCAATCCTACCAGCACTGATTCAGTCGCGAATTTGAAATCTAACGAGATAACTAAACATGAGCTTGAAGATCAGATTTCGGAGGTTTCGGAGGAAGACGAAGAGAATGAATCTGATGCTGACACGTCTGACAATGATTATGAATTTGACGAATCTTCGACCTTCATATATCGCAAAGAAGCATCTGGTAGCCAAGAAACTCTGGCTACAAAACATGTTACAGCTGATGAAAGTGCAAAAATGTGGGCTGAAAAGCGCAGATTGTTGCTACAGCGACTAGGGAAGAACCCAGATTCTAAACCAGCTGATTATACAGCAACGTACATGTCTGCAAACGTCAAACCGCGTGCATCACCTTTAGCTGATAACGGAAAGTTCGAAAGAGGAATGACCACTGCTCCACTTAGGAGTGTAAGCGATGCGACATCAACCATATCAAATGTGCCTTCTCGTAACCGAAATGAATCATTCAATGATGAACGTGAAAATGAAGATATTACCCATAACGTACTTAAAGACTCAAAACAGCTTTCACCTTTTACTCCACAAGATACCAACAAGACACGCCCTTCACGTCCTTCATCGAATTTTTATCCACCTACGGAAAACAGTACTGACGAACCCCTGCAGGATGAAACTGTTCTTCGTGAACAGTCTTTTGAAAAGCCTTTGCATACTGCCAATTCGTCCCAAGCAGATATATATTATGAAAACCCTTATTCTACTAGCTTCAACCAACAAAGACCTATTGAACAAACAGAATATCACGATTCAAAATCATTCATTGGTGAAAAGGGAGGTGAAGAGACATCCAGAGATTTTAAGCATCCTCATGATGCACCTTCAATTTTGCATAGCACAGAAAATGAATCCACTCAATATTTAGACTCGGAGAATGATGATAACCCTTATATTTTGTCTCCGATGAAGATTGATGAAACTCGAAATTACACACAAGTTTTGAACAACTCTGAAGTTGAGAAGTCAGAAAACCCGGCGGTTGAGACTTCAAATTCCATATTAGGATCTCCAGCGCCCAAAACTTTTGAAGAAAAGTTTTTCCAGAAGGAAGATGATCTAAATGTTCCATTAGTTGAGTCTCCTGAACAAAGTTACGTGGCTTTGAATGAAGCTGACGAAACTTCCGTGCATTCTAATGCGAATATCACATCTGCTCGATCATCTGAGTATGATGATACTCAAAGTAAGCAGAATAATAGAGCAAGTAATTCTGAGTCTCCATTTTTGTATTCTCCTCATAAATCGGGAGAGAGTGGGTTTAAGAACGACGCAGCCTCAACTTCAGATCTTGAGAATATTTCACAAGATGCGGCTGCTTCTTCCGAAGAAGAAATGAAGTCTACTCATTCAAAAAGTTTAGAGAGTTCAGATGGTGCTAACTCACTTCTCACTAAGGATGATGCAATTGATCCTCCTCTTAATCATCCTCTGTATACACTAGTTGGAAAGACTGAAAGTAATTCTAATGTTTTTAAGTCAAATGCAGAAAAAACTGTCTCAGGCCTAAAAATTCATGAAAATGGTAATCTTCCTTTAACGGAGAAGAAAGCCTCCGTATTTAATGCTGGTTCGCTTTCTGAGACTATGTCGATAAATTCGAAGGCATCCAGGTTACCGGAAAATGAATCAAACGAAAATGATGAGAATTTGGAAAATCTGTATAGCTATTTGTCTGATGAGACTGATCAGAATGTTTCGAAACTAAACGCTAACGACCCATTTTGGTCTGAGGGATTACAAGATGATTCACAAGGCGTAAAGGCTATTGAAAGTACGGATTCGCTCCATGATCATTTACCAACCATTAGTGAGGGTGGTGCTAGAAAAACTATTTCTGAATCTGCTAGTTCAGTTGCTGAGAACGTAGACAGCAAAGATACTACCTTGCCTTTGCCTGATGTCTCTGAAGGTAGCCGACGAACTTCAATTAATAAAGAAGAATTAGAGAGAGCAGCTTTAACGAGAGGTTCACTACCATCAATTCCTGGCAAAACCAATGACCAAAAATCAGCTGAACCATCCACCGTTGATAGCCCAAGAAACAGTGCGGTCTTTGTATCTAAAGCGTCTGAGTTGAAGAAGCCTGAAACTGAAGAAAAGCCTAGCAAAATAACGCAAGACAAAAGTCCCCTTTACTTCGCTTCCTTTGAAGCATTCGTTAAAAGTCCTTTGATATCCATTAAGGAAGTGAATAATTTAGGATCTACAGACCACAGATGTAATTTTTACAATCGCAAGATTGAGGAGCTACGAAACTATGATTCGGGTTTAGATAGTTGGATTGCATCTTCTCAAGAGAATAAAGAGGACGTATCTTCCTCTAAGACTTTTTCTAGACCTGTTCAAATGGATTACAATAAAAAATATCCCATTCGTGCTCCTAGTCCGGCCAAGTCTTCAGGATCCATGAAGCATAATATAGCAGCGGAAGCTAGAAAGAAGTCTAAATCCGCTGCTAATGATTTCCTACAAATTTTTAAGAAAAAAGGGAAAGCTGGCACAGATAACACATCGAAAGATTCAAAAGATTTAAAAGACGTAAAAGGCAAAAAGAAGTTTTTCGGCAAGAAAATCGGATTTAAATCTTGATTTGCGTCTTTAGAAAGTTTTACTGATATTTACTCTTTTATTTTTTCTTCATTTCTATCTTATTTATTATTATCATGTTTAAACGAAGTGTTTATTAATAGGACAATTGTGCTGTGAAAGGATATTTATAGTGAATTGACTTTTATTTCTGCTTTCCTCTGTTTGAGTGTATAAATAGCATTTATGAAGCTTCATTAAAACCTAATTTAGATGATGGTTAATTCATAAAACCCTCATGCCCTTCAATTTAAGCATCATCCAAACAGTTTAAAGCTCATTCTGGAATTTGCCTTCTAAAGTAAATGCAAAAGAACATGTATTAGCATACGTACAGCTAATGATTCTTGAAAGGAATAAAAAAAATCGTTAAGTATTTCACTAGTTCAGTGTAAACTTACCAAGTAGCTATTTGTGTAACCATAATTAATTTGGATAGAGATACAAAAGGCTATATAATTTCGGATATAGATTATTGCACCAAACCAGTATCCTGCTTACTTGGATGTTCTCAATACGTAAAAAAACGTCCTTAGGAACAACAGAGTTTTTCAATCAACGTCGTATTTCGTCAAACATGTAATAGGAGAATAGCATCATGGTTCAAGACTACCGTTGTGAAAGGGTTCTCAAATCATTGAAATGCCAGCATTCGGAATGTTGAAATATAGCGACATTCTAGTCATCTAATATTGTTGGTGGTGACTGGATTTCCAGTGTACTTTTCAAATGAAAATAATAAATAGTGGTTTACTGTTTTCCCATCCTGAAAGCTTCATGTATCGTATTACACAAAGACTTTATGAAAGTCTGTTTCTTTTTGGTCACACTTTTTCATACTAGCAGTTATTATTACGACAACCTTCGATGAATTAAAATTGTTTATAGAAACCAGAAAGGAGTAAAAAAATTTTCTATTTTTCTGCGTCTGATGTCTCAGGATTTTCCTATTGAAATACACTCCTCTCCGGAAAGTTTACCTGTAAGTTCTATTGATAATCTTATAGTATTTTTCTTGTTAATGGTTCCAGGAAACATCCCTTGTAGTTATAGAATCAGAGGAAGAAGGAGTCTCCGACCGACTGCAGGAGAATATCACTAGGAAAAGAAAATATGTGTCTATTAATGGAGGTGGAGATATAGGAGAAACCGTTTTGGGTAATGAACATACTTTTTTCTCAGAATCTTCATGTCTTAGCTCCTGCTTCCAGTCAGAAATCCCAGAGCCTGAGGAAGCAATAACTGAGACTACGTTAAGAAAAGGAGAATTTGACTATGAGGATCCTCCGATATATGGCTTTGATCAAGTACAACACGCTGAAGCTAGTTGTTCACCTTTTTCCGAATGGGCTATTAATTTAGCAAGCGAGGATGGAACCTCCCCTATAGAGCAATATTCTTTGCCGGTACATACGTTTCCAGAACACTTGAAATCTAGAAAAGGATCTTTCTACAGCGAGGAGTCTGTATTTGATAAAGGTGAAGATGAGCGTTTCGCATTACCATCCGCCGCCAACAAAAGTGTTGATCGTGAAACAGAGAAAGAAAATAGAGGTACTAGTATAAATTGGACGGACGAAAACTTACAGAAAAATAAATTTCCAAGGAGCCTTTCGTCCGCTCTCCATGACATGTCGCAAGATGATAGACGGATTCATAATATTAGTCCGGTTCAAGATCAAGGACAGCATGATCAACACGATGAAATAAAAGAACAAAATTACGAAGGTACCTCTGTAAAGGAGCTTTGTAGGATGGTAGAAGGTTACGGCTTTAAACCATCCAAGAGCAAACGAGCTCTGATTAATATTTTAAAAGCTTGTGATGCCGCTCGTGAGAAAATGAAAAAACAAGAATTATCTAAAGATGAATCCAGTAAAAAAGAGAATGCATCAATTCCTTCTGTTGCTACTACATTCGATGACATTGTCGCTGAATCTCATCGATCTATATCTGAAGCAGTTCGCGGTTCAAGGGATAAAACAATATGGCTAAAGATTCTATACTATGAGCCATTGGATTTGGAAGAGTTTACTTTATGGCTTCGTAACTCTGGTTTGGTACTATCTTCGGCAATCATTCTTTCATGGTGTGATACATACGGCGTTCTTGTTCAAGGGAGCTGGCATTCAAATTCTCGTGAGAAAAGGTAGATGAATGTATTCCTTTCTTATGTTGGCATCTACGTGCATCTACGACAGCAACATGCTTTGAGCTTCCTTTGTTATCAAGTAGTATCTCACTCAGCGAGATCGATGTTCAGCAAGGCACACGCATATTTACAAAAGGATTTTTTTTACGGTTGGAAAATTATTCTGCGAATCTATCTTCTTACGAAAATAATTCCTTCTCAGAAATATAGTATACAAGATGCTAATCGCTGCAACGAAGACTCGAATAATTGTATAGGGTTTATTACCTTCTCGTATTATCGTCTCTTTTTTACTTAAAAAGTTAAATCATAAGAAATCGTCTTTCAACTTTCGAATCCATTTTGCAATACATTGAATCTCAGTATGAATATTGAATTGACGTCAGGTATATAGAGAGTGTTGGCGTCCATTCCACATTGACAATTTCATATATATATTCTGTTTACGTTTGAATTAGCACTATACGACTAAGTCATATCTGTATTATTTAAAAATGATTACTCTTTATCATTTATCGGACTCTCGTTCTTCGAGAATTATATGGTTGCTGGAAGAGTTGAAAGTACCATACGATTTGAAGCAATACAACCGTGTGGGAGGTCGTTCACCTGCTGAATTTTATAATTTATCTCCTCTAGGAAAAAGCCCTGTGCTTGTTGACGATGGAAGGTCGTACATCGAGAGTGGTGCTGTCATTGAACATTTAGTTCGTAAGTATGGGAGAAACTTCAAACCCTCTGAACAAGATATCCCTCATCTAGAAAAGTATGATTTTTGGATGCATTATGCTGAAGGCTCCTTAATGATGCTCGTAGTCGGTCTTTTTGTTAATAGCAAAGCCGTTGAGATGTCGCCTTTTCTTAGTCGATTTCTGGTTCGAAAAGTAACGGATACAATTAATGATCACTACTATATGAAAGAAATATTCCTTAACCTTGACCACGTCGATGATTACCTTGCCACTAGCAGATATTTCGCTGGTGATCGGTTTACTGCGGCTGACGTGCAGATGAGTTATCCTCTTCTTTGTCTTCAGTCTTCAGTTCTAAACACGAGACCATATCCAAACATCAGACGCTGGCTTAAGGATATTGGTAGTCGTCCAGCGTTTGTAGTTGCATCAGGAAAGTCAAACGATAGGAATTTCCAGGTTCACAAGGAAACAAAACATTATAAAGAGGAGGAGGAACCAGATATGTCGTCCTTTAGCATTTCAGCTTGATTACCCTAGCCAGTACCATTTTATTATACGATAGCCTTACCCAGTTTTATTTCGAAACTTGTGTTACTCAGTTCGACTAAAAAAAAATCAAAATCCTTATTGTGAAAATAAACAAAAGAAGGGAAAAGGTTGAGTGAAATGATATATATATTGTTAACATGTTGATCCATTGAACTCTGGCTACCCACTAATACGATTTCGTTTTACTTTTTGATATTAAATTTTGTGTTTAATGATTGATTAATTTCTAACTAGCAATAAAAATAAATGGAAAAGGACAAGTGTGAATACGTGTATTGTACTAAAATTACTTTAAAGAATCGCCATAACAGAAATGTAAAAGTGCTGTATTTAAATTAAGAATTTAACTATTCTTTGTAGTTACTCTTATATATTCACAACTCAAGTCCATCTGAATTGAGTTGTTTAGCAATTTATTCAATTTCCTTCTAGTGTTTATGCTTAAAATAAAAGTTCTGCCAAGACTCCTTAGCATGACTGAACCTATCCTATTTCAAAGGAAAAGCTACTTTTAGTTTCGTTCCATGAGCTTTCTCTATGAAAGTAATCTCTTGTCTTCATACTTCTGCCAAACTCCTTGACATCACCTAGAGAAAGTTACGAATTTTACTTGAAAATAAGTTTTACTTCGTTTCCTTCTATCATATACAAATAAACAAATAATGGAAGAAAAGAATTATTGTTATTTTTGTTTTGAAGTGGTTGCCGCTACATTAGAGCATAGAAAACCTCGCAACTATTGGAACTGGAAATCATGGACCGACGAGGTTCCTCTTTTTGTAAAGTTCATTTTCAAAGAACGTCTTCAAAAAAAATTACGCGGATGTATTGGTACTTTCCAACCACGTCCATTGAATATTAATCTAAGATATTTGAGTCAGCAAGCGTAAGCATCGTTTACATTACAAGCATAGATCATGAATACGTTTCTAACCAAATATCCTTTAGCGCTTTTTCTGATGACCGTTTTCATCCCGTCACCTTGGCTGAATTGCCTTTCTTGGAATGTGGGATTGACCTCTTGGTGAATTTTGAGCCGATTGATGATCCTCTTAACTGGATTGTCGGTGTTCACGGCTTGTCAATTGAGTTTTATGTGGATAAAATAAGGTATTCAGCTACCTATTTACCCTCAGTTGCTGCAGAACAAGGCTGGACCCAAAAGGAGACATTGCTAAGTTTGATTCGCAAGTCTGGTTTTTATGGTAATCTTCGAAATATAAGCATTCAAGCTACTCGATATCAATCTACTCAAATTGAATGCTCTTATGAAGAATATTTCAAAGCTACCAACAAACTCTGATCTTTTTCTCGCTTCCTCTGAACTAAAGCACATAATGTCTCGTTAAAACTCGAGTTTTTGCTTTTTTTCCTTTAGGCAACCTTGACTAAACGCACATATTCTTTATTTTTTTATGAATTCCATATTTATTTGAATTGCCATTTTATTTAACTTCATTCTTTGATAATGGAATCAAATAATGATGATTCTTCATTACCCAAAGTGATGCTTGATAGGTATGAATTTTCAGATCAGCAATTCCATCCATATTCTCCCTTTTTGTATTTGATGAGTATTATATCGTAACTGTTTAAATGTATCTCTTATTTTGTTATTTTCAACATTTCCTTTAAAAGGTTTTGCTTGCATGATGCTGTCTTTTTCTTGTTGACTTTTATTGATTTTCTTCTAATTCTCTTTAGTATTCAGGATTACAATTATGTAAAGGCTGTTTTTCGTAATGCAATACAGAAAACTCTTGAAATACATTTGCCTGAGCAGGCATCCCGAGAAACAGGAAAGGGAAAAGAAGATCACCTAAGAGTTCGTGTGAAAGAGATGCTCAACGAAGTAAGTGGACCATCTGGATTTTGTTATTTTCCTACTTGGAGTATAAAATAAAAACTAACTTTATGCCATAGCTAATTGAATTCACCTTCACGACCGTCCAAGATAATATTACGATTAATGGATTTGATGCAAAGTCAGCACTTGAAGATCCCCAGAACTCTGACCAAATTGAATCTTTCGACCTTGGTCTCCGTTCAAGAGTTCAACAATTATTTAATGATGTGGAAGATGCCCAAGTTCGAGTTGCCAAATACAGGAAATATGTACCTCTTCAATACGAGTCTGCATTCTCGAATTCTTTAAATGAGCAATTAGCGACACTACAGAATCTTAGAGTAAATCCTACAAATGAAGATGTTCATCCTGTAAATGACGAAGTTGAAAAAGATGAACCACCCATTGACCTTGATAGGTATGAACAAACCATTGCTAAAATTGCTTTCTTGAAGAAAAGTATTCCAAAGGTAACTGCTCAGTTGGAAAAGACTCTATAATCTTAAATACTGTGGAAGGAAGATTTTATGCGTTCATGTTTACCTACGATATACCTTCTATCTAGCCTATAGCTTCACTTTGCATGCTCTCTTATTATTAAGATCGTAATCATTTATTAAAGGAAGTACCAATTAAATATCACTTCATTGTACAAAGCAGATACTAGTCAGAAATTAATTCATATGTAATGACACTCATTGTTTTCAGAATCATCAAATGCGCTTTCAATGAAATCTTCACGAAAAATAAGGGTAATTGAAACTAGTCAAAGAGTAAAGCCGTTTCGTGAAGTTAGTCGTAATACCATGGTTCATGAACAACTTGGTTGTTATCGTAATAATGTCCATTTACTCCTGTCCCCTCAAACTTGGTAGGGTAACGATGCGTTTCAGGAATGCTTTCAGGGGAAACGCGAATATTCGATCCTAAATCAGGCGTAACTTGGAATTTTCCAGTTTGCAGTTCGGTATCTGTAACTGTAGAACGATGAAGTCGAGCATATCCAATCCGCTTAACACCTCTGTATAAGATATATTGACACCAACGATCGAAATCGGCTGGCTCAATGTCAAGCATTCCGTTGTTACGAGTCAAAATGGTCTGGGGTTCTTCACCCGCATTAGAAACTACATAACCTAAGAAGACCAAAGGTCTTGTGCTTTCTCTCATAATCCTTGAAAGTTCCGTGCTTTGTAATTGACGGTCTAATGCGTTTTCATGCTGTCCATTATGGGAAACAATCACATCAATAAGTTCTCCATAAACATCCAAAGTCGCGTGAATAGCAGGAGCAAGCTCACCGTAGGGAGATGGAAGTAAATGGTGTGTGGAATTGACGATAGGGAACTTGGAAAACAATGCTGCACCCCATGTATGCTTGTCAGGACCAGGACCATAATCAGAATACATGCCCAAATCGTGAGATAATAGTTGTGTTAAATCACGGAATCCCATAATTAAGCGTTGGGTATCGGATTCCAACAGTCCAAAAACATCCAACTCTATGTCGCGAACAACATCCCGAATACGATTCTCAGCTGCCCACATATAATCATCCAATCCAAAGTGAATTGTCCAAATACCCGCGGTAAATACCTTTTCATCAGGATGGTAAGGAGTGTAATCATACGGTGGTTTGTACATTATAGCATACTTAAATGCCATAAACGCCAAGCCTATTGCTATCACAACGGACTTTTTAAAACCACGCTTGATAGCAAGCTTCTCTTCGGTATTTGGGTTGATTTCTGGGGAATGTTTTTTCAAGTTGAAGCTGCTATAACCTAATAATGGACAAAAAAGTCCAATTGCAAGAGCAATTAAAAGATAGGAGGTTTTTTCACGAAGTAAAAAGCCACCAGGAACAAATTCGTACGCTACTACCCAAACATGTGCCAAAGAATACAAGCTATATACTAAGAATCCACCACCAAAGATTTTTGCTGGACTGGATAATACTGCGGATCGAATTGAAGGAAAAGCAGAAATCAGCACGTAGGAGGAAAGCACGAGACCACCTAGGTAGCTTTGCCAACCATGTTTTAAATAAAAAACATACGATCCCGCACAGGAGGCCACAAATCCAAAGAGCATGAACGAGAATGATCTATACAAACGAGGTGCCAAAACGATTGCTACTAAAGCAACGGCAATGGATACGGCGCCATGAGGATAAGCTTGGGGTCCATTAATTGGATATCCATCCCAAGACCAGGAAATCAGGATAGTGGAATCGCAGAGCAATGTGTGTAAAGCAAAGATAGTAGAACCTAAACCAAATATAGAAACGAGAGATGGTGTAGTTTTACCTGTCTCTGGAGAAGCTTCTTGAGGAACTTTAATACCTGAAGAGCATAGAGAAAAGCCAAGAGTTGCCAAAACTCCAAAAACTAGGGCAACTGGTTGTCTTCCTCCATTGGTCTCATTAAGAATGGGCCAAATTGGGTTATTCGAGAAAAAGGAATATTTAGCCACAGAGGATGCAATCAAACCAAGCAAAAAGGTAGTGATTCGTCGCTCCAGTAAAACGGGGGAATGCTTACTATTTGAGAAAAGAGAAGACCATCCTAAACAGCCATTGAAAACGGCGAAGGCAACAGTAAAAAGTCTATATACAGGGTCTACCACCAGATAGGCAGCAACACCTGCCAAGGTTAATGACAAAGGAACAAAGGGAACGCTAGAAGTTAATTTCTTGAAATATGGAATTGCCAAAAGAAACGGAGAAAGCTGAACTACAATAGAAGCTTCATAGCCAGAAATACCCATATGCCAGAGCGGAAAATACCAAATTAAAAGACCTAAAGAAGTCAGTACGCTCCAGAAGATATACGCGAGGTAAGTTTCGGAAGAAAATTGGATAAAACTAGAAAAGATATGTGTGGTAGAGCAAACAGATTTGTCTGCCTCTCTTTTCTTTAGACTTAAAGAAGCAGCCTTAGCATATGTGTATTGGTTGTCATCTACTTGGGGTTTAGAGGGAACATTCGAAGATATAGACTTTATGGAATTATCAGCAACATGGAAGTTAAGACGCAAAGGCTGAAAGTCAAAGTAGAGAGCAGAATCGAATAAAACATCCCAAAAAATAAGGGACCACTCAAAGAATGCGTAAATTGTATAGGCACCAGGGATTCGTTTGAATTTATGTTGAATATACCAGTAAATAAGAGGGAAAACGGTACCGACGAATAAGAAAGAACCGTATTTTCGAACACGGTAAGCACTGGCATTTGGAGGAGAGTACTTTGAAGTCAGAATGAACCAAGGAGCGTTCATAAGCAAGTAACTAATCATGAAGACATCATGCATATTATGATCGTCCGTAGAAGTTACATAGACCCATCCACCGCAAAGGGCAGTTCGAAGCACGCCGATGAAAGTAGTAATCAAGGCGGAAGGTTTTTTCGAACCGGTTAGAGATAACCATAGAAGGAGGACAAGTAGACGGGGAGTCGCAGTGAGAGCGATTAGATATTGAAAGGCTGCACGTTCGGGGTACCAGTCGCCGATGGTCGCTGAAACAGAGGGAAACCATTCATCTGGATACGAGAAGAATTCGTTTTTAACGACCTATAGATTGTTAGCTTTTAAAGCAAATATAAAAATAGACAACAAAGTGCAGAGTTGCTTGTTAAAAGAAATATATAAATTAATTGAAAAACGAACGATCCAAAAGTGAGATTACAATAAACAATTATGAGAACTCTAGTCTTTTGGAAGCATAACTATGTATTGCACGAATGATTTCACGCTCAACATGCTCGATCAAGGGAAACAGTTATGAAGTTCAGTAGATGATCAAAACAAGCTCTTTTCCAAGAAACTCACCTCATGATAATGGTAATACAAAGTTAAACCTAGTGGAATGACAAATGCTGCTAAAGAACAAACACTATGTATGGCAGCAACATATTGGGCAGAGAATGCCAACGAGTTTGCTTGTGTCGCCATTCCCAAAGGTAGAGTTGGAAAAGGAATGGTAGTGGTATTTGGAGAGTTACCGTTAATATATGTTTACTACGCAGGAAAGTACATTGACTGCAAGGACGTGCACAACAAAACAAGCCTAGTATAATATTATGTAATACATAATTAAGTGCACATAAACAAACGCACATTACGTAGTGCCAAAATTCAAGAAAAAAATAAAATAAGAGAATGAGAATGAGAATGAGAATCTTATGATACTATACTATACATTAATCATTATATGAGTCAAGGAAAGATGGTGATTAAATAAAAATGGGAGCGAAAAGGATGAAGCTTTAATCGATGCAAACACGACGTGACGACTTCTTGAGACTTTTCTTCTTTTTCTCATCAAGACGTTTAGTATTTGCATATTCTTTGAGAGCCGATAATCTCTTTTTCTTTTCGGGCGATGTAGGAGCTATATATAGTGACTTTGCTACATCCTGAAGTAAATTGGCCAGCCGAGTTAATGCATCTTCAATATTTTTGGATTGTGTTCTTGTTGCCTGAGACTGAATCTGTAGCTGATCGTTCACACGAAATCTTCGAAGCTCTTGGCATGTGCAAATATGTCTGAGTAAAAATGACGGGAAAATGGGTCTCAAATTCTCCAAAGGCAACGAGACCGTAACTTTAGTATTGATTTTGTTTACGTTTTGACCACCAGGACCACTACTACGAGCAAACTTGATTTCCACTTGGTCTAAACATCATCGTTAGTGTTTGTCTCAGACGAAGTCACTATAACATAGGGACCGCAAAGAAAAGATATGTATACAGCATTGTACACCTTGTTTCTCTCCATTTCATCATCATTGGGGAACAATTATGATATTTGAAGAAATAAATGCATAATATAATCAGCCTTTGCCATAACAGAACACTCACTTACCCTTTGTCGGCTTCCAATTTTGCTTAAGGAAAGTTTCCAACTCGTTCATTTGTTCTTTGGTAAATAAGGCTTCTTGGAAATTCTGCTTTTTTGGAAAGAAGGCTTGAGAGTATGCATGAAACAGAGCCCCTCTGTGTAAAGACCGCCAAATGAATCCTTTTCTAAACATCTTGCAGTTGAACAAGAAGTGTCGTTGCCAAGAATTTTGCATCATTTTTTATCTTTTTGGAAAGCTCTCATTAAAAAAATAATTCTTTCTCCGACATGAATGCTCAGCGGTTTGTAAACCCATAAGCAAGAATGTCAAAAATCCTATATTTCTACACCTTTTATTCTTACTATAAAGCCATTTTAGCTTAGCGAACCGAAGTTTCTCTTATATGTGTATAAGCAGTCACGTTTTTCGAAATTTACCAAACAAATACTTGCGATGCAGGAAACTAACCTACACTCTCCAAAAATGCAAATTTTCGTCAAAACCCTTACGGGTAAGACGATCACCCTTGAGGTCGAGTCCTCTGACACTATTGACAATGTCAAGGGCAAAATCCAAGACAAGGAGGGCATCCCCCCTGACCAACAGCGTCTAATTTTCGCTGGTAAGCAGTTGGAGGATGGCCGTACTTTGTCCGACTACAACATTCAAAAGGAATCTACCCTTCATTTGGTTCTCCGTCTTCGTGGTGGTGGTAAGAAGCGTAAAAAGAAAACTTACACTACCCCTAAGAAGATCAAGCACAAGCACAAGAAGGTTGAGCTCGCCGTCCTCAAGTACTACAAGGTTGAAGATGATGGCAGTGTCAAGCGCCTCCGTCGTGAGTGCCCTACTTGCGGTGCCTCTGTCTTCATGGCCAACCATGGTGACCGTCTTTACTGTGGTAGATGCCACTTGACACTCAAGTTGGAAGCTTAAATTAGGCAATAAATTTTTTTCTTGGGATTTTTAATAGAATTGGTGAATTGTAGCTACCAAAAATGTTAGAAAGAGTTGTAACACGAACTGTACAGATTTTGGAATTGTCATTAACTAAAACTGAGCACGGTGAGAACGTATGTGGAAGAGGTAATTTCTGTTTCTTTTTCACCGTTTATCGTTATATGTATAGAAACGCGCAAACAAAACTGTCAAAAATAAATTATAGACCACGTAGGGTTATCTATGCTGAATAGTAAAATAAATAATAATCGTAGCATAGTAAATAAATAAATCCGTAAGATATTGAGTTTTTCTTTTTTTCTTTTCTTTTTGAGGAAAGACAAACTTTTTCAATAGGTACTAAAATCTGAAATGACAAGTATTTTTTAACAATTTTATGCAAAACAAACAAAAAAAGGTAAACAAAGGAATAAATGCAAAACGGTGTATCAGTAGTAGGTTTGAACTGTCTATACCAATTTGTCCGTCAGCAATCCTAAACGATCATATACAGTTCTTGCTCGAAGATATTTGTCAACACGCCAATACTCTTTCGAAAAGTTTGTGCCTGCAATGTCGCAATTTATGCGTAGTTTCTCATTTACAGCATCGTCGTTTCTTGTTTGGGCCCAGTGCAACGATTGTTGTTCCCATTCATTATAGTATGCATAATAACGGTCAAGTGCAGCTTTCTTTTCGTAGCTATGTTCATTAACAAGCTCATTTTCATTCTCTTTTGGCTCGACATATTGATATGTATGTTGACTATCTCCTCCCAAGCTAGCAGGGATCACACTGCGATCAATATAATTTTCCAGGTCTTTTGAGTTTTGAGTGAAAACGATTTTTTCTCTGATTTCTGGCTTAATCCATCCTTTTATAATGTTCCATATACTTCGAAAAATCCATGGTGATTTGTGCAAGATACAAACACCTAGGGATTCAGGATAGTATAATTCCAAACAAGAGGACAAATATTTCACAAAGGAATAATCCATATTGCTAAGAGAGAACTTACTCAGGTCAAACAAAACGTTAACATTTTGCGGGTCATCTATCGATGCTTGTAGGGTAGGTTGAGAGTGTAGAAAGAGACGAATGGTTTCCATAGCCCAAATTGTCATTTCTCTCAATGATTTTTGCGTCTCCTTTGATGGTTGATGTAAATGCGCACGTATATAACAGATCGGGCGGTCTTTGAGATCTCTGCCAAGCATAGTAACTTTTCCAGTACGAAGTTGCCTTATAAATTGTTCATCGTTAGTTTCTTTGGCAAACAATTCACCGTGTTCTACTACTTCGTCAACGTTAGATTCAATGCGCCATTTCAAACTGTTAAGCAACTTCAGACTAGCCTGGTCAGGATCCATTTGGCAAGACTTTAAAAACCGTATAAGAATAGCATCTGGAGAATCACATTTAGCAAAACGTATGAAGGAATTTCGGTAGGCATTGTCTTTTTGAATAGAAGGCCACGTTTTTTTTATCATGGATTTCAATGGAGAGCATGCGGCATAATGTAACGAGTTTCGTATATCTTCTTGTTCATTCGAAGGCTGTGAGCGACGAAAAAAGAAGGTACCAGCAGCAACCGCTGAAGCGGCCGTCGAGTACCTTCCTTTCGACCACAAACGAAAAGAAAACATGGACAACTACAAAAAAAATACTTTAATTCCAAAAAATGATGATAATATAGAGGAAAGTGAGGATTCAAATGCGATTCCACCGAATTTGAAGACGTTTGCAAATTCCTTGGCTGCTTTAGATGATGGCGTTAATGAATTTCGTAAACGTATGAATCAACTTTCAGTGACAAAGCATAATTTAGACACGTTCAATGAATCTTTTGCTTCTTTTTTATATGGTTTACAAATAAATGCTTTTTGTGTCGACTATGAAAATGCTCCTCTAGCTGAAAGTGCTTCTTTGCAAAAAATCAAGGATCAGTTGAAAATGGAAGTTCAGTCTAGACAATCTCAGCAAATTTTCGCATCTTCTTCAAATAGTGGTAATAGACATGCACAAGAAATGAACGCTTCAGCAGTGGATGAAACATTTACTACCAACGATACATCATTCATTGAGCGCCCAGAGTCCTTCCCCATACCTCGTTGATCTTTTCAGACTAACTTTGTTTATCTCGTTTTTCAAGTAATTTTTATGAAAACATGACAGCGTCTCTGGAGCAAGTCAGGGTATATAAAAATCTTCAATCATTTCATCTTTCGTCCTTGATCACTCGCGATTATAGTAATTTCTATTAGTTTCTTATTCTACTTTCGTTTGATTTTAATTTAATATTTTTCGAATAATATATTATTTTTCATTCAGGCTCTGGGGTTTCAAATGTCTTTTCAGAGCAAAGCCATTAGCAGCACTAAAAGCACCGCCGTTTGTTCAAAAAACACCAGATCTTGGTATCTAAATCTTTTCTTTTTTTGTAAATTATTCTTGTAAGCATTATTTAAATGAATAAGTACAGGTTACCCATTATTAACAATTCTTTTTTATTTACATCGTTCTAAAGCGAAATCACTATAAGGTCATCGGTTCTGTACCCGCGGTAAGGACAACACTACCGCGGTCTAAAGACAATGATGCCGATGATCTAACTTGTCCTAATTTAAACGAGAACAACGAAAACATCTTTCTGTTTGTTTTCTTAATATGGCATCAAACAAATCGCATCTTTTGTTTTGCGACTTTAATCAGGACTCAAAGTATGCAAGTGCACACCAAGGGTTGTTGCTGACGTTTTAGCTTATTATCGGTAGGAACCTATGATGGATACAAAATTTATAATTGTGACCCATTCGGGAAATGTTTTTATAAACGTACGTGAGCTAGAAAATATAGCTTTGCAATGTTCTCTGACCGATACGGTTCTAGTACAGGGTGCGACGTCAATTGTCGAAATGTTGTTTAGTACGTCGCTTGTAGCGCTTGTCGAGAAGGAGGATGGAAATAATCGAAAATTAAAGCTGGTCAACACAAAGAAAGGCACTACAATATGTGAATTAACATTTCCGACACCGTTGTTATCAGTGAAGTTGAATCGAAAACGCCTTCTTGCGGTATTAGAAGAACAAATCTACGTGTACGATATCAGTAACATGTTGCTATTGCATACGATTGAAACATGCGGAAACCTTTTTTCTGTCTGTTCACTGTCTCCAAACTCTGCCAATTGCTATCTTGCTTATCCCGACACCGAAACTAAAGATACTCGACCTGAACAAGATGCCTCTTCAGCGGCTCTCGCTAATTCAACTGTTTCCGGGCGTGTCATCATTTGGGATGCTGCTCTTTGTAAAGAGGTTACAACTATCCAAGCTCATAAAGATCCCCTTTCAATTTTGGAGTTCAACGCAGATGGTACCTTACTAGCTACGGCATCTGAAAATGGTAGAATTATCCGTGTATATTCCATTCCATCCGGGGAACGTCTTTATCAGTTCCGAAGAGGGTCATTACCGGCTCAAATATATTCCATTGCTTTTCACCCAGATTCCACCCTTTTAGCCGTTTCTTCAAGTACCCAGACCGTGCACATATATAGACTTAGCAACCACAGCTCGCCATCCAAACCTCAGCCAGCTCCCTTGTCAGTCACTCAACCACGAAGAGAAAGGTATGTTATACACATTTGTTTACACTCTTGAAAGTTTTTCCTTTGTTAACTTGAAACTAGTCTGTTCCGGAGGTCTTCGCGAAGTATCGTGGGGACCGTTGGAGGTTATTTACCACAGTCTGTTTCTGGAATGCTAGATCCAGAGCGTGATTTTGCTTTTGCTCATGTACCCGGGGACAAAGTATCTTCAACGGTAGCATTCAGCAGCGAAAATCCCGGCATCAACGTAGCTACGTTTGACGGAAATTTATATGCGTTTAGAATCAATACTTCTAGTGGTGGGGAGTGTTCTCTTATTAATCATTTTTCGTATGTTATAAATTCGTTACCGTTTTGTTGAGAGTACTAACAGTATTAAGAATTGGTCTATCGGCAACGTAAACGTTGTCTTTGTCCTTGTTTTTCTTTTATAAAAACACAAAAACAGATACTTATGCTCTTATTCTTTTTTTTCGTCTTTTAACGTATAGATGGTCCCTCATTCAATTCAAATCGCATGATGCTTTTTGTTTTTATTCTACGAATCCGCAGGCCGCAATGGATTCATACACGATATGAACGTTGTAATTTTACTTCTAATTAATAATCTAAATGTGAATGAATGCAATCTAAGCAGCCATCGTTCATTGCAGGTGTATCACACGATACCAAGTAGTCTACCAGGATCACCATCACTACAAGTGATGACAAGCGCAGAATATAGATGACTCCAATAAATTACAGAACTTTATGCAGGGATACCTGTGGGATTCTTGTTCAATCAAAATAGTTCCATTCCTTGTCGCTCCCTAGAATGAGTAATGCTGGACAATTCAATGGTGATGATTTCTGACTTACGACTTGGCCGGCAAATTTGTTGAATTGCCGTGAATCCATCTTTTTCATATTGACGATAATTTTCGATAATCACTGAATGGCGCATCCTCTCTTAAGTTATTTCTTCTTCTCTATTCTATGTTCTTCACTTTTCTTTTCGTCTCATTGTTTATTTACAAACCTCGTTGTAGGAGTATCTATAGTGATAGCGTAACTATCTTTCATCTCGTTAAATTCTTTGATTATCTGCTCATGATTAACATTAATCAATAAATTTCCTTATGAAAACCTGCCCTCCGCCATTACCTTCATAGAATTGGATCTGGTAAAAATCATAAAATTATAGATAATTACACTGAACATAGTTTATATCGAAATACAAAATGAACGCTCAGGTACGGAAAAGCAATCATTGTTGAAGGTAGATGATTGTTTGCGTGGTTGGAAATAATACTAATACGTCTTTGGTTAGGTTTTGAATCTTGTCGCCGCTTTAGGTGTTATGCAATACTCTAAAAGATTGGACTTTGAAGATCCCCAAGTTGTATATTATGCTCGTGCTGCTTATGTAATTTCAAATGCTATCATTTTTGGTGTCTATACACTTATTCAGACTCGCATTAGCTCCAACAATGACCGTACACCCTTGATTTACGAAGAACCTCCTGCCCCTTTCTCCGGACAAACGACAGGAAAGCGTGTTACGACTACTGTCAAGGATTATGACAATGAACAACTTCAAAAGGCTAAGAAGAGCTCTATGATTGGTGTAGCTATGATGGCCTTTATGCATTTATACATGGGCTATGCTCAACCTTTGGTGCTCCAATCCATCCTCCCTTTAATTGGTTTGTTCACAAATCAATTGACTTCTATTTACATTCTTGGCAAGGCAGCCGAAGGCAGTTTGGCCCGTCCTTTTGCCGCCAGTGGTGGTTTGTTCAATAACGCCAACAAATCTGCTCCCGCTACTTCTTCCAGCACACCCGCTGCTGCTGTTTCGGATGGACCCACCATCACTGAATTGAATGATGAAGAAAAAACCGCTTAAATAGTGCCATTGCATGCTAAACATTCATCGGTTCTTTAAGAAATGAATTCATTTGATTTTTGTTTTATTGTATTTTCTTCTATGGTGTTTTATAATAACTTACTCTCACTGTATCATGTTGATTAATTTGATGAACAAAATATTTTTAGGTGAACCCGCCTGTGCTCTATTACTCTTTTTTTTACCTCTTTGTCTATAAAATGTAGCTACGATTGAAATGTTCCTGTATATAGTACATATTGTAGATGATCATTTATATGTAAAAAAAATACAGCGGATACTAATTCATCAAAACTTCGTGAATTCAACGATATTTCAATGAAAATATACGAATAGAATAGGTCGCGAATTTTTGAGTTTCATGGACCTTTAATACAGGCCTAATTCATACGACACTTTAGGATTTACTACCATGTCTCGAGTGTTGGAGGATTCCCACTTCATTGCTTCGGTAAGAGAGATTTTAAGACACTATTGAAGAATGATTCTCATGCTTTTTATGTAGAATTCAAAGAATGTTCAAGTGAACACAGAAGGATGTCATCAGGTTGCATCTTGGATTCAACAACAGTTGGACACTTTAGGGCCAAAATTTGCAAATTGGCAAGATCATGAATTACATCCTAAATCACAAGACTCACATACGTTGGACTGGTAAGTTGCTTTGAGCCTTTTTTTATCTGCACCCTAATGCGTTTACCAAAATTAAATGAATGCACATTTTGCTAAAGGAAAAGAAATAGGATCTTCTTAATTGACATTTTAAACTTTTCGTTTTGGTCTGATGCAGACACCAGAGATTCAGGCAATCATCCTGCTCGATTCGGTGTGCGCTATAAAGGAAACCTGTACACAGGATATTGGAGTCTTTGTGCTGCCATAAATAAGGCACTAGACAATAATATTCCAATAACTACCCCTTCATTTTACGCAAATGAGACTCTTTGCCCCGACGACTTGATTGCTTCCATTTTTGCTAGCGATACAAAGGAGCCCGTTCCTCTTCTAGATGAGCGTATAAGAATTATGCGGGCGAGTGGTAAAGCATTGCTAAAGCACCACCGAGGAAGATTTGTTCATTTGTTGGAAACATGCAATCATAGCGCTCAAAAATTTCTCGAATTACTTTTACAAGATTTTCCCGACTTTCGTGATATTTCACTTTACAAAGGCCGGGATTGTTACATATTGAAACGTGCACAAATACTGGTAGCTGAAACATGGGCATGTTTTCATGGGCAAAGCTATGGTAGGTTTGATGATATAGATAGCATTACTATGTTTGCTGATTATCGAGTTCCACAAATACTTTGGCAGCTTGGATGTTTGGACTATTCAAGTGAGTTTGAAAGCCGATTGCGGAAAAGCGAACTGATTGCTCATAATGACCCGATGGAAATTGAAATGCGTGGATGCAGTATATGGGCAGTAGAGTTGGTCCGTCAAGCAGCAAACAGGAAAAACTTGAATGCAATTATGATTGACTTTTTCTTATGGGACATGGCGAAAGAATGGCAAGCTACAGGATATTCCCCTCATCAAGAAAGAGCGTTAAGCTCAGTCCCTTCCATCCGAGTTCGAAGTATATATTACTAAATATTTATAGAGATCTCTTTAGGATATTCAGGAATAAAAGACTTATATCTAACGGTGCACGAAATTTTAGTGTATATACCATTACCAAAAAGAATTCAATCCCTATTTGGACATCAATCATCATCAAATAAAACCGAGCCGTAAGAACTATATCCTGCCAAAGTACGCACACGGTTCGCTAATTCTAAGAGGTTTTTATTAGACGTTAAGGACAGGCGGAGTTGATCATTTTTTAATGGTAGATGAAGAATTAGTTCTGCGTGGCTAAACAGGGAAATGTCTAATATAGAAGGGGAATCCTTGTCGAAGAAATAGGTCAAATTGCCTAGCAAGCTGGAAAGAGAGGAAAAGGCTCTTGCTGCATCTTCAAAAATCTAGAACAATAGTACGTTAGTGTCCATCTTCTGAAAAAAAAATAAATAAATGTATGGAAAATAAATTACATACCGTGTCTGCATCTAGATTTTTCTCCTCGGTCAAGATACGCAGCTGTTTTCTCTTTTCGAGAGGCTTTGATAGTGACCTTACTATATTCAAAGGCCATGTTGCTTTTGTAAACCAATGATTTTGTAATTCCTTGAAATTGGTCTCATCAAGGTACATGCTATACTCTAAAGCAATGTGGATAGGACCGGTCAGAAGACTCATCCAAGGTGCTATAGTCTGCAATATTTGCTCATCATTGACCAGATGTAACAAAAGACTGTTTTTCAGGACAACTTTGTGAGAAACAACTTGTAGGAATGGCATATTTTGGTCAGGTGAAGCATGATCTGAAACGCTAAGTAAAATAATCTCCGGGTCGTAAAGTTTGATCCATGTTTGCCATTGCAATGATTCCAAATGCATTGACTCTGAAGTTGGATCGCCATTCCAATTGCTAACATACAGAACCGGTTTCGTATTCAGTTCCTCATTTACTGCTGGATAAGGATTTTGAAACGTGATTAAAGGGAACTTTTTAAATATAGAGCGATAAAAGGAACTTAAATTTGCCAAAAAGCTCATTTTTTTCTCAAGAGTAAGTATCTGAAACCACGAAGGTGTTCTTATAATTACCACCAACACCTCCAAGTGTCGCCCGCTTCATTTTCGTGATATTTATACAGAAGATTTTTCTCACTGAGTTTCTCTTATTCTTTTTATCATAGGGAAGAAAAACATAAATTAAGCTAGTCTTTTACTTTTTCATCTGGATTTAAAAGGATAGGTATAAGGTCAAGAATTCGTGTTCTTTTATTTATCAGTAAAAAAATGGATTTGTCTTTATTCTCAGATATTAAGTCCTCAATTAAGAAGGAAGCTGAATCTCAACATTCTAACAAAAACAACAAGCCTTCAAAGAAGGATACAAGCAATCTAACAAAAAAAAGGAAAGAAGGAAAAGAACAGACTTCTTCTGATAATAAAGACGACAAGAAGAATCAGAAAAATGATGGGAAGCCACAAACCAAGAAAGCCAAAAAGGAGAATGAAACTTTGCTGAAAGACATAATTGATTTAGGAGGCTCCAAAGAAGATTTGGAATTAATTAAAGACATCGGAAGTGATGAAGAGATTGATCCTAAACAGGATAAAAATAAGAAATCATTCAAAGCCGGTGAGGACTCCGAGTCTAGTGTACGTTATTTTGAAAAACACCCTCCATGAAACTAACTTGATAATCTAGCTTTTACAGGATTTATCCAAATTCGCTAGTCAACTTGGATTTGCTCAAGATAAGTTTGATGAGCGTGCGTACGATTCAGAATCCGTTGAAGACGATAGTGAAAATGAAGAAGCCTCTTCGTCAACTGGCTCAGATTCAGAAGGAGGAGAGCAAGAAGACGATACTTCTGAGAAGTAAATGCTTAGAGCAGCGAAAATATATATATTTCTTGGGTTATAACATTAGCTAGGGAACGGCCTTTTCGTTTATGATTTTCAAGCGATACGTTTTTTTTATATTGCCGTCTCATCAGCTAACTTTTTTATTCATTTTTAAAAATATATATAATTATATATATTTATTTACGGGTTATACTTGGGTTTACTTTTAGCGGTATATACGTTATTCGGTCTATTTATGGGAGGTTTTAAAAATATATTCCAGTTTTAATATCAGAACTGTCGTTCATGTGTAAGGATTATAGTCTATCTCTTAATGCAAATGTTTTAAAACATACTAGTCAGTTTAATTACCCTTCAGGCCTTATTTTGTTTAATACACCCTCGTGGTATATTTTTAGTTTTTTAAGAACATCTATTTTTCTATTTTTTCTTGTTTATGCCAATTTTGTTCATTTCCAAATTTAATTAGTCTAGTAGTCTACCACCGTTGTTAAACTTCGCTTTTCTTAAATTAACTTTTTAACCAGGAATGCAGCAGGATGAGGTTGAATTATTAAACTTCTCCTCAATTGTATGTCTCAGTCAAGTAATAATTATTGATTCTAACCGTAACCAAACTAGCCCTGCCCTGAAACCATTTTTTACGCCAAGTATGAAATACAAAACTATGAGAGCGAAACGGTCTTACAGGACCTTTACGAGTTTGAGACATTCTTAAAAAACAAAAACCAAATATGTTGCGTTTTAAATGGCTCTCTCTATTTGTATGCGTTTGATTCCATCCCACTTCTACCTGAGTCGCGGCCTTCTGTGCTTGTTTTGGATAATTCTGGAAGTCTTAGTCGTTCATTATTTCAGCGTGAAATCAATCCAGTTAATTATTTGATACAGCTTAACTTTGTCCGAGCTTTAAGGCGTTTAAACGTGTATCATCTTTGTAAAGAATATGGGTTTCTCTCTCTCAAGGAGTCTCTGGTCCCAATAAGGACTGCCTCAACATACTTTTTAGAGGGCTTGGATGTTTGTGAATGTCCTCTTCTTGATTTACATATTGGTTTTCTGAAAGACGGCTCTATGGAGTTTTCATTTCAACCAACGGGGTTGTCACTATATTGCTTATCAAATATAAAAAATTTAGAAGATTATCTATTACAGGATGTTGTTTTGTTGCCATTTGGATGTAAAGCAAAATTAGTCTCTTTACATTCACCTTCCTCTACGTCAACAATTGAAACTTTACGAAATCGCTATGGCTATTCTCAACTTTTGACAAAGAAATGGGTTGGTATTCAAGTTGAATTTTTAGACTACGCGTTTTCGTGGCCGCTGAACCTTTGTTTCCTGGAAAAACCCCTATTTTCCTCGCATTCCCTAAATGATTTCGACAAGTACTTTTCGACTGAAGCATACTCTTTTCCTTTTAATGCATCAAAAGACATGCTATCAAAAGATCAGAGTAAAAACGACTTTTTTTCAACCTCGGAAAACGTGGATCAGATTGCTTCAACTTGTGCTCCTTTGAAGCCAGGGCTGCCAAATCCGTTGACTATACCTTCTAGTCCCCGATTGCCTATACAAGAAATACACGATCCCTTTTCATTAGCGGAAAATGGTGCGGAAGATATTGATCGAGGAAATGATTTACTCATGGAAGATATCGAAGATATTGAGGACGTTGGAGTCACCGAAGCTGATTTTGATTATTTTGATTTACCTACCCATCATATAAATCCGTACTCTGAAAATGTAAAAGAAATAGAGCTGAGGTCTGAGAATTTAAGTCAAGTTGGTTTGGAAAACCCTGTAAAAGATACGCAAGCCGACCATCACCAATTGCCTTTATCACCGAACACTTTCAGTCAAAAAGAATGCAGTATACCTGTGAAAAATTCATCCAAAAGCTCTTTAGAGCCTGTATCTCCAAAAAACTCCCTCAAATTCTCTGGTATTGATGATTCACCTTTTGAGAATCATCATGATGAAGTTGTCCCACCGTTATACAATGCAGTTCCACTCCCCTCCTCCTCAGTCAATATTGCGAAAAAATACTCAATTGGTGGAAAATATTGGTGTCCTTCTGATTTACTCTCTCGATCTAATAGTCAAGGATCAATAACAAACTCTGTCAGCAGTGTTGAGGATGAAAAGAATTCGCATGAAGAATTTCGGGAGACAATTGAATGCCAATCTAATTCTATGGAGAACTCTATTGAAAGAAAAGTTCCCTTTCCATCGCTTGAAACTAAAAGTGCAGAGTTTTTTACTTTTTCTTCAGTTGGTAACAATCCAAATGTTACTAAAGTAAGCGATTCTTTTAAGCCTTTATTTGAGGATTACAATTTAAAGCACCTCAAAACGGTTAAAGACGAAGATTTATTAGAGATTATTTTGAGTCAGCCATTCTATTATTATTTATTACCTTTCTGGAGAAACCAAAAATCCGAGTATAATTGCAGTAGTGATTCACATGATTATCTCTACATTCAGGATGCAACTAAATTATTTTTCGAAGGCTTATTTTCAGGACAAGGTGAAAGTATCTCCTTAAAATCTTGCGTTTCTTGGGAAACAGAGATGAACAGGAATGGTACCCAAACCGTTGATATGGCTAATACATATATAACGAATGAGAATCAACCAGGTGTAATACTAAAATATAATAATCAAAAGCTGACGGTCGATTTTAGTGCCACTAAACATTGGTTATCTTTGAACCTTCAGCCGCTCAATGAAAGAAGAAACTACACAGTTTTACTTTTTACCCATGAAGCTCCAACATCGGTCGCCGTGGTCAAATCTGTTTTCGATGATATTCGTTATGCTTATGCAAATAGTTATTTTGGTAAGCTTGAGCTTAAGAACCTAGTAACCTTTGATAAAGACGGGATAATTGATTATGATTCAACATTTTCGATGGTGTTCTGTGAATCTGGCAACCATGTTAATGAAGAAAAAAATAAAAATATATCAGATCTGGTTAAGGAATGTGCCAATGTTTATCCGAATGGTAATCTTCTATTTTTATTCTTTGTTGATGATTCCGCTCGTTCGTTCTTTTCAATATGTCAGTTCTATAATCTGTTTAATGAAGCTTTATCTAATGAAACTAAAGAAGAAATTTTGTTCAATGAGAAATTTTCTTTGAAAATAATACCTTCCACTGTCGTTTGCGCTATTGGTCAACCTCTTTCAATGAAGGATTTATCTCCTATAACTATTGCTTTGGACATATACAATACTTCACCGATGAAGAATCTTTCTTTTAAGACTAAATTCCGTTCTTATGTTGTTGAAAAACCTATCGATACTTTACTGCATTATAGATTGGCTAATACATGTTCTGCCAATGCCTTGTTCAATGAGTACACTTTACATATGACTTATGCCATCGTGCTTAATAAGTACGTATTATGCAGCTGGACTGATACTTATGGTGAAATCGAACATTTCGAATGGTTTGTGTTATATCAGACAGATCAACTGGTAGACGTATTTCAAAAAATATGGACGACCACCAATGATATTATGAAAAAGGGATCTTTTACTTGGTATTTGAGTATAATAAAAGTTGGAAGTCTATCCTTAGAGGAATTAAATGCTTGGAAACAAGTGGCAGAGACTCAAGGGTGTATGAGTAATTCGAAGTTTAATATCGGCGATTGCTTGATTTATGAAAATTCCAAATCCTGTGTAAATTTTTTTTCTAATATTCCTTTCAGAAAATGCAACAATTCCTATAACTTGTTGCAAGCCCCTGAAAACATCGAGATTGCAGGTATAGTGAGAGAAGCAGCCACTTCTTTCCCCAACTATAACGTCTCGAATATTATTCCTTGCCTTGCTTATGGATTACTCGGACATACTAAACGTGGTTTCATTAAGCCAGTTGCCAAAATACAATTGTTTCACCTTAAGCAGAATGAACCGACTTTAGTTTTGCGTAAGTTATTAAAAGAATACATATTCATGTCTTTCTCTTCTATAAGAAATCATTATTCATCGGTTCCGATTCCCCATAATATATCGGCTGTCCTGTATCAAGGACAATTACTTGAATACTTGAGAGGGGGAAATCGTTGAAAATATGAGGAAAATGCTGATTATTTATGCTTATTATTTATCGCCTTGTTTATTTGGCTTAGTTTGTAGTACGCCAGAAATAAGCCTGTGTTGAGTTCCTTGATATTCAGTAGTCCCTTGGTTTGTTTACATGTTGGGTGAACTTATAAGTGGTCGTCTTCATCGTAGTTACCTTGCGCAAACATAGTCAGGATGAAAAATTATTTCAAAAGTTACTCTACTAAGAGAAAGGTAGACAAAGACGAATCTAAGAAGGATGAAAATTTGGGAAGCTCTTTGAGCCATCATGATGAAATGAAGGACAAACCAAGCACAAAAAGTTTTTCTCGTGATAATCTGTATTTGGAGGATAAAATGAAAGAACTAGATAGCATTCTACGTGCAAACGATAATTATTCACAAAAGAAACCTGGTAAAAGCAAGCTAAACACCCGTTCAGTACTTTCGCCAAAAGATTTGAACATACAAAGCAAAGTTAATAAAAATTCCCTAACGTTTCTTAAATCAGACTTCTCTTTGCCAGCAATTGAGGATCCTTCAATGAGCAACGGCAATTTAAGTACCGATAAGCAAAGGATCGATTCAGGAAGTGTAAAAAATAAAAGCAAAAAAGATCTTTTATCCTGCACACAACCATCCTTGTTTCAGCCAAATTACCTTGGTTCGAACGATCAACGCCGGCCCTATTCGAGTTTACATTTGTTTGGAAATTCGATCGCCGATTCAAAAGACGAAAATTCAAATTCTTTATTTAACTCTAATTCATTTTGTATAACTTCTACGCCCGTTGCCTCGCGAAAGAAGAACCCTTCGATTTTGCAATACAATTCAGTGTCACCTACACAATCCACTTCGGAAGAAGATCATTCTATGGAAAAGGTATTGTTTTCAATTATAAATTCTATTTTATCTAATCTAACCTTAATAGTATGCGCTTCGAATTCGTGAGCTTGAGCGAATGTTAAATGATGAAAGACATCTCAATGCAAACCATGAAAAAGTCATCGCGGAGATGAAGGTGCATCTAAAGGCGCTTCGGAATGATTTTCAGTTTGCAAAAAAGCTTTTTATGAACGCTCTTGCCGAGCATCAAGAAATGATCAACAATAACTTTAGAAATTGTCGAGTACAATCCTCTCGTTTGACCCAACATTAGTAAAGTTGTTTTATTAAAGGAATATTATCATAAAATCTTTCCTATAGTTTATTTTTGTGCTCACGACTAATGAATGCTTAATCAAACGAGCACCTAAGCTAGTAAACGCCTGACGAATTGAACTACTAATTAGCACTGAAATAATCTATTTACTAGTAGAACAGAATCTGGTTTGTTTGAGTTTTTTATTTTTTTTTTTATTCTTCATATCTGTAAACAAGTAAGTAAACAAATAAGATTACGCTGAATGTCGTTTCTCCGTAAGAATAAATGATGATGCGCAACGTAATAATAATACAACACCATAATGAATGTCAGAGAAAGGAAAAAGTCGATGGAAAACTTCATTTAGACGTGTTTATTTTCATTTTTCAACTGTTAAAGAGAAGTATATTACCTAGAAATTTTTTGAGGGTTTTCAAAAGGTGAAAACGTAAAAAAATGTCAGAAGCGTCTCCTCTATCGAGGAAAGTAAACGAAAAAGCCGAAAAAAATGAGAACACAGAAAAGAAATCTTTTGAAGGGGAAAAAATTAAAAAGCCCAACCCACGGGAGGATGCCAATGGCGAGGGATCCGCCGAGCAAGAGCCTGTGGATAAAAACAATGTATCAAATAGTCCGAGTATGACGGAGGTGTCAGAGGTAGATGCCAATGTTGGTATTGAATGGGACTTTGAGCATGCTTTAAAGATGTCAAAGGATTGCCCCTTACTGGCCAATCTAGCTTATGAAATGTCAAAAGTTTTCTGCGATGTATTCTCAGAGTTTACTTTCCAGATTGACGGGCCACAAAATTATTTTGAGAAATTTGATGATAAGTTTCTTACAAAGGTTCGAGATTTTTCGAATGATTTGGGTTCAACGTATGGATTAAATTCAACGGTTTTCCTCTCCTATATCCAAGCAAACGAGCCTTACCGGAAGTTGTTTGGTGAGGCAGAAATCCCATTGAGTGAGATTCAATTTTTTACTGGAACAATTGATTTATTTGACGTAAGTAATAAACATTTTGTTTTGATGGCAATTGTCATTGACAGTTTACTCGTGGTTGAAGAAGATTCCCCATTTTATACCAAAGCATTGCGTCTGTTTGAAGAACTAATATCAAGGTACTGTTTTTCTAATACGTTTCCATACAAAAAGAATCCCGAAAAATTTTTATACACTTTAATGCCCTACAAAACCCAGGCTGCCCTCGATATTGTGGGAAGATCCGTTTGGAAAAAGCAAAATATTTTTGCTTTTTTAAAAAATACTATTGAAAAGTGCATATCCTCTCCTCCCAAAACAATAAACCCATACAGGAAATTTGTGATCGCTGTGTTTGATTTCCTTACTGACTCCCAATCTGTAAGACGATTACACAATACTTCTTTTGGGCAGAAAAGATATACTGCTAATGCGGAAAATAATGACCTTCTTTCTCGTCTACGAAAAAGAGTATCTATGTCAAGCAGTCCTCCAGAAAAAGAGCCCAAAAATGCTATGGAAGATAATACTTCAGATGCTGTTGAGGAGAATTATATAAATCCTGAAGCTGAAGCGGACAGTCTCCCTGTCTTTCAATCCCAGGCTGATGAGCAATTGAATGATAGATCAGAAACGCAATCTAAAGAGACATCACCGTCGCATGTTCATGAAGATACGGTTGAAACTTCTAATACTAACAGAGAAAAGATAAATGATATAAATTCTTCTGAAATGGAAGTACTGCAGTCTATTTCCGAAGAATTGTCTATCGCAGTAGCGTCGCTATCCGAGCAAACTATCACCTCTGTCCATAATCAGGCGTCTTCACTCCTAGAATTAATTGAAGAGAGAATTAAATTATTAGATGAGAAAAAAAGAATTACGAAGAACAAAAAAAGAGCCTCTTCGGTTCAAAATCAATCTTCAGCTGATGTTAACCCGAATGCCGTATCCGATGTCTCTAGTGTTGACGAAGAGGATGAGGATTTTCCACCAATTCGAAACGCTTCTTCACAAGCCCATTCTAGTGCCGATCGGGCTGCCGTTATGAGAACGTCTACAGAAAAGGCAGAAGAACGCGCTGAGTCACGAAGACAGGTGACTCCATACGAAAAACTTAAATTTCGCAGAAAGTGGACGGAAGAACAGGAGCGCGAACTATTTAATATGATTGAACAGTATGGCTGCAGTTGGTCAAAAATCGTTTACATTCAGAAAATTTATGACAAGCCCCTAAGTCCTTTTACACCTACCCACGTTAAAGATAAAGCAAGGTTAATTAAAGCCCGCTATATGAAGCAACATCAACTTCAAAATCTATACCAACAATCACCCAACTGGAAGTATGTAACGGTCGGACCAGCATATTGTGAAATTCACAAAATTCCTTACAACAAGGAATCCTCAACAATGGAGTGAATTTTTAACTGAATTTTTTTTTTCAATTTCAGTATGGGGAACGTTTTACTTTCTATGATGGAAAATTTGGTTTCACCTGCACATTCTTGCTGTTGGTAATAATGACTTGGGCCAAGGCTGTAATGAAAGAGTTTATAAACGTTCTATATATTATTTAATTTATTGAAGTAATGGAAGAAGAGAAAAAGGGCATGACCAATTTTAAAATGTATCTGAATCCGAATATATACGTGTAATTCAATTTTGTAAAACAAAAAATTTTGTAGAGCTTAATTCTACATGAAAGATAAAATATAAAAAGTGTACCAAATAAAAATAGTCATAACCAACGGTCAAAGATTCATCATTTAAACTTCCCTAGGGACTTCACATTATATATATTACGAAACCAAAGAACCAATCTATTTTATTTAATGTCGGACGTACAACTAAGAACATCTGTCAGTAAGATTCGCCAAGTTTTGGCTCCTGGTTTGGATGAATCTGCTAGTATAGAATACCATTCTAAAAACATCGAAGAATCGATTAAACAGATCATTCGCACTTCTATATTGGTAGTTGAATTGAATGATAATGAGGTAAGAAATTATAGGCTTGATTGTGCAACAATAAAAACTGGTTTCATTTGAAATTTCACTTAGGAATCAAAAATCAACACCTTTGAAGAACCGTTATATGGATGGATGGATAGAATCTAGTATTGAAGCAGTTATTCTATAAATGAAGGAGCCTTCATTTCAATCTCATAAGGAGTGAAGTAGCTATGAAATACCAGTTGAGTTGCATGTCTTGCTTGTCCTTTAAAGAAATCAAAGTGATGGAAGGCATATAATTTTCCTGAATGAAATGATAGGCGTTGTTTGGATAAAGCTAATGTTTTGCTAGTCTTTAGATACACTGGATTCATCCATCAAAGAATTATTGGATGCTAAACAAAGACTACTATTATTGAAAAATGCCATTGACGATTTAGATTCTGACGTTAAGAGAAATCTTAATTTCTTAGAGGTACGTGTCATTTAAGAAAAAGCATACGTGGTATATATTTTGTAAAGCTAACAGGCTCTGTAGACATCCAGCATGCTAGATGTGTATACCCAAAAATTCAAAGGATTGCTTCAAGATTACGAAAATAAATCAGACTTTGAAAAGTACGGGAATGAGGATGAATACATCGAATTCCGACGTACCATTTGGCATGAACAAAACCTTGATGGGAAAGCATTCCCGCCAATGCGATTCTTTTTCGAACCAAATATTCAACAAGATGCGGAAGATGATGATATTGTTATGTCTTCTTCAACCATCGAAACTCGGTGCCCATTGACTTTACAACCGATAGTTCATCCTGTTATATCCAAAAAGTGTAATCACTACTATGAGAAGGATGCCATATACTCTTTAGCTGGAACGAGTGGATGTCGTTGTCCAGTCGTTGGATGCAATTCTCAATTGCGAAAATCAGACCTAAAAGAAGATCCTGTTCTTGAAAGGCGGTTACGTCGAGTTCAAGAATTAACCAGAGGGGACTAGTGGAATTCTTTCTCTTTTTCTATTGTTTTTTGTATATATTTTCATACCCATATGTTCATCTTCCATTGACGGTTGTAGGTAGTTTGAATTTAGACCTTTTGTTTGTATAATTGGAAAGTCTATTTCAATTTGAGCAATTTTTTTTCTATTCTAAGTGACATATATTACTTGTTTCATAATATCTGCATTCTGGTTTTAATGAAACTTCCGTCTCTACCAAACCTTTTTCAACTCCAACTTCCCGTATAAACGATACATCTGATGGTTTTCTAAACAAAAAATGGAACAAAATGAGTTGATGGATGATTTAACATTTGAAAGGAAACGACGTTTGCTGACTTTACAAATAGGCAAATCCATGAATGAAGTTGTAAATTTGATGTCTGTTTTAAATAAGAATATGGAAGGTATTAATGGGGTGGGAAAGGAATTTGAAAATGTCGCCTCATTATGGAAAGGATTCCAAGACTCTGTATTAGAAAAAAAAGACTCTGACATGCCGGACGCTGCCTGAAGCTTTGTCAAAGTGTTCATGAGTAGATGAATAAGTATTGTATGAATGGCCTTGAAAGAATGCGTAATTTCCCTTGCATTTATGTTGAAAAGAAGAAAATTCATTTATTCAAAGCTTCTCCAATGGTGGAGTACCTGAGATACTGCCTAGGAAAAGTCTTCTCTTTTTTTTAGAAAGCTTTTGGTGAATTGCAGGGCTTTTCAGCCCATTTTTTGCTATTTATCTCTGTATTACTTCCTTCTTTGCTATTTGTTTTACTTGTCTTATGTTATGAAACTACAAAAGAGATGCTCGCCGCTGGTTTATGAAGCTTTGTGGATGATAAGTTATGAGGATTTTGAGAAAACAAGTGAATGAAACTGAAAGAATAGATTCTATACGCTTTGTTTTCTATGATGCTATATTTACTTATGTTTCCCAGACGAGTCTATGGAATAATTTTAATTACAGATATGGTCTTAGAAGCAATTATCAAACGATGGGTACTATACATATCTTTTTTTTTTTAAAAAAAAGAAAACAAATTAGTTGATATCTGTTATTGATATGGACGACATATAAAAGAAGAAGCCATTGTACTCGTCATCGTGCGTAAGCAAACAATACAAATTAAAGAAAATAAAGAAAAGCAACTGACAATTTTTTTTAAATAAAAAAGGAGAGATATTGTCAATTCAGGTTAATCAACAATCAACAAAAATATTGGTCATTAGAAAGGGAATATAAAAAGAGCCAAAAAATTCATGAAACCCAAATACAGAAAGAGGAAAGAGAGAAGGAGAGGAAAAGAGGGAGAGGAGATGTTTAAAGAATGACGCAAGACCTTTTCGAAAATGAAAATGATTTTTTCATGGTTAAGCTTACAGCGAGTTGAAACACATCATTGATCCCTGAAGCTTCTTTAGCAGAACATTCCACATAAGGTGAACTGATGGAGGATGCCACGTTTTGAGCCTAAGTACAGCGTTAGCAATGTAAGTAAAAGATTGATTTGTTTACAGCTTACCTGTTCAAAAGTTACGGGTGTAAGACCTTGAGTACGTAAAACCTCTTCAGCATTTCTATCCTGTCGTAAATCAGATTTGAGACCAACTAGCATTGTGGGCGTCCGTGGACAGAAATGCTGAACTTCTGGAAACCACTAAGAATTACGATGTTAGCAATAAAGAAAAAAAGATGAATCCCAAAAATAAAAATTGGTATAATAGGACTGATGTGGTATGAAGAATAGAAATAGTAGCAAACCCACTGGACATGAAATTAACGGCTTTAGCTACTACTTGTACCATGGTGTCAACCCCAAACTTACCTTTTCAGTGATGTTATGCAGAGAGGCAGGACAATCAATTGAGAAACAGAGCAAGATAACATTGCTGTTAGGGTAACTAAGAGGGCGAAGACGATCGTACTCCTCTTGTCCAGCAGTATCCCATAAAGCCAACTCAATAATTTTGCCGTTGGGTTTGTAGGAGATTTGCGTAATATAATTTTCAAACACGGTTGGAACGTATCTCTTTTCGCAAGTGTTAGAAATAGGGTTCACTTGAAATTCTTGGATGGAGTTTGAACCGTCCAATGTATTCACTTACCTCTGGGAATGTGCCGGTAGAAAACACAATCAACAAACAGGTTTTGCCTGATATGTCAGCAAAAAGTTCTTCAAGTCCTTCAACATGTTTTCATGCTTGTTATAGCTCCACATACCACAACCGCCGTCTCCTACAACCACCAGTTTCTTTGAATGATCTAAAACAATATGTGTTAGAAGAGAACAAACATAACAGTACAGAAAATTGATTTCTCCAAAACAAACCTGATTTTGAGCTGCTTTTCATTCTTTGTGTGTCAAGCAAAGTTGTTGATATTGGTTTGTTTTTCGTTGAACAAGTCGCGTTGTACTTAAATTGCCATGACAACGTGAATGTAAATAGTCAGTGAAGCATGCTGTTTATATGATAATAACCAATTCAGAGTAAATAAAATGAAATAAAATAAAATAAAAATATGGTTATAAATGCAAATATGAAAAGGAGTGCGAAATTTGAATAAGAGTATACTTAGTTTACACGAATAGCAGTCAGACGTTAATGACTTAAATTCTTCTTCGTTACAAGCAGCTGATTGATCATTCATGCCAAGCAAAAAACAAAAAAACAATAAAAAAAATTGCACGAATCACTCTAAAACAATTACTATAAGCAAAACAATTGTTCCAACCTGAAATCATTTACTTCTTATATCGCATATACTTGGTTTGTTTACATTGTTACCTTGACGTGTAAAGATGTAGTTTGTTGAAGAGACAGAGGTGATATATGCAAGACGCGCCGCGAAGAAGTAAACATGAACTTGAATCCCAGTTGGAAGAAGAATCGCATGGAGGTTGGTTTTATGATTCTTTAGGGCTTACGTGAACTTCTAAAGAAAAAAGAGGAAACTTGTGAACCGCGTTTACTATTTCATGTCTGCAGTATAATGTCTTCTCAGTATACAAAAGGTAAAAGTAATGGAAAAAGGGAATCCTATTTCCAAACTTCATTTGCTAGACGGGACGGCTAGCAGACTTTTGTGTAACCCAAGTATTCTTTTCATATTCAGCGCTGTGAAGGAAGAGTATCAAGAGATAAATATGCAGTATTTTTTTTCTGTCTTTCCACTTTGCTCAGCAGATGCTCTCCATGGAATCACTGTACCTTGGTGGGCTGTTATTAAGGCCAATCTTTCTAACCACTTATTCAATGAGTACGATAGTATGTTGTACTTTCCTGTGAGAGACAATGAGGAAGCTTGGATACCAATTGTACTGCCGAATTTGGTGAATGTGGATCTTCTGCTTCATCATTGTTTGTCTGGCCTGGTATATCTCAAGGAAGGTATAACGACTGTTTGTAGGATTTGGAAGTGACTTATGCAGATAGCAGTGTATTTTTTGTAGGAGAGTTTCTTTGACCTGAGTGAGTGTGATTTTCAGAGAAAGAATCTCTTTTGTCGCTTTCCTTTCCCAGCCTTCTCAAGTTTCGCTAGTATGTAGAAATTTGCAGAAGCAATAGACATCCTTGGTCTATCCTGGTTTGAGGATAGCAATTGGCTGATTACGCTCTGGTCTATGGAATTTTATATTCTATAGAAGCTTAGAGATTCTATTGATATCAACTCTGAACAGTATTTTGGCTTTTTTGTCGGTATTTTGACCGTGCCGCTTGTAATCTTCATGCGAAGAAGATTCATGCAGGAAAGAATCAAAAATCGACTAGTTGACACAATGTACTTTCCAACAATGGTGAACGCGGTTCCATCTTTCTCAAAAGTGAAAACACTCGTGTATAGTGGGACTTCTTTATTTCTTAGTTTTTCATGTAATCAAGCGTAGTTAGAAAAAAAAGAGAAGGGGATGCTCTTGTTGTTTTAGAAATTGCCAATCTTGTTTTTTTATAAAGGAATGAGATCCAACGTGATCAAAGTTTCGTACTTGTTCATTCCGTTATAAAAAGATTAAGTAGGCAATGTTCACTTCACTTGGGATCCTCTTTTCATACTAACTATTGTCCCTATAGAGTGCATATTACCAACCCTACTTTAGATTTGAGAATTTGCATATTGGGAATTTTTTTTCTCTCTCTTTTTACTATACTTATCGGTCAGTGCTATTATGTTTTCAACGTGGCTAATGTTCTTGTTTTAGTTCTTGGAAGCCCAAAGTACATTATAATACATCACCTTTTGTTCGAGTCATGCTTGAAAATTAAAGGAAACTCTAAAACAGGAAGTTCTGCATAATGTCTCCTAAATTTGAGAAATAAAGAGCAGATGCGATTTTACTTAACTCAAGGCATAAAGTTTATGGTCATAATTCAACTAGAGTAAACTAACTCTTTAAAAATTATGAGTTTTATATAGCACCTCTATCTAATATGTACTAAATAATTACCTATAATTCTTTTTCAGAAATGAAATTCCATTTGATATTTTGAGTATCAGTTCATTGCTAAATTAGTAAGACAATAAAACAAAATTATAAATAAATAAAAGCATTTCAAAGCGTCAAGTGAAGTGTACGAGTTTTGATCATAATTTCTTGTAACACCGTAAAAACTTTTGAAGTGCAGCTGCAAAACAGAAAGAACGAAGGAAAAGCCTACAGCATCCCGGATTCCCATGTTGTCTCCAACCATAGTACTAACGAGACCCTCAGGCGCTTAACTGCAGTGATCGGACGGGAACTGGTGTTTTCGCCTAGGTGTGGCCGTAGACATTCAAAATGTGTAACTAAAGGTATTTGTATTTGTAGTGGGTATTCATCATCTCAGATTTTACAAAGTTGATAGAGGATGGTTTTGATACTTAAAAGATTAAAGCACACTGTTTTTCTCTTTTCTAGCTATTCACATTGTGCTAAATTGTCGTTAAGGTATGAGACTGAATGTCTGAATTTATAGCAGTTGACGAAGCTGTAGTTTGAGAAGTAAATTATTAAACTACATTAGTTGAAACGGCCAATCTGAATATGTCCAGCTTTGAATTAGAAATCGGTTGATTATTTTGCAAAATTAACATCATAACAATTAAATAATCATTAAAAAGGTTGCTTTAACAAGGATGTTCGTCACAAAGAGATTGAAAGATTCATAAATAACAGTATTGCGAGACGAATTCTTAGATCCATAAAAGAGTGAACGTGAAAAGCAATCAAACCTGCCGAATGAAGCTGTGCTTACTTTTGTGGACAAGAATGCAGAAACTTGAGGGATTGCAATTGATATGGATGCTTTTAAAGAAAATGCGATTTAGAGGAGGGTTGGAGAAGATTCGTTAAAACTCAAACTTCAGCGCTTTGCCCAGCAAAAGGTTGAAGCTCGATTTCCTCGTTACGAGATGCTTCATTTTCTGGATCTGTCGGTCCTAATTAAGTTAGTCAGATGCTAAGAAAAGAAAAAAAGTTATAATAAATAGTACATACGAACATAATTCGCAGCATTTCTTATGCTGTTTCCCATGCCGTTTCCTAAATCAGCAATGAATATTCGAAGTTGTCGCGTATCCGTCGTACCTAGAACAGTTAGAATATTTCGCAGATTAAAAGACATACTCCAAAATAAAACAAACACGGCAACGTTAACAATGCAGACACCATAGAAAGCAATATCGTTCATCTTTTCAAATCCTATTATTTTCTTTACATTACGATAGAATACGAAACCAACGACATTCAGAAGACCCGTATATATCACTGCCACAAACATGTTGCACCCAGCTTGGGTGAACCATCCAGGATAGGCTATAAGGGTTACTAATTATAAGTTAGCTGTTAAAGGAAAAAGCGCACTTTGGCTTACCAAGTACGAAAATAATAATGGATCCAATAGAACCGCCAGCAAGCCCATAAAAAACACCTGTATTCAGAGGAATCTTGTAACCGAAGACTATGATTAAAAAAACAGAATGATATAAAAGAAGTTGAGTAGTCGCTATTCCTCTCCAAAAATGACATTGAAACTTGTTCTTTTCAGAAGTGTCCGACCTAGTATTATTAGCAGATTCTTGGGCGGAATTCTGAACGGAACCGTCAGCCATTTCTAAATCGATAAATTTGTTTGAAGCTAATGAATGTATTAGCAACTGAGTCTTTCGTTGTATACGAGAGAATGAAGGTATTCGCCCTGTTTATTGACAATCGTCGACAAGTTTAAAATAGGATTCCTCAGTAAGAACTCTCAATAACAAACACCATTACCTTTCTATTTCAATAATCGTACCTGAATATGGAGGAGGCGTGCCATCTGCAGAATGCGTGTCTGACTTTTCATCAGTGAGCGTTTTCAAGGACTCTTCAGAGTCTGAAACAGAGGTGTATTTATTCTTCATGGTTACAATGCCACATTAAATCCAAAATTAACAACTGCAGTTGCAATCTAATCAAAATCAACTAGAATCATCAAGAAAAGTTCTTAACAGTTGGTTCCACCTTTCAGAGATTTAAAAAAAAAAAGGAATTGTTCCTTATTTCGAAAGAAAATCAATACCTTGAGTAAAATCTGTCTAAAACCAAAGATAGGAATAAAAAAAAATCTTGGTAATGGCCTTTCGCATGTTTCAATTTCATAAAGCAGCGACATTATGTCACCGACTGGTCACATCCTCGTTACGATTATTTGACATTCGTCTTTCACCGTGGCTTCTAGTATGGATAATACAAACGAATCGATTATTACAAAAAGTAAACAAAGAACCTTTCATCAAAAAAATACAGATTGTATACTTAAAATAATATATATACGAAATAGGAATTAAAAATAACTTTATTGAAAGACGCAGTGACTTGACTTTATGAATTTGAGGGAAAATTCAGCAATAAAAGTTTGAGACTCTACATTGTCGTGTATACTTTCAGCATTCGTAAACATTCATTATTTTGAAACAATGTTCTCTAAAAGGTTCTTTGAAGAAATCTTTCCATCTAGGGGTTTTAAACGCAGTGGATGTTGATGTAGATGGAAAGGAAATCTTTGTTATGCTGGGTCCGGTCTTCTGTTTTTCCTCTAGCTTGGGATATGCTTGTTTTTTTTGCCTTTATTCATTACACCGCTTTTCCATGACTATACTCTTGATTGAGGTCCATTGCTTTAGCTTTTTCCATATGCAAAACATCACCTAACTCAAAGTACCATGGGGATCAAAAGGAAATCCAAATGCAACACGATGCATGCATACGTTACGCTAAAAAAGGTAAAAAAAAAAAACAAAAAAAAAGAAGGAAAATCCTACAGCATCCCGATGAATATTCTTTAAAAATTAATAGTACATCCATAAAATCCAAATCGCCTTTCCTTAGAAGAAAAAACATAAGGAACTGCCCACACCAGGAATCGAACCTGGGTCGCATCGGCCACAACGATGAGTCTTAACCACTGGACCATGTGAGCTTTGATGAGTGTAAGAAAAGAATAGAAGAACAAGAAAAGAAGACAATATAATGTCAGTCAGATGTAACTTGGTTTGGTTTGTTTTTTAGACAAAGGTTTATAATATTATTTCTTTTCTTTTTTTTTTTTTTTTTGAATTGAGAAGTAAAGAAGTCTTCTCTACTTCTCTAACAAAGTGTGATTTTAACGGGTGCGTTTCCGATCTTGTAACCTATTCCCAATCTCTAGCCAGTACGCTCAAGAATACATTCAGAGATTTATGAATATTCAAGAGGTAATAATTTTTTATTGATTTTGTTAATAATATTTTTAGTGGGATTCTGTTTCGCTCTTTCAATGGCAAGCATGTTCGGAATTAGTTTCATTTCAAGACACATTGGTATTAGTTCAAGCATAATTTTTATACAAAATCCATGAAGCTAATCATTAAAGAAAACCAAGAGTAGTTGTTCATGCGAAGGGACAAAAATTTTGTGTGTTGGGACATTTGACGGCCATATTCTTGTTTGCAACAATAAGCTTGAATTGATAGCTGATTTTGTTGTCTCCGAATTTGGAGCAATTCAACAGCTAGCATTAACGAATAATGAGTATGCACTTTGTTGTGTTTGTGTATGTATCTGTCTTTCGTCAAAATTTCATAAATTAATCTTTAATGTGAGAGTCTAGCTCGACAAACAAAATGCGGTTGTAATACAGTTTTGGTCAATCGAAAACATTTTAAGGAGCAAGTCTAAAGATATATTTTGCTTATACGAGCGTCGTTTAAATGGTATCCCGAATCCTTTAATTCCTGCAACTAGTATTGCTATTTCAGCTGACGTTTCATCCGTGTTTTGCGGATTCGCTAATGGAACAGTAATTCAACTACAAGGATATTTTCTTCGGGACTTGGGCTCAAAGCAGGATGTGGTTTTTCGCGAAAGAGACTCTATAACCGACCTTGCTATTCTGTCCCCAAGAAAGCTATCTGTTTCTACTACTACACAAACATTTGTATTTGATATTTTTACCAGGTCCATTAATATATTAGAAGACAACGGATTAGCTATCGGTTGTTCTGAAGTGTATATGCAAAAGTCTCTCTTGCGTGCCAATTCATCCTTCCTTTCAGTTTACGATTTGAAAACGTTGATTTTGCTAAAGACGCTTCACGTGGATGGGACAATACAAAGAATTTTCACGTGTTTTGGAAAAGTTTGCCTGCTGGTTTCCAGGACTCCCTCATTTTCATCTAAAGATCACAGCAAAATAGCATCTGAGTTAACTTCATATTTCTTCTTTATATTGGACTTGGAAGCTCAACTAATTCTTTTTCAATTTGAAATTAAAGAAGGAAGTATCTCGAATATTCTTTGTACATCTGATGATTGCTTTTTCTTTTATGATAACTGTCCTCCTCAACAATTAATTCGTCTTCCGCAAGATTTTCTTTTATACAAATGTTTTGAGAAAGAAGAGTTTGAGAAGTCATATTTACTAGCAAAGTATTTGAAGTGCACCGAAGATATCACCAGAGATTGTGCTCTTCGTACAGCACTGCTGTATTTTAAAGAAGGTGATCTTAAAAAGGCCATCGATTACTTCATTTATGCTATACCTTTTTCCGATTCAGCTTTAATTATCAAAACATATTTAGAACGACGGCTATTGGGATGCTTGCTTCGTTATTTGGAAGCCCTTGCTGCTGAAGGATACGCTTATTCGTTCGAGCAATCTACATTGACTTTTCTATATATTAAACTTCAAAGATATGATTCTTTGATGACATATGCAAAAAGTGAAAATTGCTCCACTGAGCTTTTGCTTCCTATACTGCGAAAATACAAATGTTTTGACCAAATGGAGGCCTTGGGTAAGATTTGGAATATGCCCTTAGTTTGTCTTGAAGTTTACCGAGAGAAAACATTAAAAGGTAAAGCATTTCAACTTCTTGAGAGTTGCCATGATTACATGGATGTAATCGAAATTTCAAATCATTATGGCATATGGTTTATAAATTTGGATCCGACTAAATTTACAGAAAAAATAGTTGAGATATCTGTTAATTTACTGAACCTTGGAAAGCAAAAGAACTTAATAGTGTTTCTAAAATCAATTTACCTTTCTACATTAATTCAATATCCGGAATTACAAATAAGATTGTGGGATACAATAAAGATGCAAACAATGGATCCCACGATTCTGAAGTTTTTAAACACACGAAAGCTTCATTCTATCACGCAAAGGGAGATGGATTGTACAAGTTTGAATAACGAGTCACTAGCTATCCTTTTAATTAAAGAATGCAATGGCTTACTCGATTATGAATCTTCTATACTTTCCTTACAGTCAGTTAAATGGACTACTGCACTAGATCTGCTGTACTCCCAAAAGTCCCTAATTTCTGGCTCCAGTGATACAATAATCCAGAAACTATTAAAAGACCCGAATACGGCGGATCATCTAGTCGATGAGTATGATGATGAAGCTATGCTACATCTGTTGAAGTTTTTGGTACGAGAACGGACGGTTACGAATATACGAGAAGATATATTTTTCAAAATTCTAGAAAGCTGTTTCATACAATTTGAAATTCCGATCCAACATCTGCTGGAGATACTGATGAAAGACCAAATTTTAACTTTCGGAGATGTTAAAAATATTTTATTGAAATGGTACAGTCATTGTTCTTCTCGAATAGAAGAAAAAGATAAACAGTATATACACATTCAGAAAGAACTTGCAAGTAATCAAAGCCAGTTTATCTCTATTCCAGTGGAGGACCGACTTTGCGACAATTGCGAGGGGGTTTTGAAGATACCCTTCAAAACCTATAGTTGTCTTCATATCATCCATCGAGATTGTGCTTCTGAATCGATCTGTCCCAAATGCAAATCTGGAACGTTGGAAACCCCATCCATGACTTATGAAAGGCACGAATCTTCTTTTCATGAACTTTTTAGTCACCTATCTTTATTAGAATCTTTTATGCTATAATATCTTTGAACGCCCATTTTGCCATAATCTTTACAATTTCTACTATATGGACAATCAGCACATAAAGAAAGGTATCATTCATCTGGATATCGTTAAGAAAATATGGTATTGCGCGAAATTATTTTTCGTCTTCACTACCGGATTGATTCTCCTCCTTGGATCCTTCTTCTTGCTTAGGTTCATGTTTGGTATCGGTTGATTCTTGTTCTTCCTTTCTTGTGGTTTCGAAATCCGCATTTTCTTTCTTCTCTTCCTCATCTTCATCCTCGTCTACTAACCCAAGAGCATCGGTCACCTCTCCAACCATACGTTTGAATTGCATCCATTCATTCGGATTCAATGCGATCCCCTTCTTTCCAGGGAGCATTTCTCCATCCTTCTCATAATATTCACGAATATGTACATATGTAGTTCCACGAAAGTCTGAAAGAGTCACCCTCTTTTTACCAGAATCATTCAACTTTATTAAAAAACGCATTAACAATCGTTTCCAGAGATTGAGAAGTTCCTTTACTTACTTGCCAATGAAGTTCTTTGGTATTTTCACTCTTTTGTTTTTTGATATTAGCTGCCCCACTTCCGTTAGAAGCGCGTTTTCCTACCATCGCTGTTGTAAACGGTTTTGTTCTTTTACAGAAATACTGACTTGTGTTCTGGTATGCATTATGAGGTCACTAATCATATTTAATGGCTCGTTCCAGTGCTTTAATAAATAAATAAGTTTATGTCGCTTAATAGTATGTTTTAATCTTTTCTCCATAGATTCTATACATAACTTATGGAAAAATAAGATTACAAAAGCATTATTATTGCTAAGGAATGATTAATTATGCATGGATACCATGCAAAAGAATAGGATTACAACTAAACATCGTTTCTAACTCATAAGCTTCATCAGTACCTTTTTAGAATAACATCAAGGAAGGAAATATGAATCCTTAAATTAAAATGAACGGAAAAAATAGTCAGGAGGTCTACTGAAGGGTGATCACTGACCGTCAGCGGACATATCAATATATATGCACCGTAGCACACTTTCATTGTTTTGTTTTCCCTCTCACATTCAATTCAAATACTTTCAAGATGTTTGTTACGAGCTTGTGCTCTAGCAAAGGCCCCAAAAATAGGATAGGTTATGATCGAACTAGCAAAGAAACCGACAGCGATTCCTATCGCAATCTCAACCATTGTAAGACCAAACTCTAGACTACTATACTGACTTCCAGACTGAGAGTACGTAGTTGTGTTTGTCGTTGTATTATGACTTGCAATATTAGTTGCAGTGTATAAGCCGCCACTCACACCACCTTGAGCAGTAAATCCTGAGGGAACTAGAACGAATATGGCAGGTATCACAACAACAAAGGAAGAAGATTTAATAAAATGTGAGTAGAAATTACCTAAGCTCCCAATCACAAAAGAACCGAGAGCACTAGAAATCTGACCTGTACCAAAATGCAATGAAGAATAGAAATAAACAACATAGCCTATGATAGATACTAGAATCTGCATACACCACTGCTTTGGATGCGATTGTGTAACAAACAGTAAAGAAAGCGTATATAAAGGTATAAAAAGAATATACCACTTTTTTTCAATCCCAATATCTTTTAGGCATGAATAATTCCTTGTAGCGTTAGTGTCCATCCAACCATACAGAACAGCACCGATAGTGATACCGAAGCTCAAAAACAAAGAGAAAATAACAGCATAAAGCATGCGAACACCTCCGGAGACTATATTTTTGGATTGTAACTCCAGCACTCCGCAAAATATAATATAACCTGGTAAGATTAGGGAAACGGCACCCTCAACCAAAGCTGTAAAACAAAATACCGGCCTCCCATGCTTGCTGATACTTCCAAATGCCCGCCCTATGAATGACAAGACAACGGCCCCAAAAACTTCAAACAGCTTGTCAAATAATGATGATTTGGGAGCAAGATACACTCTCAAAATCCCCAATAACAACCCCAGCAAAAATCCTAAAGGCATATCATACCATCCTCCACCGTAGGCAACCGGCAAGATGCAAGCGCTGGCGAGACCATGCATAATAGCAACCAACCATTTCCGATAAAGAGGACGAAAAGTTGTAATATTTCTCAAAATGTCCAAACCATCCTCAGCACTTAATTTATCCCGCATCACATATCGATAAATTTCATTCACCAGACCAAGTTTGTTCAAGTCAATCTGTGACGTTATGCCTATAAAGTGCATATCTGAATGTTCTTTTTCATTCCTGAAATAAATAAGCATACAGTCAGGGAGGTAAAGAAAGTTTGCACGCAGATCTAATATGCGAGAAGCTACCCGCAGATTTCGCAGTATTTTATGGCTTGGACACCCATACAGCATTAATGTTTCACATAAACAAAGTATAAATTCACAACGTTTATTATGAGGAGATGGATGAACGGTTATTCGAAAACGATCGTCCACGTATAATTTTGACCACCCTAATTTATATAATATACCACCCAAATAGATCTTCCCCTTCTTGAATGAAGACTCAGTACTTAATTCGCTAAATTTATTTTTCTCGATATCATTTGATTCTTCCGTTCTAAGACGAGAAAGGACGCTTCCCAATGTCTTCCCGTAACGATCAACAGAACTATCGATAGGGACCATATAAGCACTTACATCGACGTTCAAAAATAAGGAAAGGAATCTTCCAAGGAATCCCTGTTCTTCAAGTGGAATATAAGTTTCACAGGTCAACAGGGATTTGTCAGTAACGTCGCTATGAGTATAAGCATGCTGCCGCATTTGAACAAGACGAGTGGAAGCCGTCGAAGGTACAGGTTTAAGATCAGAAGTACTTATTGTAATTTTTGGAATATGTTCTTTTTTGGGTGAGGAAGAACTCATCGCTTTTTCACTGCAATATTGATCGTTGGACTGCAACAACGTATAGCTCGACAGGCTGCTTGCGGAAGAGTGATCTGACATGAAGGGGTCTTCCAAATCGAAACTGTTTACAGGGGATAACTGGCCGGGGGAAAGAATATCCAGCTGTCCATTGGTTGATTTGATGCTCCTGCTTGAATTCCCAGACGAAGAGCCTCTATCAGAACGGATATGTTTCTTTGACGATGGAGAAAGATAATTCCGAAAATTTCGTGAAGCTCTTCGATTTCTGGCAATTGATAGAGATTTGGGCCGATTTGCACGATTTAACCTGAAACTAATGGATTGTCGGCGTCGTACAGGGCTGGATGCGGTTCGATGATGAAAATCTCCCTCTGGTCGATAAGAAGTCGAATTCTCATGTACTTGTTCATTTTTTTTTGCTGAGAGTGCTTTTTGAAACTCAGGATTGGGCATATACGATCTGTTAAAAAGAGGTTGAACACATTCTCGATCTTTTTTTCGAGGATCAGAAGGCTTATGGCTTAACCAATTCTTCTGCTTAGGGTCTAAATGAAGCTGAGTTCCCATAAGACAAATAATTCGTATGGTCAAACACTCTAGTTACCAAAACCAGCGTACCAACAACCTCTACTATATTGCCAAAGTTTTTGGTAGTCAGTACAAAAAACCATCAATAAGTTAAACTCCCTTTTTGCACAAAATACTTAATTTAGCAATAATATCTGAATCGCCCCTTCGTCGACTTTCAGACATGTTGCGTAATTATGATAGTTTCGAACATCCCAATTTGCCCTTGCATAATAGCTTATTATTTTTTTGCCTTTAGCTCGCAGACAAAAATAAGCCAAAGAATGAAGCGAGCGTGCTTATTTGCGCCACTAGAGCAGTAGAATTTTACACCGATCATATAGAAGAGATCAATGTCAATGGTTGAACAGTTAGCAGGTACTTTTGCTTATATAGATCATTGTCTTATTCGAAAATGTAGTTTATGGCTGTTTGTTGATCTTTGCCAAACAGCGGAATTCAATATGGGAAATATCCAAGAACAACCTCAAACTCCATTGGATCCTATTCGTCATTATATTTTTGGAGATCGCTCAATTTTATCCTCTGAATTAGCTTTATTTCAGAAAAATATAGATTTCGCCACTTTAGTTATGGTGTAGGTAGGTCAATTATGGAAGTGATCGAAACATGTAAACAAACATAGGAGAAGTAAACAAACTGTGGGTGTTGTTTACAAAATCCCCCTTCAGGAAGGTTTTCCATTAAGCAATTACCAATAACTCAACAGTTGTTTGCAAAATTCCTGATTTCCTTGCATAAACAGGTCTAACCACTTTGGTATTTTACATTCAAGATTAAACTTAAGTATATCTTCATAGCAAACTGCTAAGTTTACAAAACCGCTAACATGTCTGACGCTCCCGTATTGCCTTCTTTTGAAGCACTTAGAAACAGTAGTAAACTTGATGTTGCTTCTACCGATGAACAGATGATGAGCAGTCTCTTCCCAGACAAGGAGCAAGAAATTGAAACCGATCATTTTGGTCCTTCTATTGCAATCTCAGAATTAACGGACGCACCGGTGGAAAAAATGCAAGATTTATCTCTCGATCCTGACGGACATCAAGACGAAAACGAGAACGAAACTGAGGACGAAATTGAAAATGAAAATGATAATGAGAACGACAATGAGAATGATATGGACGAGACTGAGCAGGAAGGGGGTAAACAAGACAATGAACCTTCAGAAAATGAAGTGAAGGGCAGAGCTTCTGAAGATCAAGATTCCAAGAAGAGTGAATCAGAAGCACCATCTCGTTCAGGTTCACAAATGAAGAAATCGAAATCTACGAAATCATTAAGAAAGGATTCCAACATTCTCGTTCCCTCTAAACATATAGGTATTAATGACTTCAATCAACAGTTCTATAGAAAGACATGTAAGGACGATCTTCCTTTGAATTTGATCGTCGTTGGAGAATACAGTTTAGGAAAAACCACCTTCATCAAGTCTTTCTTGCAAAACATGGATGCAGCAAGACCAAAACATACGCACGAATTTACTCAGTATAAAGCGAAGCTTTCGGATGGAGAGCAACTTTTCCATGTCAATATTGTTGATACGCCTGGTTTTGGCGAAAAAAGCGACAACAGCAATTGGTAAGTAAAAGTGTACATCTGATTAGGATTTCTAACATACGGATTTTAGTTGGAGACCTATTGCAGCAAACATCCTTCAACGCTTGAACGAATATTTTGAGAATGAAACGAAGCCTCAAAGAAATCCTTACTACAATGACAATAGGATGCACGCTTGTCTTTTTTTCTTGAACCCTAATGGACATCGACTCCAACCACTTGAAAGTTACCTAATGAAAAAGATCGACCGGTTTGTAAATGTCATCCCAATCATTGGAAAGGCTGATACTATGACTCCCGATGAGTTGGCAAAATTTAAAGAGCGTATCGCCGAAGACATGGTCTCAGAAAAAATATATACTTTTTCAGATTATGCTGATTCTGAGAAAAAGTTAAAACATCCCCTTCCATTTGCTATTGTTGGGTCGAATCAATACCTCGACAAAGACGGGAAATCCATTCGAGGTAGACAATATCCTTGGGGAACTGCCGACATTGATGACCCTGAAGAAAGCGATTTTTGCCAACTTCGAAACTTCTTATTGTACACACATAATGAGGGATTACGCAACAAAACTCATCGTCTCATTTACGACACATTTCGTCAAGAGAAACAAGCAACCCTGGATGAGCAATCTGAGTTCAAGTATATTAGGTACGTTCCTACATTGTATAATCAATTGCATTTAGCTAACATAATTACAGCACCGAAGAAATTAATAAGCAATATGTTCAAAAGCAGTCGCAACTGGTTGAGGATGCATTGACTAAAGGCTTGAAGTCTCAATTTAAAGAAAAAGAAAACAACCTTGAGCTTATGGAAAAGCATTTACGTACACACCACAAGGATTATAAGCATGTCCTTCAGAAACGAGTGATTAGCTTGGAAGAAGAAAAGAATCGTTTGATCAAGGAGATTGGACCCGATAAAATCCGAAAGGCAGGTCTAGTTATTTAGTCACTGAACTCTTCGATACTATTTACTCATTGAAATTGCTGGCACGCACTTGCTTAACTTTAATCATGATTCATAAAAGTGTTATAGTATTTTTATAAGGATACTTTTTCGCATTACATAAGCCATCATCGTAGGATCATTACTGGCTTATAAATCATAAATGAATATCGTTACGGCTAGAGATTAATTCAGCATTTAATACTCACCGAATTGAACATGACCGGTAGACATAGCATGTGCAGAAGCATCTTTTTCACCTACCAAACCAGCACCACACGTGTTGCAGCGAATCGTAAACGATGAAGTATCAGTGTAATAATGCATATTTCTCAAATGGGAGGTCAGTTGTTGAACATAGGGTAACGTCGTGTCATCTGAAGCATCAAACAAGACAATATCAGCATCCGTGTCCCAAAGGACGGAAGCCAGTGCTGCCAAATCATAATGGATACCGGAATAAACAATAAAAGTCCGCTGACCCGAGGCTGGTTGAGGATTGTAAGAATCGACACGACCAGTTTGAACATCAACGGAGCAGATCTCTAAGTCGAAATGGGAGGACAAAACGGAAAGTTCAATATACCCACCCCAACTTGACTCTTTACGGATCCACGCAGCATATTCTATTGGAGCTTTACCTAGAACCGCTGTAGAGTATAACTCGGGGTTGGATAAAATTGTGCTAGCTACCACTTCTCGAAGGTCATAAGGAGAGAATCCCAAGGGCTTGGACAAGGCGCGGAAGAGACAAGAGTTATCATCGGGCATAACTCGAAGAGCAATATCACCGAGTGGTGTATTCACATATGGAGGATCTTGAGAGCCGCTGCTAGAACCACCTTTACTTGGCAAGGTTGATGCATTGAAGGAACCTTCAGTAGGTTTAGATACAGCCTGATGATTGATGGGAGCTGGAGCGGGCTGGTTGGTAGTAGCTGATGGAGATTTGACGACAAGAATCTGTTGTCCAGACGAGATGAAACTTGAAATAGGTGAGCCCTTATCGTTTAAAGGGAGATCTTGAGGCGGAAATCCAAACTTTATAGAAATGGAATCCGGATCAAGAGAGAATGTTGCCGCTATTGTCTCCAGGAAACTTTGCACGGAAGCATCGCTAGGAATTGTTGCAACTGAAGACTTGTCCATATACTTCAATCGGAGGCGAAGAGTCGACATATTAATTAATATAAAAAATAAATAGATAGAACAATTTAAAGCAGGATCGACAAGAAAAATCCAGGTACTGTTGCTTTTAGCCAGTGATCACCCGATATACGTAAAGGAAGGAAACTTTCAAGCTAAGAAGTAATCGGATGATTGATATAATAAAAGTAATTCACTAAATTGTTTCACAAATATTAAAAATTTGAAGTTTTCGAGAAAAGCAAAAAACGATTTGCTTGGTAAGGCAACTTGGCTCATGTTGATTAAAGTGCTGCACCATATTCGTACATATTTCGCTAAGTTAATATTTACTATCGTTACATTGTGTTATTTGGAATTGTGGTGGTGTAACATCGAATGGTATTTCAATAGCTTTTCAGAGTTCCACACCCCCGACATTACTACTACAATTGTTGAAGTGTACAAGGACGCGAGGAATAACCTTTTCCTAACCTGTACAGGGATATTTTACTGTATTTTTATTAATTGACAAAATATACTTGTCTCTAAAGAAAGAAAGAGCGGAAAAGCGAAAATGTCGAGAAAAGTGGTAAACGCGCCTCGGTTGCAAGGGTTGAGCCGGCTACGCGTGCGTCCAAAAAAAGAAAGACAAGCTATTCCTTGTAGTCAAGAAATGGCTGCACTCTTGGGTTGCTGGCAAAACAACGGTGGTAACACGAACTCTACTCAGTGTTTGAAGGTCGCCGCGTCTCTAGAAAACTGCATGAAGAGCCAGGTAAGTAATTATGGAAAACAATATCTGTATTTGACTTTTCTTTCTCTTTTCAAGTCTATACATGCATGCAGGTTTTTGTCTAACATTGTATTTTAGCATGGTAAACAGAAATCCGAAAACACCATCAATTATCACTTGGCTCGTTTAGGAAAATTACTTTGATGTACTGTTTCATTCAAGTTTTAAAAAAAAATCCCCTTCAACGATGTCTTATGCAAGATGAGCTGGCGTTATCGTCCAAGCAGAATGTCCGTTCATCCTAACCAAAACCCATGATGCACTGTCCGCTTGTTTTATACCTATTTTCAGATTATGGTAAAAGACATGAGAATCCCCTCTCTTTTTCTTTATGCATTTGATTCTTCAGTCTCCAGTTTCTAGTTCCTAGCATCAATTATTAATTCTTTTTAAATGGTTATGTTTCAGTGGTTGTCGTGTGTCAAGACACAGGTTTATGTTGATATGTTTGAACGATGAAACCATGTATACGAAGCCGCGTTAAACAGAATTAAAATATCTTGGAAATTACTGGCAAGATTAGTTGTTTTTTTCTCTGCAAACATACCTTTGGCTAAAAACTCCCATTAAAACACAACTCAGATCTCTCTTCTCTCATATCCAACTAGGGCGACATTAGTCCAAATCAAACCAATCTAAGAAGTAAAAAGAACAAATAAATTACTTCAACATCGCTAAAATTTGCAACAATCTAAATTTTTTCTTTGAAACTGTTGGAGGATCAATGATGACGAGATGGCAAAAGCACTTGATTCATTTAAAGAGGAGTTTTTCTATGTTACTCTATCAACAACAGAACAGATGAGGACTACGATTGTCATACGAATATACAATATGATAGGCTCATCCATCTAATTTCTATTCAAGAAATTTTTTTACCTGTCATCTTCGTACATCTGCTTTTCTTCGCTTAGATAACTTTACCAATTAATCGAAATTACATCTCCGCGAAGAAAGCAGTCACTCTCTGAGGAACATATTTATTGAAATATTTGCAATTGTCAATTGCAAAACAGAAGTCTCTGACCGTTGTACTGCTTGTAATCAGCAGCTTAATTTTTAATTTGTTGAGACTTACCATTTTAGATTCAAATCACATCAACAATGGCTTCTTCTGATATTATGTTGACTCACCTTAAGGAACAGGATCCTACTGTTGCTGAAATCATGAAGAATGAAGCTGGACGCCAGCGTTCTTCTATTGTGCTCATTGCATCTGAGAACTTCACTTCCCGTGCTGTTATGGATGCTCTTGGCAGTGTTATGAGCAACAAATACTCTGAAGGTTACCCTGGTCACCGTTACTATGGTGGTAACAAGTACATTGATCAAATTGAAACTCTTTGCCAAGAGCGTGCTCTTGCTGCTTTCAACCTTGACTCTTCAAAGTGGGGTGTCAATGTTCAATGTCTTTCCGGTTCCCCCGCTAACCTTCAAGTCTACCAAGCTATTATGCCCCCTCATGGCCGTTTGATGGGACTTGATTTGCCTTCTGGTGGTCATCTTTCTCATGGTTACCAAACCGATACCAAGAAGATCAGTGCTGTTTCTACTTATTTCGAAACTATGCCCTACCGCGTTGATCCCAGCACTGGCATCATTGATTATGATACCCTCGAAAAGAATGCCCAGCTCTACCGCCCCAAGATTCTCGTCGCTGGTACCTCTGCTTACTGCCGTCTCATTGACTACAAGCGTATGCGTGAGATTGCTGACAGTGTTAACGCCTATTTGGTTGTTGATATGGCCCACATTTCTGGTCTTATTTCCGCCGGTGTTATCCCCTCTCCTTTTGAATATGCTGATGTTGTCACCACTACTACTCACAAATCTCTTCGTGGTCCTCGTGGTGCTATGATTTTCTTCCGTCGTGGTCTCCGGAATCACGATAAGAAGGGCAACCCCGTTTACTATGATTTGGAAGAGAAGATTAACTTTTCCGTCTTCCCTGGTCACCAAGGTGGTCCTCACAATCACACTATTACTGCCTTAGCTGTTGCTTTGAAGCAATGTCTTACCCCCGAGTATAAGCAATACCAAGCTCAAGTTGTTAAGAACGCTAAGGTTTGTGAAGAAGAATTCCGTAAGCGTGGTTATAAGCTCGCTGCTGATGGTACTGATAGTCATATGGTTTTGGTCGATGTCAAGAGCAAGGGTATTGATGGTGCCCGTGCTGAACGTATTTTGGAATTGATTAACATCGCTACCAACAAGAACACTTTGCCTTCTGACAAGTCTGCTTTGTCTCCTTCTGGTATTCGTATTGGTACCCCTGCCATGACTACTCGTGGCTTTAAAGAACAAGACTTTGTTCGCGTTGTCGAGTACATTGATCGCGCTATCACCCTCGCTGCTGACTTACAAAAGAGCCTTCCTAAGGAAGCCAACAAGCTCAAGGATTTCAAGGCTAAGTTGGGTGAGGGTAATGAGATCAACGAAGTTGTTCAACTTCAAAAGGATGTTGCTCAGTGGGCTGAAAGTTTCCCTCTCGCTGAGTAAAGGATTAATGATGAATTCTCAACTACTCCCCTTTCAGTTTAATATGTATTTTCAATGCTACAAAAAAAATTAATATGTGCATTTAGAATTAATGCAAAGCGCTTGGTTCTGCAGACTTAATGTAAGTTTGGACGATATGTACTGTATCTTTCAACAGATCAGGGAACTATGCTTTACGTTATTTTTAATTCTTGGTTACGATATAGCTTCAACTCTAATATTTCGTTCATAGTTTATCAGTTTTCTGGTAATAATTAATACAATAATAATGTCAATAATTTCATTCTTCTAATACATATTTACCTTCTTATTTTCTCTTTTCTTGTTCCGTCTTTACAGCATCGTAAAAGATGTAGGAAAATTTACTTCTATATAATACAGTCCATTAATTGTATTCCGTCTATTCAATATCCAAAATGTTAACCGTTGAAAGTACCTGAATCCCATAATATCCTTTAAGTTGAACCCTCTTTTTTGTGCATTACGTCTCATTTTTAGCAATAGTCTGTAAAGCAGCTCTTGCAATTGAAAGATTAGACTTTAACAATGACTTCTCCTTTCCTTCTACCAAAGGGTTGTTACGCACGTATGTCTTCAAAAACCAATCAACCTTGGAAGATAAATTCTTTTCCGCCTTGCATGTGTCCATAATCTGTACCAATTGAATATCTTCCTTGGTTCCGATTAAAATATCAGATAAGAAAACGAGGATGAAAGTCTGTAACTGAGAATTAATACTCATGAAATCAATGTGCTATTGAAATGTTAGCTATATATGACTCGTAGGATTAGTCAACGTACTTTTAAAATTGTTAAAGGTTGACCTCCTTCAATCACTAAGTAGGCGTAGAATTTTGCCAAATTGAAAACTTTTCGCGTAGGAACTTCATTTGCATCTCCATCGTCCTCAGGTTGTAAATCATTAAAAAAATCCCACAAAGAAAATTGGAAAGACTTCTTCAAATTATGTTGTCGAGTACAACACTTCAATGCAACTAACGCATAAAAAGGATTATACATTTTTTCACTTGAGGCACAGTGCAAAATTACATACGCAATTTCAGGCTGCTGAACTTTCTTCAAACGAAGTTTGAGAATCCGGTCCCAAGCATCGATGTAATCCTAAATAGTATTAGTAAAAGAAAATTAGTATGGATGATTACATACCTCAGCTCCCATTAATGCAACGAAAATCGAGGTTCGAACACCTGTATTCAAACGCAACTTCTTTGCTGTTTGCAAAAGTCGCGAATGAGCAAGAAGCTCTTCGTTTCTCTTTTTTTCTTCTGTTATTTTAGAGGAAGAGGATGCGATATTATTTTCTACCAAAGGATCACTCTTCCAAGAAGCGCCAACTAACCACCAACGGCCCTTCGTCTCTACCTGTTCAATATCTTGCATACTAACACGCAATGGTTCAGTAGCACGAAGAGATCGATTATTAAGAGAACCCAAAAACTTTTTCAGCTGATTTACTGCTTCAGACTTCAATTGAGAATTTGCCATAGCAACTTTTGCCTTTTTGTTCTCACGGAGGCTCGTGATAGATTCGACCATGAACTTGGTTCTGACAGAAATAGACGCTGGATCAGCTGTACTCAATAAAAGATGCATTTCTTGAACGATGTCTTGTAAAGCAGATGGATCATCACTTCGCAACTGATTACCGCAATTGCGTACTATTTTTAACAGAAGTTCTACATTTAGCTCCGTCAAGGACTTCAAAAACATGCGAACAAAGTCGTAAACCAAGACACAAGAAACAAGTTGAAAATTGTAAAGTTCAACGAAAAATACTATCAAGTTTGACGTTTCTTTATGAGAGGAAAGAGGCTCCGTCTCCTTGGATTTGTAAAGACGCAAGAATTCATCAACCAATGACTGTAGTAAGTAAGCTCCAAATTCGGGACCGATGATACGGTAAAGAGCAGTGGAAAGTGCGGCATAAACAATGACAAGCTGGTCTAACATAGATTCCCTCGCCATAACAATTTGCAGAATCAGTTTAGTTAGCGTATCGGTTACCGAATGGCGGGAATTCTCCATATAAATGGCTTCAATTTCGCTAACGATAGACCCTACATTGGCACCGGAAAGACGATTTAGTAAACCCTGAAGACGTCTCCGAAGACGGGTCAATTCGATAGAGTTCTGATCATCTGCGGAAGTCTTTTGACGAAGGGAGGGAGGGATGTATTTTCCAGTGGATGGTGTAGAAGAAACAACTGGAAGGTAAGGATTTTGGCGTTTGGGCTCTTCTCGGGAAGGTAATTGCTCGTCTTCAGAAGAGCTGTCATTGGCGCCTTCCTCGCTTGTATTATTTAATTCCTCCTCTTCATTCGAAATCTCCTCTTCTTGATTTTCATCTTCAGAAAACCCTTGGAAACTTTCTTCACTTTCTGACTCTTCCTGAGAAGCTAACAAGTCATTGCTTTCAAGATCATTAGATTCTTGATCTAAATCCTCTAAAATCCAACCAAATTCTTTATCAATCTGAGAGGTGCGCTTACTCTTTCCACGGACACCAAGTCTCTTTTCAAGCATCGCAATTTCTCGGTCATCATCTTCTAATGCAGCAAGTTGCTGCTTACGAGCAAAGTCTTCATATGAAGGAGATGGATCTTTCTTAGCTTTTTTGCTTTTAGGAAGCTCTTGCGAAGCTGCGAGCATATCTAAAGCATCTTCAGTTTCTCGTTCCTCCTTCCTTACACGACGTGGCTGCTGCTCATCAGCAGAGCGATTTTTTGTGTTTCTAGCAAGCTTTCTCTTTTCTCTGTGAGACAATTCACGCTTTCCTTTCTGGCCTCTTGAAGCACCATCTATTTTTTGTTAGCTCTGACATTTCGCGAGAACGCCTTACCTTCACTATTTATTTCATCCAAAATGCTCCTTGGAAGTTTTAATCCTCCATTTTTCCTGCTCTTTATAGGCCTCATTTTGGCACAATGGCAAATATAAAACTCGTCTGGTGTTTGGCTCTACACAACGTTTTATTGCTTTGGACACTTGGACTAGTAATATAGAGATTTTTGAAAAATCTCCTAGTAATTATTTCTTAAATAAAAAAAAAAGTATATAAAAATAATAATGAAAACGAAGCTGTTTATATTGAAAAAATGCTTTTTTCTAGAACTACGCGACACTACCGCCTTCCCTCGTAACAGTTCCGTAATCTTATTGTGTAGTACTCGGTGCATCCTTACAGCATTTTACACAGCAGTATTGTCTTTATTACAAACGCTGGGATGCACTATTCCATACTTCCTGTCCCTTGGGATCGTCGTGTACAAGAACGCTTCTTTCGAGATTTTACAATCATATCGCTGGGTTGAGGATCACGGCGCGTACTTGGAAAATGATTTCACGGAAATTAACGACAGAGCAGTTAATTGCCAGAAGACTGAAAATTCGTTCATGGAATCACAAAATTGGAGCTAAAGTCGCACCGCACTATACTCCTTCAATGGGCGTTCGCAATCCGGCTGCTCCAGAAAAGCTGAGTTTGTCTTTGTTATTGTCATCTTATGCGCATATGGGCCATTCGACGTCTTTGTGGAATCCTTTGACTCAACCTTTTATTTACGGAAAACGGGATGGAATTCATATTATTTCTTTGGATCAAACAATGGTGTACTTACGGCGCGCAATTTCTGTAGTACGAGAAGTTGCAAAGGCCAAAGGAGTAGTTGTCTTCATAGGAACACGCAACGGTCAAAAGGATTCAGTAGTAAATGCAGCAAAACGAGCTCGTGGTTTCCATGTGTTTGATCGTTGGCTACCTGGTTTGATCACCAATGCAAGAAATGTACAGGGAAATCTTGGTGGAAAAATTGTCGCAGTTGATGATAATGGCAGGGTTGTTCCTACTGAAGAATCTCCAAAGTTTGTAATCCCGGACTTGATGGTCATTCTTAATCCTTTGGAGAACAGGGGAGCTTGTTTGGAAGCTCAAAAGGCCTCTATACCTACCATTGGGATCATTGACTCAGATGCTGATCCCAAGATGGTTACATATCCCATTCCGGCTAATGACGACTCGTTGCGATGTACTGATTTGATAGTAGGGTTATTGAGTAAAGCAGCTGAACAAGAGTATAATCAAAATTCTGCTTCTGTTAATAAAGCATCTTCTTATCTCCCCCGTGCTTAACCATGTTGCATTCGAATACCGTTTTGTTCAAAAAAGAAAAGTTTTTGCTTTGCTTATGATATCTAATACATACTTTTACCTAATATTTACCATTTTTTATTAAAACTTCTTTTCACATCCGATAAAGATAGTGTTCACCTTTTTAAGGAATCATCTTTAAGAACTAAAGACCATTATTGTATTATTATATGTCAAAAAGATTAGTATCAATTATGTATGAGCGGCATAACGAAATTCATTCATTGAACTTCGTATTTCACAACTGAAAGCAATACTCTACTCATAGTTGCTGAGCTTTTGTTCAAATGTGTTTCTCAATTCATTGATCGTCATTCGTTGAGTAGGTTTTCGATTCTGTCTATCCGTCACACTGAGAACTTGCTCTTGAACTTCTTTTTCACCAACTACAATCTCGTAGTTATAATTCAAAAGCCTAGATTCGCGTAGTCTCTTTCCTAAAGACTGGGCGTCAGCTTGCAAATCGACGTAAAAATAGGTTTGGTTTAAGGGAGCGAAATACGATTGAACTTGATTCGAACCGGAAAGTTCGTTTTGAATTTTTTTTGCAAAGTCTAATACGTGTTGACTTTGATTAACGGGCAGGATAACTGCATGGCGTGGACTTAACCAAAATGGCCAGTGACCGTTGATATGCTCTATCAATATTCCCATAAATCGTTCTAAGGAGCCAAAAACAGCTCTATGTACCAGTACAGGCATACTTTCATTTTCTTCAACGGTTGAGGAGCCACCAGCTTTTGTGCGATAGTACAGTTTGAATCGCTCAGGTAAATGAAAATCGAGTTGAATGGTTGCCGTTTGGTGCCATTTTCCACGAGCATCTGCAACATTAATATCTATCTTTGGTCCATAGAAGGCACCATCTCCTTCGTTTAACACCCATGGTACTTCGTTGACATTCAACGCTTCTTTTAATGCGTTTTCCGACAAGTTCCAAGTTTCAAGTGAACCGATCGAGTCTTCAGGTCGTGTACTTAAAAAATATTTCATTTTAGTCATACCTAATAGGGAATAGACGTGCTTTATAAACTGAAGCGTTTTCGTTATTTCTGTTTTAATCTGCTGGGGTTCGCAGAAAATATGACCATCATCTTGATGGAAGCATCGAAGCCTAGTTAATCCAGAAAGAGCCCCAGAAGCCTCATTTCTGTGTAAAGGACTGAAATCTGCAAAACGAAGGGGTAAATCTCTGTAAGATCGTTCAGTATGAGAATATATTAAACAGTGACCAGGGCAGTTCATAGGCTTTAACCCATAGACAGCATTCTTTTCTTCCTCAGTTTCTTCAACCTTTTTGCTTCCCTCCACACGAAAGATCTCTTTTTCATAGTTTTGCCAATGTCCACTTCGTTCCCACAAGTCTTTCTTATAGATTATAGGTGTCATAACCTCTTCAAACCCCTCTAAACGATACTGTAGTTTTAAAAAATCTACAAGTCGATTATACACACGCGCCCCATGTGGTAGAAAAAATATAGAACCAGGTGATTTTGGGTCTGTTATATAAAGCTTCTGTCTTTGAGCTATAGTACGATGATCTTCAAAAGATGGCTTGTTAACATCGGAATAGAGTCTAGTATTCACAATACAAGTGTGGGATATTCGATTGTTAACGGCGCTTTTGAAGTTCAACTTCAAGCTACAACATCGTATATTTGACAACAGCATACTAACTTATTTCTTTTTAATGAAAAATTAAATGGAATAAATGTACCTACAACATTAAAACCTCAGCAAAGAACAAGCTTTATCGAAAATATGTTTTACAAGGGACTACTGTTAAGTAGTATGCATTTGGAAAATCAGGTTCCATATTCAGCATTGGTTTCTTAAGAAGATTAGAACGGTTTTTGTTTGTTTTAAATGTAATTTACTTTTCGTAAGTAATAAATATAACACTGTTTAAATTAAAATCACCAAAATAAGCCTAAGAGATATAACTAAGGTAAGACTAAACTCGAAAAACAAAATAAAACATTAGGCAAAGTAACGTTTAAATAGTATAGATTTGGATAATTATAATCAAGCTAGTCTTCTCAATTAATCATAATGACGGATAAAGTTGTAGTAAAAAGTTATAGCATCAAGATGTCCTTGGAAAGGCATGTTTTCGTTAACCGTATGAGCATTAAAGTCGTCCGTCTGACTAACAGCTTTGGGAGAGACAGGCGTCCAACGGTAAATACTCTTCGTCAGGTTCCAGTAGTGACGGGTGTCAGTGTTTGCAGTCATCAATGCAGGGGCAATGAGAGTATCATTACCAAAAGTATGCTTAATTGCTCCTCCTAGTTTCTCGTAGGTGGAAGCTCCCTGTCCATATGGAGAAACAGGTGAAGGTTCGAGGGTCTTTATAGTAGAAAGAGAAAAGTCACCAACAGCGTCAGGGTAGGAAACGATTTGAGTTCCGTTGAAGTGGGTAAGATTCAAATGGTTCTCTTCAGCGAATCTTCCAACGAGTTGTTCGTAATGATCATACAGTTGTTGAAGGTTCTTTTCGACTGAAATACGATGATTCACATTTACTACTGTTTCTTCGGGTAAGGCGTTGACCTTGACACCGCCACGGATAACATCAACAGCAATGGAAGTTTCGAAAAAATAACGTGTATCTTTGCTCTTTGAAAGAATGCTGGTTAATGATTCAGTATCTTTCTTCAAAATTAAAGAACGGAGGTGTTCATCCAAACCTTTACTGTATTTGGCAAAGCATTCCAAAGAAGAAAAGAAAGGGTTTTCGGGAACCAGTTTTCCTTCGAAGGGGACTTCAACTTGCGGAATTAGCTTACTCATGATGCCGATGTTAGTATGAGAGGGAGGGATCGAAGAATGGCCGCCGGGTGTCTTCAATCTTAATACAACATCGATATAACCCTTCTCTGCAACAGAAACAGCGGCAAAATAGGTACCATAGTACTCGCTGACAAAGCCACCTTCGTCGAGAATAAGCTCGACACCATCTTGCCCATAAATCTCGTAAAGGCGTTTTGCTAAAGGCAAAGCACTATGATAGCCAGAGATTTCTTCGTCAAATCCAATGGATGCAATCACCGTACGCTCTGGCGTAAAGTCAGAGGAAGCAAGTAACTCTAAAGCCTCAAAGATGCCAACTAAGGAATTTTTGTCATCGGTAGCTCCGCGACCGTAAACGATACCATCCTTGTAAGTAGCGCTAAATGGGGGGAAATACCATTTGTCTAAAGTAGCCTCTGCAATGGGGACCACGTCTTGATGGGCCATTAAAACAAGAGGTTTCAGGTCCTCATTGGAACCTTTATACGTTATCAAAAGACCATAAGTAGCAACGTATTCAACTTGTAATTTTTTAAAGATGTTTGGATAAATGTCGCGGAAGACATCGTGCAAATCGCCAAAGATGTTCCAGCGCTCATCTTCGCCAACATGACCAAGGTCATCGTAAGAGATGCTTGGAACGCGCAATACTTTTTGAAAGCGCTCAAGACTGTCGTTGCGAAATTGTGGTGTATTGATAAATTCGGAGCAGCCGACACCTTGGGTCTCTAAGAAAGGTTCAATTTTAGATGAGACAAGGCTGGCAGGTTGATAGCAAAACGACGTAGCATTGACATCCGCTTCAGAAGATAATTCCTTTATGGGGGTTTCTTTTCTAACGAAGAGTACAAAAGATACGACAGTTGCTGAGATAACAAAGAATATGACTACAAACCAATCCAAGATCTTTTTCCATATTGACTTGGATTTCTTTGCCCACTTTGGTTCTCCCAACAGATACTCCAAGTCATCCTCTACAGATTTTCCTCCCTTAGGTTGAAAACTCTGCGTCTGTACCATTATAAAATTGTTCAGCTTTTCTCTGACGGGAAATTGCTAAAATATACTAAAGGCGAGTATAGGAACAATTGCTAAACTATGCCTTCTTAAAAGAAGCAAATACTGGAAACTGGTCTCAAAAACAAGGTAAAAACCAGTTTGAACAATGGATTTTGTAGATGAAATTACACTTTCTCAAAACTTCGCTGGCAAATTAAACCAATCCAATATCAATAATCAAATTAGACGAATGGTACCATTCAAACAAAATAAATTCAAAACAAATTGGTTAGATGAAAATAAACCGAGATGAGGAAGAAAAGAAGGAGAGAAGGAGAGAGACGAAAGAAAAGGGTCTATATATATACCTACGGTTTTCGCCTGAACAGAGATAAGGGACAATGAAGTAGAGCTACCTATTTCTTCAGAGTTGTTATTTATTACGAATCCTTCGTAATTCATCGCAAGATAAACTAAGTCAGTTTGAAACGATTTTCCGTATCAAGCTCAGTATACCGAGGTTCATTATGATGATATAGTGAGCTGTAAAGTAAGAGAAAGAAGCTCTCAATGTAAATAAATAAACAGAAGGAAATACAAAAATAAAAAAATTTAAAAATAAAGAAATAAAAAGAGGAAGCTTTGGTCTCTTGGATGTAATACATGACCAAAAAAAAAAAAAAAAAAAAAAAAAAAGGAATTATATATATATATTTGTAAGAATAAACCAGATTGTATGAGAACAATTCTTTTTTGTAAGACATGATATGCCTGAGAATGGCAAGTGTTGGTAGAAAGAGAGAGAGTTGGAGGAGATTTGTATTCATTAGATTTAGAAAGAATCCAAAAAGAAAAAAAAGAAAAGTAGTTTAGCTGAATCTGATACTATTGCAATCCTTAAAATCGACCTTCTTGACTTTCCCTACTTTGTTTACATGGCATTCAACAAGGGTATTTTTCTCTACTGAAAAGCAATTTTGTATTCAGTAGCAAAAATTCATTCTATAGACTAAAAAAGAATAAAAAAAAGAAATATGTACTGAACTGTTAGCCCTTAGCTGACGGGAATCGAATGTGGAAACGAATGTCTTAGTATCTTTGTAGAAATAGCACTTTAGTAAACAATTGCTGTTCTGGTTTGGTTTTCAAATTTACTTTTTTTATGTTGAAAAATCATTCTTATTTTCATATCCTTCATGTATTCTAGGTTAATTGGTACTATAGAGGAAAGAGGGAGATTTTCTAAAAGTCAACCTTTACAAGTTCCTTACGTGTATACTAAGCAAAATAAAATCGTGGCTGCTTATTTGTTTAGACGTAATTATCCAAACTTTGTTTACTTGACTGTTTGGTGTTGCAATGATAGCGTACTTCGGACAGGCTATATGTTTGTTTACTTTGGGTTTAGCCTGATCATATATCTTCAGCTTCCCCTATTCCTAACCCACGAGAAAAAACATCTTTTTACCTATCCCAAAAAAAATATAGATTGCAATTATCTTTAACAACATTGGAAATAGGGCTACCTCATACGTTTGTTAACAGCAAAAGCTGGAGAAGCCTTTTGTGAAAGCACTTTGAGCTGAATTTTGACAAGCAAGAATCCTTCATCAAGGAAAGAGTATACTAATCCACTTGCATTTTAATAAAACAACAGTAAAAATATAAAAAAGTATAGATACCTTAGATGATGGTGGGAGGTGATCATAACTTACCTTCGAAAGACAGTTTAACAAATGATTCACTGAATGATTCGGACCAATTTGAAGACTCAAAGGATTTTGAGGACTTTCCTCCAAGAACTGATGATGAGTCACATTTGGTTCAAGAAATGTCAGCTGTAGGTCAGCCATCTGCTAATGGGTACCTCCAACAAGAGAATTACGTTACAGATTATCCAAGGAATTCTGACACTTATAATTCGTATCCTGATGCCTACTATGAAAAATCCGAGTCACAAGAAATGGACGAGCTCTTTTATCAGACCGACGACGGACTTGTGTTTTCATCCACAAAACCGGAAAGAAACACCCGAAACTTCGAAAACAGGTACCAGGATATTCCAGAGTATGCGCATGAACCAACTGGTTATACTCCTGAGATCTTGAGCGATTATGCTGGACTCATGGAGAACCCAGGTGTGTATCCCAGAGTCATTCCTGGAGAAAAAGGGGACGAAGAGATATACTCAGCAAGGTTTTCGTATCTAGATGCGAAAAATCCTTATCCTGCTTGGATCCCAGACAACATGATTCCTCTAAGCAAAGAAGAAATCCTTACGATATTTGAGGAGCTCCAGGAAAACTTCGGCTTTCAGAAAAGCTCCATGTTAAATATGTACGATTTCTTTATGGTTTTGCTTGACTCCAGGGCTTCTCGTATGGATGGAACCAACGCAGTGCGATCTCTCCATGCCGACTATATCGGTGGTAGAAACGCTAATTATAGAAAATGGTATTTCTCTTCAAACATGGATGTCGATGACTCCATTGGCTTTCAGAACTGCAAGTTCACGAAGGCTGGTCCCAAATTGGTGAAGGACAAGTCTAGCAAAAAGAAGAAATCGAAGAAAGATGACTCCGATTTAGAAGAACAGGTAAAGATTGATCCACTGGATTATTCAATGGAAAAATGGGATACTGCTATGCGAAACATGCTGCCTGAAGTACAAATTCGCCAAGTCGCCCTTTACCTTTTATGCTGGGGAGAAGCCAACAATATCCGTTTCTGTCCAGAATGTCTGTGTTTTCTATTTAAAATGGCCCTGGATTTCATGCAATCCGATGAATATACTGCAGAAAAGCCTCCAGTCCATGAATACTACTACCTGGAAAACGTGGTGACACCTCTCTATAACTTCATCAGAAACCAACAATTCGAAGAATTTGAAGGAAAATTAGTCCGTAGAGAACGTGATCACGCAGAAACAATCGGTTACGATGACATTAATCAACTATTTTGGTATCCTCAGGGTATTAATAGAATTGTGCTGATGGATGGTACTCCTCTCTTCTCACTACCAAAATGGGAAAGGTTTCATAAACTCAACGAGGTGAACTGGGACAAGGTATTTCAAAAAACTTTTTACGAAAGCCGTTCTTGGTCTCATTCCTTGACAAATTTCAACAGGATATGGGTCATTCATTTTACTACTTATTGGTACTATACGGCATTCAACTCTCCTACTCTCATTGAGAAAAACTTCCGTCAGTCCGTTGGACCACGACCAATTCAATCATGCCAATGGTCTTCCGTAGCTCTTGGAGGAGCTGTTGCTACCCTTTTGATGATTTTTGCTACTATTTTTGAATGGGCTCATGTTCCTCGAAGGTTTCCCGGATCTAGGCCACTCTTACAACGTTTCTTTCTACTTTGTATTATTCTAGTGTTGAATATTGCTCCTGCTGTGTTTATTTTCGGGTTTTCAAATGATGAACAGCAACGTTCCGTAGGTAGATTGACAGTAGCAATCGCCCATTTTACTTTTTCCTTTCTTTGTTTTCTTTATTTTACAGTTGTTCCTCTAAATAGTTTATTCAGATTTAAAACAAACCAGTTTTCGAGGAAATTTCTTGCAAATCGATACTTTACTTCGGATTTTGCTCGTCTACAGATTAACGACATGTGTGTTTCATGGGGTTTATGGGCTCTTGTTTTTGCAGCCAAGTTTGCGGAATCCTATTTTTTCCTGACTTTGTCTTTCCGTGATCCCATTCTTGTTTTAAGCACCATGAGACCATACTTTTGCGAGATTAAATGGGCAGGATCTTACTTATGCGTGTTACAACCTAGAGTCATTTTGGGTATCATGTATGTAACGGATTTGGTTCTTTTTTTCCTTGACACGTATCTTTGGTATATTGTAGTAAATACCATATTCTCCGTCACCCGCTCTTTTTTCCTGGGTATTTCCATTTGGACCCCATGGAGAAATATTTTCGCACGTATGCCAAAGAGAATATACAGCAAAATTCTTTCTACCCCAGAGGGAGATTCTGTTTACAAGCCGAAAGTACTAATATCCCAAATATGGAATTCTGTGATCATCTCTTTGTATCGTGAACACCTTCTGGCGGTTGAACATGTGCAGAGGCTCATATATCATCAAGTCAACTCTCTTGATGCTGATGGAACCAAGACTTTAAAGACACCTACATTCTTTGTCTCTCAGGAAGATTCTTCTTTTAAGACGGAATATTTCCCGGCACACTCGGAAGCTGAGAGAAGACTTTCCTTTTTTGCTCAGTCACTTGCTACTCCGATTCCAGAACCTATACCTGTAGATACTATGCCCACTTTCACGGTTCTGGTTCCTCACTACGGAGAAAAGATCCTTCTTTCACTTAAAGAAATTATAAGAGAACAGGACAAGCTTTCAAGGGTTACTTTACTTGAATATTTGAAACAGCTCCATGCTCACGAATGGAAGTGCTTTGTCCGTGATACAAAAATTCTTGCCGAGGAGGATGCTTTAACTCAGCAAGATTTTGAGGAAGAAGATACGAACGGAAAGTCAAACATCTTGAAAGGAAAGTTTGACGACTTACCTTTCTATTGCATTGGGTTTAAAAATGCTACTCCCGAGTATACTCTTCGAACTAGAATTTGGGCTTCCTTGAGAAGTCAAACATTATACAGGACAGTCAGTGGATTCATGAATTATTCTCGCGCGATAAAACTTCTATACAGGGTTGAAAATCCTGACGTATCTGAACTTTTCGCTGGACAAATGGATGTTTTGGAATATGAATTAGATCGAATGGCATCACGCAAATTTAAAATGTGCGTTTCTATGCAAAGGTATGCAAAATTTACAGCGGAAGAAGTAGAGAATACAGAATTTATTCTCAGAGCTTATCCTGATTTACTTATTGCGTATCTGGATGAGGATCCTTTGGAAGAAGGTGAAACTACCCCTAAACTTTATGCTGCACTTATCGATGGATATTCGGATATTAATGAAAACGGGAAAAGAATTCCAAAATATAGAATTAGGATGTCAGGAAACCCCATTTTAGGTGATGGTAAATCTGACAACCAAAACATGGCCTTACCTTTCTACCGTGGAGAATACATACAACTTATTGATGCAAACCAAGACAATTATTTAGAAGAATGTTTAAAAATTCGAAGCATTTTAGCGGAGTTTGAAGCCTTTAATTCACCCAGCAACGATCCATACGAAGAGACGCAAGAACCCTATCAAAACAATCCAGTTGCTATCATGGGTGCCAGAGAATATATTTTTTCTGAAAATATTGGTATATTAGGTGACGTTGCAGCTGGTAAGGAACAAACATTTGGTACTTTATTTGCTCGTACAATGGCTCAGATCGGCGGTAAATTACATTATGGTCATCCAGATTTCTTAAACGCAATTTATATGACAACTCGTGGTGGTGTTTCAAAGGCACAGAAAAGTCTTCACGTTAACGAAGATATTTATGCAGGAATGACCGCTTTACAACGTGGTGGTCGCATTAAACACTGTGAATACTACCAGTGTGGTAAAGGTCGTGATTTGGGATTCGGATCCATTTTGAATTTTACTACAAAGATTGGAACAGGTATGGGTGAACAAATGATTTCACGAGAGTATTACTACTTGGGCACTCAGCTTCCTTTCGATCGTTTCCTTTCATTTTATTATGCTCATGCGGGTTTCCATATCAACAATATTTTCATTATGCTTTCAGTGCAGTTATTTATGGTTGTTTTGGTGAACCTAGGCGGAATGTATCATGTTGTCACTGTTTGCGATTACGACCATAACCAAAAATTAACTGTGAAAATGAGGCCAGAAGGATGCTATCAATTGAATCCCGTTATGAATTGGCTGAAGCGATGTATCATCTCTATTTTTATCGTTTTCTTCATTTCGTTTGTTCCGTTGACTGTCCAAGAGTTGACGGAAAGAGGTGCATGGAGAGCATTAACACGTTTAGGAAAGCACTTTGCTAGTTTCTCACCATTATTTGAAGTATTTACTTGTCAGACATATGCCTATTCTGTAATAGCGAATATATCTTTTGGAGGTGCTCGGTATATTGGTACAGGAAGAGGATTTGCTACTGCAAGGCAGTCGTTCTCGTTATTGTTTTCTAGGTTCGCAGCTCCTTCGATATATTTGGGTTCACGTACGCTACTTATGCTTTTATTTGGAACTTTGAGCGCATGGATACCGCATTTGGTATACTTTTGGATATCGACTGTTGCCATGTGCGTGAGTCCATTCATGTTTAACCCTCACCAATTTGCATGGAACGATTTCTTTGTGGATTATCGCGAATTTGTGAGATGGATGTCGCGAGGTAACTCTCGTTCTCACATGAATTCTTGGATTGGTTATTGCCGGTTGACGAGAACTCGTATCACAGGTTATAAGAGAAGGATTATGGGAGTACCCGTCAGTAAAGGGTTCTTGGACTCACCGAGAGCTCGTGTTGGTAATTTATTTTTTAGCGAACTCTTCATTCCGTTTCTTCTTGTAATAGGAACGACTATACCTTATTTGTTTATCAATTCCCAGCCGGGAAATCCAGATCCAGAAAAAGCGACGAATCCGATATTACGGTTTGTTATTTTAGCATTTTTGCCGATAGTAGTCGCTGCAGGCTTATCACTTTGTTTTGCTGGAATGGCATGCTTGATGGGACCTTTGCTAGGACTGTGCTGTAAGAAATTCGGAGCAGTGTTAGCGGCAATTGCGCATGCTGTTACGATTTTGATGTTTATACTTGTTTTTGAAGTATCATGGTATTTAGAGGCATGGAGCTTACCAAAGGCGGTACTTTGTATGCTGTGTATAGTGTCATTACAAAGATTCTTTTTTAATTTTCTACAGATTATATTCCTTACACGTGAGTTGAAACACGATGGAGCAAATTTGGCATGGTGGACGGGCAAATGGTATTCAAGAGGATTAGGCTTTCATGCATTGTCGCAGCCGTCTCGAGAATTTGTGTGCAAGCTTGTTGAATTGAACATGTTTGCGGCAGATTTCTTCTTGGGCCATTTGATATTGTATTTAATGTTACCGATTCTTTTAATACCGTTTATTGACAAATGGCATTCTATGATGTTGTTTTGGCTACGTCCTAGCAAGCAGATCCGCCCACCGATTTATTCTATGAGACAGAAGCGATTACGAAAGCGAATTGTTCGAAGATATGCATTTTTATTTTTTCTAATGTTGATTGTATTTCTTGCTTTAATTATTGTTCCTTTGACGATTGGAAAAGGGTTGTTGGATGATTTTGATTTGGATATCCTGAAAGACTTTGGGCTAATGCAACCAGCGGACCGGAACTGGACCGAAAATGGTACAAATCTTACGACTGTTAACGAGTAAAGAAAAGAAAAGAAAAGAAAGGAGAAAAAAAAAGATGAAGGGGAAGATATGCTGGTTGAATTGAGAAATTCAGTAGCTTGTGAACGAATAACCCAACCCGAGTCTTTGAGAGTAAAGAAGATCTTAATCCTATGGAGTTGTTTTATTTCATGAGTCAGATTATATATACATATGAAAAAGGTTTCTATTGTTGAGACGAATCATTGATTTTATTAGAAGAATAAATAATTAAAAGAATTATTAAACATGGATAGAAAGTTGAGTTGTTTGTAAGCATGATTGATGCTGAAAATTAGAAACTAGAAGGTAGAAAAAGGATCAGTCAAACTAATGAAAAGTCGGTCAAGTCAAAGCCAAAACAAGAGAAAAGAAAAGAAAAAACAAAGCTTGTATCGAGATTAAAACAACAAGCCAAAAGATTTCCAGAGGTCAAATCTCATATACTTTTCCATAAACAACATAGTACGAGCTTTGTTTACATATGGAGAGAACAAAGAATTCATGTTACCCACTTCGGTAATTGATTGTAAAATGACGAACGATTCGGATCGACTGATAAGATATCGAGATGAAACGCACTCTGCTATTCGAAAAAAAGTAAACAATAAGGAAAAAGCAAAACTCCAAGCTAGCATTGACAAGAGACGTTTTAAGATCATGTCTAGTTGCATTTCTACTAGTTTGTAATTCATGTTTTCTCTGGTACCGGCATTGATGAGGATGGCAACAACCAAAGGTCGGCTAAAGCAAGCTTGATCTCAGAGGGAAATCATTGAAAGGCATATGTACTAGCGTATAAGAGAGAAGAGAATGCATCGTCATGCCTAACGAAGCCAGCCCATCCGGTTCCTGCAGAAAAGGTCATTCCATAGCTTTAGCAAATGATGTTGTTGTTTCGGGTTGGTCTTTGTAATTTATATACGAGAGGACCGTTATTGGTTCAAAAGGAGTTGTTAATAAAAAGCAGAAAGAAAGAAAAGAAAGGAGAAACAGCGATTTGAACTATTTGAATGGAAAATAAACAAGCAATTATTGAAGAAAGAGCCAAGTTTACTTGGTGTAGCTTTTTTTCGAAACTGATGGGTTGAATATTGGGTTGTTGAAGGACGAAATCAATAAATTATATAGGAACCATATTTTAAAATTTAATCTATATAAAAATACAATTTAATAAAAATATAGAAAAAGTATTTATGTTTGAAGCGATTTTTCACGTTTATACTTCCAATCGGAAACGAGATAATTCTTTAGGTTGTATTGAGGTGATTCAGTAACTTGCCTATAACCAACAACCTATTTGTATAAAAAGGAAGCCAAATATACAGATTTGGGTGTTTGAATTGGTACATTCCAACATGTTTTGTAATATTTCTAGAGCTCCTGGTAAGGTAAGTATTTGAAAGAAGAACACTTGTTTCGTTTTGTCTTTTCTGCTTCCGCTTTGTGAAACTCGAGAGTGGATTTACGGCGGACGGGGATGGTATTGCCAGCAAACGGAAACAAAAACGGTGTTTTTGGATTAGGAACTGAAATACTAACTAGTATTCTTTATAGGCGGGCTCGCGTTTATTTACGGTATGTATTTGGGATTTGCCGACACCTTAATTGAGAAAAGAAGCATCGTTTCACGAAAGCTGTCTAAAGGAGCGTATGATTGAGTCGTACACTCTATCCTCGATCCCCGTTTGAAAACTTTCATCCTTTTTGTGTTGCTTGGATGCTTTTTTCCTTTGCGTGTCTTTTATCCAGAAAGGCTGTAGTCTAACATTTCTGCTTAGCTCCCCGCTGCCAGAAGCTTTTCTTATGCCCCCTTGCGTTGCTCCATCGGTTCTCGTCAGGTTTCTATGAGTAACTTTGAAAAGGTATGTATGCTGTTGAAGCTCCGTTCCGTTCCGCCTTTGGAACAAAAATGGTTTTGATTAGCCTGGACGTATGCTGACTGTTTATCTTCTTTTAGAACAAGTTTATCAACTACCAACGTATCCAAGACAATTTGGAAGTCGTCAAAAAGAGGTTGCAACGCCCTCTTACCTATTCTGAGAAAATCTTGTACGGTCATTTGGATGACCCCGTCAACCAAGACATTGAGCGTGGTGTCTCTTACTTGAAGCTTCGTCCTGACCGTGTTGCTTGTCAAGATGCTACTGCTCAAATGGCTATCTTGCAATTCATGTCCGCTGGAATGCCCGAAGTCGCCGTCCCCACTACTGTCCATTGTGATCACTTGATTGAGGCTTTCTCTGGTGGCCCCGAAGATTTGAAGCGTGCCAACGTCACCAACAAGGAGGTTTACAACTTCTTGTCCAGTGCTTGTGCTAAGTACAACATTGGTTTCTGGCGCCCTGGCTCCGGTATCATTCACCAAATTCTCCTTGAGAACTATGCTTTCCCTGGTGGTTTGTTGATTGGTACTGACTCTCACACTCCCAACGCCGGTGGTCTTGGTATGGCCTCCATTGGTGTTGGTGGTGCCGATGCCGTCGATGTTATGGCCGACTTGCCCTGGGAATTGAAGTGCCCCAAGGTTATCGGTGTCAAGTTGACTGGTAAGATGAGTGGCTGGACTGCTCCTAAGGATGTTATTCTTAAGGTTGCTGGTATTCTGACCGTCAAGGGTGGTACCGGTGCCATTGTTGAATACTTTGGTCCTGGTGTCGAGTCTCTTTCTTGCACTGGTATGGGTACTATCTGTAACATGGGTGCTGAAATTGGTGCCACTACTTCCATCTTCCCTTTCAACTCTCGTATGTCTCAGTACCTCCGTGCTACCAACCGTTCCGACATTGCTTCTTATGCCGAACAATTCGCTCCTGTCATTGCCGCTGACGAAAACGCTCCTTATGATGAAGTTATCGAAATCAACCTCAGCACCTTGGAACCCCATGTGAACGGTCCTTTCACTCCTGATTTGGCTACCCCCATCTCTAAATTCAAGGATGCTGTCAAAGAACAAAAGTGGCCCGAAGAACTTAAGGTTGGTTTGATTGGCTCCTGTACTAACTCTTCTTACGAAGACATGTCTCGTGCTGCTTCTATTTGCCAACAAGCTCTTGACAAGGGTATCAAGACCAAGTCTCTCTTTACAATCACTCCTGGTTCCGAACAAGTCCGTGCTACTTTGGAGCGTGATGGTCAATTAGAAACCATGAGAAAGGCTGGTGGTGTCGTTCTTGCCAATGCTTGTGGTCCTTGCATTGGCCAATGGAAGCGTACTGATGTTCAAAAGGGTGAAAAGAACTCTATCATTACTTCTTACAACAGAAACTTCACTGGTCGTAACGATGCTAACCCTGCTACTCATGCCTTCGTCACTTCTCCCGATCTTGTAACTGCTATGGTTTTTGCTGGTAACATGAACTTCAACCCCTTGACCGACACCTTGAAGGATGCCAATGGCAACGAATTCAAATTTGAAGCTCCCTCCGGTGCTGGTCTTCCTTCTAAGGGTTATGATGCTGGCTCTAACACCTATGTTGCTCCTCAACCCGAGAACGTTACTAGCGTTGACATTGATCCCAAGTCTCAACGTTTGCAAGTTCTTGCTCCCTTCAACAGATGGGACGGCAAGGATGCTAAGGGCTTGAAGATCTTGATCAAGAGTAAGGGCAAATGTACTACTGATCACATTTCTGCCGCTGGCCCCTGGTTGAAGTACCGTGGTCATCTCCAGAACATCTCCAACAACTATATGATTGGCGCTGTTAACTCTGAAAACGGTGAAGCCAACAAGTTGAAGAACCAACTTACTGGTGAATATGACACTGTTCCCAATGTTGCTATTTCTTACCGTGACCAGGGTATTCGCTGGGTCAGTATTGGTGAGCAAAACTTTGGTGAAGGTTCTTCTCGTGAGCACGCTGCCCTTGAGCCTCGCTACTTGGGTGGTGCTGCTATTATCACCAAGTCTTTTGCTCGTATCCACGAGACCAACCTCAAGAAGCAAGGTTTGTTGCCTTTGACTTTTGCTGATGGTGCTGCCTATGACAAGATCACTCCCTTCGATACTGTTGATATTGTGGGCCTTACTTCTTTCCAACCCGGAAAGCCTTTGACCTTGGTTGTTCACCCTGCTGATGGTTCTGCTGAATGGAGCACTCCTCTTAACCACACCTTCAACCAAGACCAAATCGCTTGGTTCAAGGCTGGTAGTGCTTTGAACCACATGGCTGACATGCACGCTAAGTAAACTTGAACGAACAAATTTTCGCTATCGAAAAGTTTAAAGTTTTGTTGAAATGATCAAAAGTAGTTGGACATGTCCAACTTGGAATTGCCTTTTTTTAGAGCGATTGATGGAACTCCCCCCTTGTAATCTAATTTTGATTCAACAGGTATTCCTGAGGCTTCTCCTCGGGAAGAAAATTCAAAGGAAAACGTTAATTTAATAATGCCAGCAAATGAAATTCGCTTAAATGAAAAGAAAGGTTCCTATATATTCTTGAGTAGTATGTTTGTATGTATAGCTTGTATAAGTAAGGATGTGTAAAACAATGCTTGTGGTAGCGTGTGTTATTTTCTTTTAATTCACGAAGTTCTACAAAGATTTCATTATTTATCTTCTATCAACAATTAGACACTATGCCTGAGTGGTTAAAGGGATAGATTAGAAATCTATTGCGGTCTCCGCGCGCAGGTTCAAATCCTGCTGGTGTCGAACTTTTTAGTTTTTTTTATTATGTGCTACATATAGTACATATCTTTATTCTTTTGCTCTTTTGAAAGAACTAAAGGAACGATAAAATGCAATGCTTTAAGAGCAATGGGTCTTATAAGCACTTTGAATAAATCTGCTTACTTGGGAAGTGACATTGTTCTTTTGATATCGTATTAAAATGTCAATACGATCAAGCAGAAGAGCATTTCCAAGGAAGAGGCATTGAAGAATACTTTAGAAAAAAAAAGAAGATAAAGAAGCTATAAATATTGATAACATGTTTAAATCAAGGAACATAAAAAATAAAATACGTAAATGTCTACATGTTTACTCCAATTGGCTTATGGAAAGCAGGCGCGTTTGTGCAGTACAACGAAGTAGAACGCAAACAATTTAAGGTAGGTCCATTTCTTTGTTTGTCTTGCTCCAAAGACGAAAAGGGAGTAATTCTTTTTTGTTGAAAGGGAAAAAATGCCGGCAAATGCCGTTGATAATAGTTCTGTAGTATCCTCTTCGTATTCAGATGTTTCATATGTGTCTGACACGAGGAAACGACAATACAAGAAAGATGAGACTCTTCGAAGAAAAATAGCTACTGAACTAAGCAAGAAATCAGCAAATCTTGACTCACCCGTGAGGTCCACAAAGCGACATGGGGAGCCTGGGACGGTTGAAAGCGTCGCACTCGATGCGGCATTGACAGTTCATATGCATAGCTCAATAACGGAAACAGCGCAACTAATGGCTGCCAAAAGACAGGATTGTGTCTTAGTTATAGACGAGGAAGGACAGCTTACTGGAATACTGACTTCAGGTGATATTGCAAAGAAGTGTGTAGGTGCTGGATTTGATGCTCGACAAACTTATGTAGCTGATATAATGACAAACGGCCCCATATGCATTACGAGTGATACAAGAATTGATGCGGCACTTGAGTTGATGATAGAACACCATATCCGACATCTTCCTGTGGTAAGCGATGGTGAAGAAGGCGATGAAGGAGATGTCATCGGAATCATCAACATGCGAACATGTCTACGTGAGCCTCTAGATCGAATTGCACGCCAACAAGAAGCAGCTGAACGGCTTGTGGCAGCTCTTGAAGGTGCTCAGGAAGAATTGGAAGATAAATCAGCTTCTGGAAGCACTAATAACTCTTCACATTCAGGTGGCCCGCATGCAGCAGAGTTTATTGAATATGTTGAATCTCTTAGGAAGAAGGCATCAGGTCAAGATGTATTATCTTTGATTGAAACTACTCAAGAGCCAGTTCTGGTGGGCACACGAACAACTGTGGCTGAGGCTGCAGAATCCATGGCCCATGCGAACGTTTCTTCTGTCCTTGTAATGGAAAATGGTGCAGTATCTGGTATTTTTACCTCTCATGATATTGTGCTTCGTGTTCTTGCTGCTGGACTCGATTCTTTTCGTTGCTCAGTCATCCGAGTTATGACTCCTCATCCGGATTGCGCTCTCATTGACCTGCGAGTCAGCACTGCTCTTGAGAGGATGCTTGAGGGAAAATTTAATTTTCTTCCCATTGTTGATGAAGATGATTCTATCGTTGGTTTGCTTTCGCTTTTCCATCTATCAACGGCAATCCTTGCTGAGCAGTCTCCTGAAGAAGAGGAAGGTTCAGAACATGAAAGCCATGAGCTCGAAGAAAACATTTTGTCGAAAACCGCTTCTCAAGAAAACCATCCCCTCTTGGCCCCCTCCAATGAAGATATCGATTTAACACCTAAAGTACCCGCTCCTAGTCAAGGTATTATTCCTTCACATCAGCCAGGTGTAGTTGAAGCTGACGTGCTTCCGGTTCCTTTGAATTGGCAAGAAACAAACTACCATTCTCCCGAAAAAAATAATCAATACGCACCTTCCCTTCACGGATCCCATGTTTCCTATCATTCGGGACAATACCCGCTTTCCCCAACTCGTAATAACGAATTTCCTTATACTGGACAACCTTCCGCTATAAATGCTTATGAGGGCTCTGATTTACACGGTTATGGAGCCTCTCATACCGCACCTTCATACGTTGGTTCGCTTGCTCAATTCCAAGGAAACCCGTCAGTTGTGGAACAGGCATTACAAGATTTAGTACAGCCGACCGATTCTGCATCTCAGATTTTTCCCATCCCCCGCCCCTCTCCTTCGCAATTTAGCATAAAATACCGATCAACAATTGGACGAGTTCATCGTCTTCGTTTAGATCAAATAAGTTCATTGAGTGATTTACAAAAGGCGGTTTCAAATCGCGAAAATGAACAAAACATCACTCTTACCTACATAGACGACGAAGGAGACGTTGTAGAAATTACAAGCGACGCTGATCTTCGAGAAGCAATCTTTTTAACTCGTCGGCGCGGACTCCCGCGCTTAGAAATTCGTGGTGTGGGTGCAAATAGTCATACTGTTGATGGTTTCAATCCTGTGTTATCGACGGTTGGAAGCAGTGCTGGAACTGCATCTGTTTTACAACCTAAAATTCCTACTGATGAAGCCGCTTTTGGGTCACCGAAGCCCCAAGCAGCCTCAACAAAGAAACCTTCTGACCGGTCATTAGCTTTTGCGGGCGTGGTATCTGGAACTGTGGCTGTAGTACTCTTTTCAGCTTGGTTTTTACGTCGCAGACGCTGAAGTTTGTTTCATGAGTTACAGAAGAAATTCGAGTGTGGATAAGGAACCATCGATCATGTCTTTTATTTCAAGATTGAATATTTCAGACCATCTTTCTTTTTTAAAGTTACTCAGACCAATCTTACGTTTTATTATCAATTATGTGCATTTAAATAAATAGTTTGACTTTCTGAACGCAAGTAAAATAAACTTGCTGTGCCTTAGTCGTTAAGGTGTTACTAAAATATACGACTTGCTTGATTCATTTACGCATATATTCCACTATTAATATACAAGAATAATAAAAAGGTTACTGTACTTCTATCTATGTAGTAAGAAAGATGTGTACATAAATAAATAAACATATGCAGCACAAAATAATTGAGGTTTTTTAAATAGCTTCTGGCATGGAAATGTCATTAGCCGTTTCGGATTCAGCGCGGATTCGTGATAAAAAAGCTCTTTTAAGGGAAATCCTGGATTGCAACATACGTATGGCACATTTTTTTTCTTCTAGAGTCATTTCTTCTGACTTCAAATTGGAGGCTTTCGTCTTTAATGTCTGAATGCTCTGTCGCAACAACGTTAATTCTTTAGAAGCAGCAATGACCTTTCTGGATTCTTGAGAAGCCAAAAAATCTAACAGTCGAAACTGCAATACAGAGAAATCCTGTTGCGAAAGCGTATTTGAAGGAGGTGTCGTGATTGTAGACATGATGCCAAAACTTCACGGAAAACGGCGAAAAGAGATTATTTCAAAAACAGAGACAATGATTCCTAGCTTTCGAGGCAAGGAAGATTCTCCTGACCGGGATTACTTCTAGTATGGTAGCTAGCGGTCTAAAAATAGTTAGTATTAGGTGTAAGAGTCAGTAAAGTACAAAGCTATGATGTTTCATCAAGTAATACCCAGGTATAGAGGAGCACATTTACTAAAGAATAGATATTTAAACTGACTTTTTGTTATAAAGTTGGGTTTTTAAAACTGTATAACGGCTTATTGATACCTTCCAGTCTGCTTTCAAACTTTGTGATAATCCAGCAATCCAAAGTTATCCATTTTCGATTCGATTCTACTTCTTAATTAAAAGTAAAAGAGGGTGCAATGACCATCAAGCTAAAGGCTTACTTTTTAAGTGCTCATTCAGTGAATGTACACTCATAGTATTTGTTTATTAATGTAAATATTTTGTATCTCCTTATACGAAATTTCACAAAAGTGTTAATTTCGTTATGTTAAATAACAAAACTCGCAATATCAGTGAGTCCGCATCGGACACTGAACAAACGCAGCCAGCAGGAACCAACTTGGCAACTCCCAACTCTTTGATCATGCTCCTCTCTCGTATTTCAGCTCGTTCCGCTCTTCGTGGTGTTCGTTTTTCTTCTTCTCATGCTCCCCCTCAACCCGGATCGTAAGTTCTCTATACTGTTGACGTGTTGAACTGAGAATTAACAACTTGTTTTCTTGCGTATAGTACCGTTCCCTTCTATGTATCCAAAAAGGCAATTCCTTCTATGCTTTTCTTTGGAAGCTTTGGTATGCTAGATTTCTGAAGTTACGGACAGATGGAATAGATCATTGCATCGTCCGTTTCTAAAGGACAAAAATTGCTTCCTGTTATAAGAATGCTAACGCTTCAATCTTAGGCTTCGTCTTGGCTCTTCCATTGATTGTCGTTAAATATGTATGGCTCCAGCTCCTGAACTCCCTTTACTAACCTATTTTCTTTTAGCAAAACCGCAATGCTTAAGCGATTTCTTTCAAATGAATGAATCCGTATGGTTGGCATGCTTTTTCTTATATACTCTCTCAAGCAATCGAAACCTTTCTCATTTTATCTTTGTGTCTACTAGAGACCACCTTGTACTTCAGTCCCTGTAATTCTTCCTACTTTTGTAAGAGGTAAAAGAACGTATTGTATTGCTTCTAAGAATTAAAATTAAAATCTAAGGTGAAATAAACATTCAACTAGCCTTTTCTTGCTTTCAAGAATCCGTGCCAGTTCCATCTTCAAAGTTTACCGTGAATTAGTTCAGCTAGAGTAATACATAGCATTGCGTTTAAAAACATAAAACTAAGTCCAGATTAGTCTAGTATTAAGCATTTTTAGGTGTTCCATCTTCCTTTATTAAAGACTCCTCAGGAGATAAAATACGAGGACCATCACCGATTTTGGTAAGAATTACTCGGCTCACACCAGACGATACGGTTTCTGCTGCAACGTCGTCAATCTTCACGGAAGTAGGATTTCTAGCACTTTCATTCCAGCCTTCTGCGTGTTTAGAAACGGCGTGCAAGGCGTCCAAAATAAACGAAGAGTTTTCTTCCAAAAAGTACACGACTGCATTGGGACCGGCATCAAAGGTATAAGCAGCAATGGTCTTTCCGGCAGCAGCATTAATATTTTCAACGACACGAATGATAGCTCTAGAGGTATCGTTTAGGTAAAAGATAGGAGGAAGGGTATCAAGACAGCAAGCATGAAATTGGTTTGAATCAGTCATCGTAAGATTGGCAAACGTTTCAAAATCACGATTACGGATAGCTTGCTTCATGGCTTGCATACGTCCAGGAACGATATTCTTTATGCGTTCTTGGAACAAGGTAGAAGAAGCAACTGTTGCTTGCATACCTGAAGTAGAGGATACACCCTTTTTAGCAGCAGAAGCAACCATGATGGCAACACGCATTTCAGGCCAATGTTCAACAGGCTCAACTTGCACGGCAACGCTATCAGCTCCGCTATGCAATTGTCCCATCTCCCATGAAACGTATCCACCAAACAAGCTACGACAAGCGCTACCGGAACCTTGTCTAGCAATTCTGGACAACTCAGTCGGAGTCCACGTCAAGTCGTACAAACGCGCAATGGCTTCAGTAAAGGCAGCATATCCAGCAGCGGAGGAAGCCAAACCAGCGGCGGTGGGAAAATTATTTTCGGATACAACATGCACCTTTAGTTGGCTAATCTTATCCATTGAACCGTTGTTGTTTTCCAATTCTTGACGAACACTACGCAGTTCCTGTACGCAAACGGAAAGTCGTTTGCTGGCAGAAATATCTTCAGCGTTTCCATTCAACCACAAAGTATCTTTCTCAAATGATTTGGAGCAGCTAGCTGTTGTCACAGTTCTCAAATCGTCTTGTGATAAAGTTACACTTAGTGAACTGTTTGTCGGTAAATTCAACCCGACGTCGCGTTTTCCCCAGTATTTTATAACTGCAATATTCACAGGAGCACTTACAGTGCACTGGTAGACCTTTTCTGCCATATTTTCTTGTTGATGATAGATGTTCTAGCGTGTATTATATTGCGTAGTACTGGCAAAGCGAAGCCCAAATAAGTTATGAAAAGTTAAACTCCGTAAAGAAGAACAACCTCACAATAATAGTCTGCTTTTGAATGCCTAAATGTCAGGTAATTTCTTTGATCATTCCTAGCGTCGTATAAGCATAGATCGAAATTCAGCATTTGAACGCACTAATGGTAAACAAGGTTTCTGAGCTGGAGCGCTAGAAGGTTAATAAACAAAAATAAGTACGTTTGTTTAGTATACAAAAGTAAACAGGAGTGAGTCCCTTGTGAGATCCATCTGAATGCTAAAAAACAATTCCAATTCACTACAAAATTCAGTGCCTGATTCTTGGAAGACGAGCTTACCCTCCATTTTTATTTACTTAGGCGCTGATGGACTTGTACAACCCAGTTTCTAAGTTAAATCTTTTCTAGTATTATTCTTTGTATTTGTACTTGCTTTCATTTACTAAATATGTCCCAGTTGGCGAAACTGGGTCTTTCCACTCTTTTCTTTTCATACGAGAACCCTTTTACTTATTGATCAAGATAACTTCCATTACAAGGTACCAACGTTTAGTTTCAAAACTTTTTTGTACCCATAAATCATATTAAACCACGTTATTTCGTATGACTGAAAGGAAACGAGATTTGTATTTCGGATTCAGTTGATCGTCTAAGAGAAGAGAATCTGATATTCATACCGGTAAAAAAAAGACTTCTATCTTGCAAAATAAAGCAATCGATTTTTCTATAATTTCTATAATTTGGAAAACCCATCAAAGTGCTTTAAATGCACTATTGAAGCCATTAATAAACGCAATGGCTCAACCTGATGACTTGCAAAAAAAGACGACGACGCGAGTGTTAAAAAATTCAAAGTCTTTGAATTCTATAGACGTCAAAAATAAAGAAAGTAACCTATGAAAGACTACCAAAGGAATCTTCTACTATATATCCAAAACATCTTTGGATATACATTTACGGTACTCCACCACGATTTAAAAGCCATCCTTAAAAATGGATTGTCTTCGAACCAGTGAAAGGTCGAGTTTAGTAAATTCCCCATTCCCTTTAATATGACAGAAAAACAGGAAGCTTCTCAAGAAAGTCAATGTCCGGTATCACCAGAAGTTCGTGACGCCTGGCTTAAGAGTCAATCCGAAAAAAATAAAGCACAACCTCACCCACCGGCGTCACCTGTAGAACTTTCGACGGATCGTGAAATATCTGGAATTCCCAAGGCAAAGACCGATCCCAACGATCAGGAAGAAGCAAAATGGATATACCCTTCTCAAAAAATGTTCTTTGAAGCCATGAAACGGAAAAATTGGAATCCTGATGCCAGTGACATGAAAACAATCGTTCCCATACATAACGCAGTCAACGAGAAAGCATGGAAAGAAATTTTAGACTGGGAAAAGGGATGGGGATCAGAATCGTAAGTACAGTCATATTTGAGTTCCTTAATATGAAGAGGGACAATGGATAAGAAGAGCTTTGACAAGCTTCAAATTGGTACTATAAGCTAACACAAGTTTAGTTGTGGGGGACCCAGACTCGAACAATTTCAAGGAAACGTAAAAAAGCTGACCCCAAAGGCACGAGTGCTTAACTTCTTAGGTTACAATAAACCTTTTGACCGACATGACTGGCTAGTCGATAGATGTGGTCAAAAAGTTTGTTATGTAATAGATTTCTATAATGGACCTAGCGTACAAGGCGTCCCAAGTATGTTCCTTGATGTTCGTCCAAAACTTACTGTCCATGGTGCCTGGATGCGCTTTTACCGTTGGTCCAGTCAAGCTATCTTTCAAGGGAAGACTAATCAACAATAAATTGGATAATATCAACCAACCAACCACTCCTTTCCGGATCTAATAACAAAGTGTTAACGTCCTAGTCCCCTATAAAAAATAATAAAAAAGATATCCTTCTTTTTGTAGTCTGTTCTTGTTAATGAAATTTATATCCCATATTAATTCATATATTTTATTCCATTTGAAATTTTTAGCATCTCCATAATTTTATCATTCAGCTTGCTAGAAGGCTCTTAGGTAGCAGAATTTCGTCCTCGGTACAGAATCCAGCAGCGGCGTTCTACCTGTGTTGGAATGTTTAACTGTATGAAAAAATCTTGGAATTTTTCAGTGATTTCGACAATACCATCTTTTAAGCATGAAATAACACGATCCATATCGTCAAAATCATGAGTTCGTTTTGATGCAAAAACATCAGAAGAGTGAATGGGAGGGTTTCGTTTGTAAGCAATAAGTTTATCGTATGTATCACAGTAAACCGTTAAAATATCGGAAATATCACGGGCAACCACACCATAAGTGTCATATTGTAAAGATTTCAAGACAAGCAGTGACAAACTGGTGATACGAACTTCGAGTAACCATGGGTTCTTCAAAACATCAGCATTTTTCCTATCCAACGTCTTGCGGAATATATTAAATAAGGAAGTTTTGTAAACAACTGAAAGATATTGCGAACATTGTTTACGTAATGAGGCAGGTATTAATGATTCTGCGAAGGAATTCTGAGAAGCATCGGGTGCGCTGAAGTTGCCGTGCTCTTTTACCTTTTCTAAAATTCGGGAACGACGAGAAGCACCCTGTGCAAATATATCTTTTTCTTTTAACGAAATTGTATTGAAAGAATCATCTGTAGTACTGCTCCCCAGTCTTGAACTTGATTGCGCACTGTCAACTCCATTGGGCTTCTTACCAGAGGAAGATAGTTGCAAGGATGTAGACAAGTTTTCACACAGCACTAACGTATTATTCAAAATTTCTTGCCACACACTAGTCTTCCTATCAATATCTTGAAGAATGCCTTGGATTCGCTTTGGATCTTTGGAGCAAATGAGAAACAGCTCCTGTGAAGCGATACATTGAGTTAAGGGTTTATTTCTCGTTTTAATTCCGTCCAACAAGGTTCCATTAGGATCATTAGAACGCATGCTGATGAATCGAGAACGAACCACGGGTCCTGCATATAGAAAGACACGGAAAATCAAAAGAGCTATGCTTAATGAAATGTTAATAAGGAAGGTCATCCATAAGCTATGAACCAACAGACCAAGATTTACCGGCCAACGGACGAGTGCTTTTGAAGCAGCGAGCCTATGAAAACATCTAGTAAAAAGCAAAAAGGTTCTCCAAATGGAAGATCGAAATATAGCATAAATTATAGGGGAAGCAAAGCCGCATATTAAAGATTTAATTATAGAAGATTGAAAAATGGAAGGCAACTTTTCCTTAACATAAAGTACAAAGGATTTTTGAAGGACAGGCTCTTCAGGTGTATCAAGGTCAAAGTAAAGATGCTCACAAGCAGAAGAGAAAGCCATCATGGAAGCTACAAACATCATGTAAACGAATCTTTCATTAAGTCTTGGTAGTTCATACGCTCTAGCGGCCGTTACCCATTGCAAACGCGAAGAAGAGTGGCCTTGCAAATATGCCAGCGCCAGTATACCCACGGAAACGAGAAATGAAATATACACGGGAAAGAATGACTTTGGAGAGAATTTAATCATAATTTCTTTTGCCAATGAACTTTGAACGTCTCTGGTGGTGGTCATTCTGCTCTTTAGCATGACAAAGTATGGAAACACAAATAGAAAACATAGCAAGCCTTTCAAGAAACTGCCAAGAATCAGTTTCGGAGAGAAAACTATAAAAAAACTGTTAGTGTCTTTATTTTATCAGGTTTATAGGGACATACTGGATCCAGACGCGAGCCAATATGATGTTACACAGCACAAACAATACAATGCCAAAGAAGCGCGCAAAAAGCGCTGCTGTAGTATAGGTCGTAAAATTGTATGATATCGCACCGCTTTTGTTTTCGATCCATTTAGAAAACTGGTCCTTAAAGCGACCATGGTGATAGTTGGCTCTGTGTAAGTATGTTAAACATCTCTTACTTACTACTGTCAACAAAAGATGAATTGGAATACGAACCTGAAGCGATATCATTAAACAATTTACTGCAGTTACCTTGTTCTACTACTAAATTCTGTAAAGCCTCGCAAAAAGACAAAATAACGATGAAAATTAAGCTGTTTTAAATTCGTTATTTAAAAATAAAAGTCACTCTTTCTGTCTTGGTAGAACTATTTACGAATGGTAGCTTCAAAGCTCGTTAGTAAATAATGTAAAAAGTAGTTTAGTAAAAACTTGGAATGCAATTTAATTTTATCAAGAAACTATGGTACAAAGAACGAATTAAAAAACGAGACGAATGAGGAAAGAGCTAGAGACTTATTCACGACTTGGTAGAAAGAGGTAAGGTGGTAAAACCGACGAGAATTTCGTTGATTAATAGTCGATAATAAATATGCCCGGAAACTCATCAAAATTATACGATATTCAGTAGTTAAACTACTTTCAATAATAAGAAGTATAATAGTAAATAGTAGCAATAGGTAAAAGCCAATTATACCTATGAAATTAGGATGTTAAATAGTTAAATTTCTAGCACGGGCTCAGAAATTCGAACTTCTTATAAAAGGACAATCATGCAAAATTCCATTGCAAGTTTAGTTTAATAAGCCAAAAGTAAGTAGAGCGACAAGCAAGGTAGTTAACATAACATTACCAGAGAGATGCATAGCACCACTTTTTACGGCAGGGTTATACTTTACATTTCCTTTTTGGTCAAAAACAGGAGAATTGTCAACTGTGCCGTTCCAGCAATATTGAGAGAAGCATTGCTGGCAAGCTTGGGGTGCAGATTGATTCTTACGTTCCAAGGACCTTTGAATAACCGCACAAGCCAAACAAGAGGCAAAATCAGTCGAATTATTCTGAGTAGCAGCAACGAAACCGTTACGAACTAAACCTTGGATATCCGAATTGCCAAGGCGATAACGGTCGTCAGCAATGTTTGACTCTGTCGTCCAAGGAGAATTGGGGAGATATACCAAGAGGGGAGGAGTGTTCTCATCGACATGTTGGCTTTGGCTGGTAGTATTGCGTCCGTCACAACCAAAAAAGGTTGGACGGTTATTTAGGCCAAGGTTGATAAATGTTTCTACAGAAGGAATATGGACAAAAGAGTTAACTCCATAGGAAGCGTCGGAAGCCTTTTGAGTAATGCGCTCATATGTGGAAACTAATGATGTACCATTTGGCCAGTTGTTTTCAGTATCACTACTAGCATCGAGTGCAAAAATAACGTCGACACGACGTTCTGGTTGAAGCAAAGGCCAAACTGGAATGTTTTGGTTATCGGCACCACCGTCGTATAAATCCACATAAGGAGCAGTGGTTAAACCATCAGAAGCAGCGGTTCCATCACCTGCTATAGAGGATGCACCGTCAAACATGTTGTTGTAGTAGCTAACAGCGGAGCCGTTGATTCTCATATGGCGCAAAGTAAAGCCAAGACGACGACTCATACGGGAATCACGCAAACTAACGCCAATGAGAGCTTCATTGAAGCGTGTAGAGGAAGTACCTATCAAAAATCCAACATTATCGAATTGAGTAACGCACTTATTATCGATGGAAGAACCATTGTTTAACTTGGTTCCAAGATATTCAAGAGGCATGTAAGCGCGGACGTTATTGTCGAATGTGTTGAAATAGTAAGGAGAGAACTCATAGATGCTTGAATTAGAAGAAGTGGCATTGTGACCATCGGAGAGAGCACCGGGAAGGCCTTGAGAAACAATAATGGGATAGGGATATTCGGCATTTTGAAACCAGGAAGCATTTTGTACTGAAGAGTAAGTTGTATCTGGACCACCACGAAGGCGACCAGTCGTGTGACGAGCGATAGCACGACCCCAATAGTCGGTCAAACTCACGTTAAAGCCAGCAGCAGCTTTTTGGTTGACTTCATCAACGAGATCGGTGTAATAATTCTTATTATCGCCAAAGTGAGTTTCCTCGACAAAAAAGATACCAAGACGAGAATACCAAATGGTGGAAGACAAGTTTTGCACGGTGCGAAAATCATTAATGGCTAAAGAACTAACAAGCCAGGAGCCACCATCGGCACCGGTGATATAACTAGCACCTTGCAAAAGACCACCTAGAGTGGTTTCGTTGCTTCGACGATCAAACGCAGCTAGAGCACCACCACCATAAAACATAGAACGATAGCCACCACCAGAGACGGCAATTCCTAAACGAGGGCCATTGTCCCCAAGAAGACTGTCCAAATCGAGAGAGGACGTAGAATGGGCAGACTGTAAAAAGGAACGAAGAGCCTCATTCGAAGAATGGGTGCGTTTTTGGAGAAAATCAGATTCTAATTGTGGAAGTTGACCAGAGCTTAAGGAATGAAGAAGTTGTTGCGATCCGCTACAAGAGCCGATAACGGGAGCGTAAGAAGCATTGGTGGAAGGAGGAGGAGGAGGCTTTTTCCAATTTCGTTTATCGAGCTGAGAAAGGTGAAGACGGGCGTATTCCTGATCGGGGTCTATCACTTGACAACTGATGAGACTGGAACAGAGAAACACAAACACAAGGAAATAGGAGAAAAACATATAGGAAAAAAATGGAAAGAATTAATGATGCAAAAAAAGAAATCCAATTGATTTGTATACCCAAAGACCAGTTTTTCGTTTTTCGTTTTTTTCCTCCTTGAATACTATGACCTAATGTTAATCTGATGAGATGAAAACAGGCAAATTGATTAGAAAAAAGCGACAAGAAGGAAGAAAAGAGAAAATGGAAAAAAAAAATTAACCTTGTAGACGAAAAACAAGGCGATGAAAGGAAGCGCACACGGAAAAGGAATGAACTGTGCGAAAATAAATAGATTCACACCCTAGAAATCGATCTAAAAAAGCAACCCTATGTCTAGGCAATCCTTGAAACAGTTAATGGGGAATGTTTGGATTAATCAAGAACTCCAAGTGCCAAGTTCAAGAAGAAAGTGTGTGTTTGACAGAAAACCGGTTTCATTTATATTCGGTAAGAGCTTTTCGGTAAAGAGTTGGCTTCGTTCCTGGAATGCTGTTATTGGTTCTCTCTTTACCTTCGGCACGGTAAAAGTTCCACGTTTCGGCAGTTTGTGTACCCCAGATTGACATTTGCCGGAAGCGAAAACCGAAAATGATGACCTCATCGTCAAACTTGGATCGATCAGAAGTTTCCATGCATCTTTCATCGGCGTTGTTGAAGTTTTTGCTCTTTTTATTTTGTTTTCTTTATTTATTTTTTAATAAAAGAGATTCCTAATTTGATTTCTTTTCTTCCTTTAGTTATTCTTTTCACTGGTTCGGTGCATTGCCTGTCGGGTTTTCTCTTCGCCATATACGTTCGATGACTTGACATCAATGTACCGTTAAAAACACCAAATCGAAAGAATCGGTAGTCTCTCAAATCAATAGTATGTCGAGACAAGAAACTATAATAATCCACTGTTGATCTTTTGCGGTAAATTAGATTGTGCGCCAGCTTGTGGTTGCTTTTTCTCGTTGGCTTTTATATATGATGATGATGGACCACTTTACTAAATCGACCAAACCCGCTGAAAGTGATCCACAGTTAGCAAAACATAAAACTATTCTATGACAGTAAACTTCATTATATTGAGAGAGCTTTCAGAGTAATTCTCTCTTGATTTTTTGTTTCTTTCTTTTTCTATTTCATTTCCCTCTACCAAGGGTAACATCGTAACCTCGTGTAAAATAGACTTGTTTGTAGCGAGCCAAAAAGTTCTGGGGATTGACGTCGTTCTTTGGGTAGTTTTAAAGGAAGGGCGTGAGACAGAAAAGTATTCTTCTACTTCCAACCTGAATCGTTCAAACAACATAGAAATAGTGAACTTGATGTTTAATTTATTGCTTTTTATAAAAATATATTGGTCTGTTTTGTGATTGAAATCTGTTTTGTCTGGTTAGCGTGCTGTTTTCTTGCTTGAAAAATAAGAATCATGAGTGTTTCTGGGAATTTGGAGTTTTTAAATGATTATACCGTACAAGAAGGTAAGGAATCCCATCAAAGTTGATTTCGTTTGGGCTAATGGTTCTCCTACATAGATCTTGATGAATTTGTCAAATACACTTGCGGCTATAACCAACAGAGGGACAAAAAGATCGAGTATATCATTGCACAACATGATTGGAACCCTGTATATGAGGCTGTATTGCCAAAGAAGCCAAAGTCCGGAAAAGATGAGAAACGAGAAGGCTTCATGTACCCAATTTTACGCTGGCCGCTTATGTTTACGGCCTCTATATGTCTCACCGTCGTTGCGTACGTTTTTTGTAATTTTCTTTCTTTCTTCCTTTTTCTAACAAATTTCCTTCAGATTTCTATACTTACTAGACCGTATGTATATCAACTGCTATGAGTACTTCATCGTCTGGCGCGGTCGACCAGCTCTTTTACGACAGCGTCTACAAGACGCCAAGACGTTTGATGAATGGAAGCAACGAGCTCGGGATTTAGATGATTATTTCGGTAATAACGAATGGAAGCTTGACCCCGTATACGACTACTATGACTACTCTCTTTTGCGCACCGTCCTCCGAAGCCTGAGGATTCATCGTCAAAGAGGAGAATGGGCACAACTAAAGTCTACATTGGATGTTTGTGTTCGTAGTAATTTTGCAGCCATTGATAGCCCTATGCTTTATTCACGCACATACTCTGGCACAAAAAAACTCGTCGAGGACTATATTGACGAACTTGCGCAGTGCTTACAGGTTGTCATTGATAAAAAACTATATCCGCCTCAAGAAAGATCTCGCATGTTTGAATACTTTTCCCATAATTATGGCCGTACTGCCCTCTGTTTGTCTGGTGGTGCCTCTTTCGCTCTTTACCATACAGGCGTTCTTGCAGCACTTTTGGACCAAGATCTCCTTCCTAACGTGATTACTGGAACAAGTGGCGGAGGTATTTTGGCTGCTCTTGTTTGTACTCGAACAAACGACGAACTTCGCCATCTACTTGTACCTGAACTAGCTCCCAAATTTCAAAGTGATATAGGAAGCTACATTGACTGTGCGAAACGATACTTCCAGACTGGAGCCCGTTTTGATGAAAATGTCTGGGCAAGAACTTGTATGTTTTTTACCCGAGGAAGTATGACTTTCGCCGAAGCTTATAAAAGAACTGGCCGAATTCTTAATATCTCTGTTATCCCCAGTGATGCTCACTCACCTCCTAAATTAATCAATTATTTAACTTCCCCCGACACCGTGATATGGAGTGCTGTCATCGCTAGCTGTGCTGTGCCGGGAATCCTAAATCCTATACCTCTCATGACAAGAGGTCCATCAGGAAAGCTGATACCGCACAACTTTGGCAATCGTTTTAAAGATGGAAGCCTTCGTACAGATATTCCTTTGGGAGAATTAAGGACGCAATTTAATGTTCACTTTTCAATCGTCAGTCAAACAAATCCTCATGTTCAAGTCTTCTTTTTCTCCCCACGCGGTACTGTAGGAAGACCTGTTTCCCACAGGAAGGGTCGTGGTTGGCGCGGTGGCTATTTAGCTAGTGCCATTGAACAATATCTCAAGTACGACATGATCAAATGGTTACATGTTATTCGTAGCTTGGAATTGTTACCACGCCCTCTTGGTCAAGACTGGAGTAGTGTTTTCCTCCAAAAATTTGATGGCACTATTACCATTTGGCCAAAAACGAAATTAAAGGATTTTTGGTATATTTTATCTCCCCCTAGTAATGAGCGTTTGGGAAATATGATTGCCGCCGGAAAAGCTGCTACCTTTCCTAAATTAGATTTTATTTCCTCTCGCATCCAAATTGAAAAACTTATTGAGAAAGGACGCGTTATGGACCGATTGAGTACTCTTGGTACATCGATAGATGGAGACGTTGGCACGTCAATAAACAACCAGGATATGGATATCAGTCTTGAGTCCGCTACTGTTAACCCCAATGATATTGCTATAAATCAACCTTACACTTCACCGACACCGTAGTACCCTGAATCCGCCAAAAAACTTACTCATTTTCGAAACTTTTGCGGAGACTTCGAAAATTATGTGATGCTTCATATTTACTTATTAATAGTAACATAAATTTTAATTTTCATGCCTTCCTTATCATATTTATTTAGCATAACTTCTGAAGACGAACAAAAATGACATTAAGGTTTCATTTTATAAATGACATTAGTAGATCATTAAGTGTCGAACTCTAGGTCATTATCCGTAAGCTCTATCAAAGCTTTTGTACACCTGTCAATGACGGAATTTCTATCCCAACTACTCTTCGTATCCCAAATTATTCTATACAACGCTGCATGTAATTGCACCAGTTCTTCGACTGTCAAATCCTCAGATCTGTCCAAAAACAAATCTTTCAAATTCAATAGTTTTCGTTCGTCAAGTACCAACTCTGGTAACTTTTCCTCCTCATAAGTGTCTTCCACTTCAGACTTCTCATCGTGCATTACATTATCATTATGTTCGGTAAACCCATTTGGCTTTGAAAAATTCTTAGCCGAGGTGCCATTACTTAGCGCATCTCCATTCGAATGTCCGTTATTCTCCGACATATTTTCTTGAGAAGCTTTATCTTCCTCGGTTTTTTCAATAAATGAGTTAGGAACCGACATAACCGGAGGCTCTAAATAATTACCTTGAGGAGGAGGACCCGTCACCTCATCCTTAGACATAGAATCCATTGGCATATGGGTTAAGGTCTCTGTCAACATGTCAGGTGGTTCTTCCGTCGAATCATTTATTTCAGCAGAATCTTCCATTTTCTGCTCTTGTTGGTCTTCAGGAAGTTGCATAGTAGCTTTCGTGGCATCCAAATGCTTTTTTAACTTATTCTCTCTTAATTGCCTCCGCTCTTCTTCGCGTACTGCCATACGCTCACATCTTTGAGAAAATTGTTCATCATCCATGTCTTCCAGTCCCAGCAAGACATTAGCATACATCTCCTGAGCACGCTTGACTGTCTCGCTTTCACCTAAACGCAAAGCATCTCGGAGAATAAGCTTTATATCACGAACGAAGTCTCTTGGAGTCCAGTAGCAATTATCCCAAACACGTTTTTCAATTTCTTCTAAGCTCATCATACTAAATCTTTGATTGGTGTCAATTTTACGAACTTCTTCGTCAACTAATTCAAAATTGCAATCTTCTCGTTTGCGATATGAATGGCCTGTTTCAGGATCAACGCAAAAAATATCGTTGTAGTCTATAAGAGGCTTTTTGAACTTGCGATATCGTGTGCGTAAGTTGGATAGGAGGGCATTTAATTTCACTTTAAGCTTATTTAATAACCGCATATCGGCCTGTTTCGTTTGTTTTAAAGTGGTTTTAACTCCCGTCACGGGCGCAGGAGTGGGTGCTAATGGCAATTCAGGAAGTTTTCTCTTTTTCCTAGGAAGTCCTCCAGGTAATTTTTGAGGCGAAGTACGAATAAGATCAATAATCGGCTGAAAGAAATTCTCAATTTTATCACGAGAAGGGTATTGCAACTCGATAACCGATTGTTTCGGAAACCATTCCTTTAACTGAGGGTGTAAATCCTTTCTCGGACTTGTGGAAATAGCAAGAAATAGTATTTGATCAGAAAAATCTAGTCGCTCGAGCAAAGAGGAAAAGGTAGTACTAGCCGAAGGAGGAAGAACGTTTAGCCAGCTATCAACGTCAGGAATATAAATAACACTAGGTGTATGTCGACGAACTTCGGTAAATAAGTGTATGATGGAAGTTTCTATGCTTTGGGTTGAGTCTTGTAACAAAACTGACATATCAAAGGACTGAACATGAACGCCTTCGTAATACTGTAAAACAGCAGGACCTAATGAAACCTGTCCTAATCCTTTCTGGCCGCAAATCAATACCCTTGGCTTGTAAATTCTTAACTTTTCGAATTGGTCTAATTTCTGTTGATATTCAAAATCGTCTTCTCCGGGATCATCATACATTACTTCGTCCAAAATATTCACTTTCGGAGGGATAGGCATGTGTTTGCTAAGATATGAAAGTATCCGATTTAAACTATCATCCAACAAAGGTTTCACCTCTACAGGTAAAGGCTTG